>NC_135505.1:131492816-131792816 GCF_052857255.1 Amblyomma americanum
CCAGCACAAGATCAGGATGAGCGCAATTCATCCGAGAGGAAGGGAAAAGTGTGTGCTGGAAGTTGGACCAGATCCCGTCCACCCATGTAATCAAAAGCCAACCACATCAAATGTTGCCGTTTGGAACTTGAATGCATCTTTCAACCTCGAATGTCTCATCGGTGACGGATACGTAGATAATGACCAGCTTCGGATAAAGTGGGAGCTGCTGCCTTGAATCAGACTTGAGCGCGGACACGGGCCACCGCTTAGAATTTCCTGCCTGTGAACATCCATGTACGCTTCATTTCTTTACGTTCAGTAGAATTTCGTCTCTAAACCCTCTTGTTAAGGTTTCTTTCTCAACAGCGTCGATTAACAGCGGAGCACGAAAAGAGCCTCTAATTTTGATTTATTTGCGACCATCAGATGTCTCCCAGCGTAGTATGTGAAATAAAGACGAGTAAATAAACAAATGCTATTTCCCTCCCTCAAAGAATGTTGCCTTTTTCTGAAACGCTTTGGTAAAACCTCAGTACCCGCTTATTGGATCTGTTTCTGATTTTTTTTTCCTTTTTTGCCCCCCCCCCCCCCCCTCCGCCCAAAAAGAAAGAACCTGCAACCTTGATGTGCTGTTTAAGTCCCATGTCCAATTTTAATTCCATTTTCAAACATTACGGTTGCGACATTACGATAATCTTATCATCTATTTGCACAACAGCACAACGCGTATTTCTTACATTCTAAAAGACTCCATAGTTTCGTAACAGCAAAAATAAAAGCAAAAAAACGTGTTTGAAATCGAGAGCATTAGTATCTCATGTCGGAACGAATTGTCCGGCGTCGACATCAGCAACCGTGGCAGGTGGCAGTTAAATTAATGACACCTGTGGCAGCACCTGCCATCGCACGGATGAGGCGCATCGCGTAACCACTGCGTCAGGAGGGATATCAATAGTCCCATAGGTACATGAATGCACTGTACAGGATGATCAATTACGCGCATGCGACCATTAACCCATTAACGCTAACGCGTTATGCCTTTAGAGCGCTTTTTTTTTCGCCATAGTATTCTCAGCGGCGTAGTACATCACAATACACCTTAGGGGTGTGAACTAGCAGGCTGGTGAACCAATATCGAATGCTTATCGTGTTAATTATTACTCTTAGGCTTCATTAAGTTGCGCCAAAGAGGAACCTTCACTTTCCGAGCATTCTTGAAAGCTGAATTATTTTCCTGTGCACTCGACTTCCCTAATTTAAATCGGATTAAACGTCCCGGCTTCAGTTTTTTTTTTTAACTTAACGCTGAAGGTAGGAGAAGTCAACCAAATGGTGGGGTGTCTTGCAGCCAATCCCATGGCGGCTTGCAGCTCTGCCATCGCTGGAGTAAGCGAAGCCGCCACTGGACTGGCTGTAAGGCACTCCACGGGTTGGTTGACTTCTAGCTTCAGCGTTGAGTTTTAAAATAAATTTGGAGCCGGGACGCTTATTTCAATTGAAATTAAAGAAATCGGCCCCACTGGAAATTAATACGCACTTTATAAGATTGCTCGGACGGTTTATATCGAGTTCCGGCGTTAAAAAGAGTTCAGATTCCTCTTTAGTGGGCCTTTAATTATTGACAGGCATGTAGCGCAGCGCAACTAATATCTATAGCTGTTTTGAAGATTTTGAATATGCGGTTTCCGGCGTCACTGTGGCCGAAGCAAATTTTTGCTATTTGAATGAGTTACGCGCACTGGAGAGGTTGCTTTGCCTGCAAGCTTCTCGGAAGCGCGTGTATTTTGGCGCGATGCGGCCAAAGTTTGTTGGGCAACAGAGCCGATCGAGGGCCGCCGCGTTTTCGAAAGTCTAAAAACTGACTTGGATATTAGTTATGATGGGCTTCCGGGCTCACAATAATTAAGGAGCGAAATAGTAATAGTTAAAAAGCTAACTATTCAATATTAGTTAACCAGCCTGCTACTTAGCACATCCAAACTGTACTCTGATGCACCGCTTACATTGCTATGCCGCACAAAGCGCTCTTCCAACTGAAAAAGCCTATTTATAAAATTTGTGGAAAGTCTTAGCTAGAACACGCTGTATACGTTGCATCTTCGAGCATTTCCTCGCCATGCGTATAAACACAGCAACATTGCTTTCTTCCCCCAGATATCACTCTTTACACGAGCGCCGGATGGTAGGCTTCCCCGCAGCGTAGCTTTTCTCTAAACGAACGCCCATGCGGCCCACAGCGCGCAAGCGGACATCGCGCACATCTCCCATGCTTGCCTGGACGAGTGTGCTGCTGTCTCAGCGTGCAATGTCGACTTTGGCTTCGTGTTGCGGTCCGCGAAGTCATGCCGTTCTTTTTTTTTTTCCACGCTTTATAAGGGGACTGTTCCTATAGGCGGCGCCTTTCGTGGTTTATTTCTGACCTCTGATTTTCGCTGATAAAAGTAGAGCTTCGTGCCCCCTTCCTTCTCTCTCTCCCAAGCGAGTCATTTTTCGAAGGCCATGAAGCTGAAGCAAAAGTTCCTCGTCTTTGTCACCGTCGGAGAGCTGCCTCACACGCATCCGGTCGCCACCTTCTGTGCCAACGCGGACTTCGTGCCTCCTAATGTCAGAAGGCAGTGAGGCGTCTTTTAGCTGGAGTTGAAAAAGCGCACGTAACAGCAACAATGCAAACAAAAACAATTTAGTGGCACAAATTTTTTTCTTCCCATAGAATATTTACCGTGCACTACGAGCCAACTTTGCCCAAACTGCGTGCTGAATCGCGTATATAATGCAGAAAGTAGATTGTCGTTACACTTTTTATCGCAACGTCCACCTAACCTCCCTCTTGGCAGAAATTAAATAGCTGAAAGGTCTCTAGAACGCATTTACAAGTTATTATGAAAACATCTTCCTCTCTCTGTTATTGTATCTCTTCTTTTCATAGTACGATACAAGCTATAAAAATGTGTAGGAATGCACTACCTCGCCTCCACGCAGGTTTAGCAGCAGAAGCGCTTCAGCATTCAGCCCGAACATGGCGCCACTGCGGGTGAGCCTCTTGTACGAGTTGTATGCGCACAGCTACAAGCATTCTAGTGTTGCAACCTGACAGTGTTATGATGAACAAGAATAACTGGCTATTTTCCTTTAGTATACAGTGAACGACTCAAAGCTCGGCATATCACACACAGGGCTTGCACAAGAGTCTGATAACGAACAGTTTGGTGCAATAAGATATAGCAACACTTAAGCTTAAGTCTCGAGTCTGTTGTAAGCCACCACCCTAGCCACGAACTTCCGCCACCGCTTTCCTGAATATCCGCTTCGTACTCATGGCCCTTCCCATGGCTCCTGGCATGAATTACGGGTGTACTGAAGCGCAGGCAATACGTCACAACGTTCCCCTATTCGCACAGACTGCAGCTTAGAGGCAGACATCTATCTCCGTCCCAGGCTGGCTGGCGGCCTTTGACAGAGCATCTCTGTCCATTTACATCTGCACGCGAAAGGAAAAGCTATCAGCCAGCCTACACCGGATCTGGAGGAGCTCGCCTCATTGACGAGGACAAAGCTGGCGCCACCTATAAAAGGCCCCACTTCGGTAGGCAAACATAAATGTTGCGGAAACAAACGTCATAATGCATCCACCGCGGTGGTTCAGTAGTTATGGCGCTCAGCCGAGGACCCGAAAGACGCGGGTTCGATACCGGCCGCGGTGCTCGCATCTGGATGGCGGAGAAGTGCTATTGGACCGTGACCATTGCGTGTACATTGCTTGACTGGAGGCCCCTGACCTTCCTGAAGCTTATTCCAGGCAACCGGGTGTGCTGCGCCTGCGGGATATAGTGCGCAAGAGGCCAGCTCTGCTGCCCTGCATGCACGTGCTGTGCGAATGCTGCTACGATCAATGCAGCCAGGATGGCTTCAAAGTGTCCACTGGACGGCAACCACTACGAGATGCATGACGTCACCGTCATGGTCTTCCCCTCTGATGATCTGCTACGAAGAGTGGAAAGCAAGAATGCAAAGGAATCAAGCTGCAAAGGAATCAAGGAATCAATTTTTTTCTTACGCTTGCGTCTTGCTGTTTGGCACGCTAAGAAATTGAAGCATGTCTACACATGGGTTCGCACTTATAAGCCCTGATATGGTTAGAGGCAATTTCTCCTCGCTCTTCAGTGCTTATCAGCACACAGGTACTATGCGCTGAGCATTGGTAAGCAACGAAGGAAGCCTGCTGACCCTGAAACTTTACACATAGACTGCGGTCATTTTCATTAACATTGAGAAACACCAATCTGGCTTAAGCTGACGTCGGGCCAAGATGGTTGATCTGAGGCATGCTGCCATTGTGTTTCAAGAAGGGGCGTATTACATGAATCAGATGCCTTGAAGCTAAACCTGAGCTTATAAATTGTTTATACTCAAGCAGGAGACACATGCGCGTATAACAGGATTTCAAACAAACATCCCTTTTTTACCGATTTCCCTTTCCTAGCGCAGAAAAAATACTCAGTTAATAAGGTTTGTATTACGTCGTCATATTTTTGCCGTAATTTGGTAACCATATTCTGAGCTTCACTTGCCTCGCACAGATGGCTGCGTTTACTGTTTCCGTGGTTAGCATGTGATTAAATGTACGGCTGATACACTTCAGTTAAATCACGCGTGGTCCACGCCCAGCTGTTTGTGCTTTCGGCATATATTGTTACGGGGAAATACTATTTACGTTTATTTGCAAGTGTTGGGGGTTAGAATAAAGAGTTCCTAGCAGGGAGCACCAACACGAACAAAGAGCTGCTGCTTCTTCGTTCGTCCTCTCACGCGGGAGGACGCTTCGTCTTCCACTGCCACTTCGTCGTAACAATATACACAGCCGCAAATATTCTTTTTTTCTCTTACTGATCAAGACTGTCAATGATTGAAAGTTCTTATGCTGTTTCACGTTGCCTTCGGAAGCCGCCGCTGTGTCCTGCAGCGCCACATTACGCCCCACAATGCGGTGCTGCAAGGCCATCAACGCAACAGGTGCAGACCGTCGTATTCTTCGACGAACAAAAGAGTACTTTTTCCACCTGTTACAGTGCTGCTTGGCGATAAGTCACGCTCATTTGTCGAACACGGTGTTGCATTTTCAGTGGCATACCCATCCTTTCAAAGATGTCGGATGAATTCTTAGGGAGAAAATTCAATACATTTTCAGGCTTGAATATTTTTATTCGTGATTTTCATGCAACATACTGAGCAAAGCTCACGATACACGAGATATGCGCAGCAAAAAGAACCTTTGATTATTTTCAAAAATATCGATCATGTTTAGCATTTTATTTCTCAACAATAACTTCAAAGAAAGAGAAAGGAAAATTTCCCGTCTTTCTAAAAGGGCCACAATCGATCGGGTGTAACAGACATTTCAGATTCACTTACCCTAGAGAACGTCAAAGCAAGTCACTCGCAAACATAGTCACAACACGTCTGCAAGTGACGTCTTTTGTCTCCGTGCAGGTAATGTGCTGGAGAGAAGGTAGTGGCTGCGAGTACGCGACTGCTGCTTCAGGGATCACCCAGCATTTTTTACGGGAATGTGAACGCCACTCCGTCCGTTGTCCCAAGTGTTCGGCCACCGTTCTTTGCAGAGATGTGCGCATGCATCTCCGGTCGGCCTCTTGCAACACTTCGACACCTCTCCCACCTGAAACAAAACTTCCGGCGTGTCATGTGGACCGGCCAGCATCTTTGCCTTCTTTCAAAAGTACCTTTGAAAGGCAGCCAGGGGAAATCACAGCATATCTGAGGCCAATTGCTATTGATTTCAAGAAATATGAGGACCGATTAAGGGAAATATCTCATGGCGTAAACACACTGAAGGAAACATTACACCAAGAACGAATATATTCAACAAGACAGAACCGTGAATTAATGGCGCCGTTTAACGCTGAACTCAAGCAATGTGTTTCGACGTCAGGGGTTCAGTTAACTTTTCTTTGAGGTCTGTGTAAAAAAATGCTGTGCGTTAAACTCAGCGGAAATTGAGACAACTTGTCGCAGATTGCAGCTAACATTGAAGAATAGAAGGCTAAATTGAAGGAGAAGGATAAAAAGAAAACTTTGGAACCGGTCTCCAATCTGAGTCGACATAGTGCAGTGCTAGTGGCTCAGACCAAGTTTTTAGTAAGAGGCGTGACATCTCTTCAAGACCGAGTGGCGAAGGTTGGCTGGACTGTGTATGACAGCCAGAAGGTCTAAGCTCGCGGCTCCTGCAAGTCTCCAGGAGTGCGGATCAAGAGACCCTGTGGAATAGAGAGTCTGTACTTCAAGTAAATCCTCCACATGGCCGACATGGACGACGTTGTTCACAGGTCATTTGTGCACAAGATCAGGATGAGCGTAATTCATCCGAGAGGAAGAGCAAAGGAATTGCTGGTAATAGAACCAGATCGATATAGCTGGCGAATCAAAAGACAAAGGCATCAAGCAGCAGGAGGGGTTTTTTATTCCTAGTCGTTGCCTCACACATCTCATCCGTGACGGCTACGTTTATAATAACCGGCTTCGGATAAAGTGGGAGCTGCTGCCTCGGGTGACACTTTGTTGTTGTTGTTCTTGACCTCACACAATGGCACATACCCACAAGGGGGATTGGCCATAACCAGGCGGTGGCTATTTAAATGACCAGTTGCATGTGGCAAGCATGGGATGACCTACCAAAATTTGGATCGCACAGTTTTCGTAGCCGAGGAGGTTGCAGGAGGTTAGGGGGGCATACAAACTAAAATTTAGGCAAAGAAGGGGTAGGGATTACTATAAGTGGTTGTAAAAACCGAAATACAGAAGCTGATAATGGGAGGGGCAGGACGAAAGATCATGAAGGTAGACGTTTTGATTCCAGTAGATAATTTTGAACGGCAGAGCAAACATTCCCATTGGTATGGCCAAGCATAGAAGCGCCAAGAGACAGAACAACCACAGAAGACAGGCGCAAACTGAGATTCTGTATTGGAACTTCTAATAGTCGCCTCCTAATCGATGAGTAACGACGGCAAAAAAGAAGAAAGTGCTCTATTGTTTCCGGCTCCGCACAATACGGACACAATGGGGAGATCGCCAGACCAGGCCTGTATAGGTAAAAATTTAGTTGCGGTACTCGGCAGCGAAGCCTCGTGAAGGAAACTTCAAGATTGCGCGATCGCCAGACTGAGCTTCTCCATGGGAACAGTAGGTGCTGGAAGTCGTCCAAGGAAGTAAGCGCTGATGCACCCAGTTCGTTCATTACGGTGTACCGTCGGAAGCGTGCCGCCGTGATGTAAGCAGTTTTTGGAAGCGGGTCAACAATCGGTCCACTCAGGGCTGCCTTCGCTAAAGCATCAGCTGATTCATTTAATAGAAGACCCCTGTGCCCAGGAACCCAAAGAAATCGAATTAATGTGATGTGTGGACGGATCAGGAATTTTAGAATGCGAAAGAGCTGCGATTCAGTGGACGCCGAGAGGGAAGTGCATAAAGATAACGAGTCCGTAATTATTATTACTGCTGATAAAGAAATTGGTACCTTTCGCAAAGCGAGAACCACTGCTAGAAACTCAGCCAGATAGATAGGAGTGAAATCTTGGAGACGGAGAGAAAAAGACCAGTCAAGGGACTGGGAGTAAATACCTACACCTGCCTTTTCTGCACACACCGAGCCATCAGTCGCAATTGCAACATGTGAGCTGAAGGTCGACAAATAATCCTGCAACCTATCATTTAACCATGAGAAAGGCAGTAATTTTGCATTACGTGGATAAATATCATCGTAGATGATAGACACATTTGCAGGGATGGACCGCACCGGAACAATTTCAGGTATTCGCACATTCAGTGGGCCCAGCAAAGATTTAGGGATTAACTTTGCATTGAGTAGAAAGCCATCTCTAAAGATTGCTGTGAAGGTTTCTGTCACAATAGCTTCGATCAGCAGCGGTGCAAAAAATAGCTTCAAACTGTACTTTATTCTTGACGGTAATTAAGATGACCCCTACCACGGCCTGTAAAGCGTATATGGCTAAATAAACAAATGTTCCTTTCCCTCTTGCTGCGAAGGTTGTGAGCTTCCTGAAAGAGTTACGCGAAAGTATACTCACTCCTTACTGCGTCCATTTCTGTATTTCTTTTCTGTATGAAAAAAAAATGCCGCCTTTCATTTGCAATGTGAGTACAAAGTACAATTTTTATTTCCATACATGCATAATGGCTGCGTCAACATAGTAATAGAAACACTGCAATGCTAAGTAACAGCAGAAATAAAGGCAAGCATCACGCTTATTTAATTTACCTGGCGTTTCTTGAGAGTGAGAATGAGCAAAACATTGCTAAATTATCGCAGCCTCATTTCAGCTTTTATATAAGTTGGATGCTTAAGCTTTCTCTCCCCACGCGGATTAAAAAAAAAAAGGCTGAGGTTGAAAGTCGCTTGAACTTAGTTATACGAATGAAAGCTCTGTTATATATCGCCAGCACTCTCTCAAATCAAATGTGAAGGGTCAAGGGTTCAGGTCAAAGGTTAAGCTCAGGGAACCAATCGCCATAGTCGTATGATCACGTCTACGTACTACTTTATCTTGGGACATCGAACCACGAAGTTCAATTCGATTTGACCTTGTGGGGAATTGACCCGCATAGTCGATGTGGTGCTGCACTGTTTCAAATTGAATGTCAACGTCAGGGGTCAAGACTAAGGGCCAAGGGCGTAAGTGAGACCTGAAAGTCAGGCGCCAAATGGTCACAATCATATGATCACGTGGCCATATATTACCATAGGATTCGTCATACCGACACGCAGTTCGGTTTGACCTTGTGAGGCATTGAAGGTAATGGTCTCATCAACATCGAAATCGAATGTTCCCCCCCCCCCCCCCCCCCCCCCGAGGACTAGAGCTCGCTGTAAACTTGTAGGCAAGGAAGTTCAGATATTAACCATCGTTGTTCAGCCAGCGTATATTACGTGCCTCATTAAAGAACGTGTCTTGTTTTCAGTCATTTTGTACCACGCTTCCTTTTGCGCACACTTCAAAATACACTGTTTAAACTTGATCAGTTTTAGATAGTTATATTATTGAGAGATGTACGAATTCAGTTCTCGTGCGAGAAAGTCAAGTGGTCGCGAAAGCTCTGCCCAAACTTTGGCAACGTGTATGCCATTGCGCCTTTCTTGCCTTGACATAGCGCGTTCTTTCCCCCCGTCGTTTTCTCGTCTTAGTTGACAACCCATTACAAGATGTCACATTGTTTTGCTGGACTACAAAGTAGCCTTCATTTTCAAATCGAACCACTATCGGCCAGCCTGGGCTGGTTCTGAAGAACATAGTTTAATTGACCATGAAAAAATTATCTTGCGCTGAAATGGTAGCCATGTATGAAATGCCTCTCTACGCATAGCTATCGCGCAAACAACTATCAAAAACAGTATTAAGCCAAACCATACAAAATAGGGACATCATTCTTACTCTTACGTACAAAAAAATTACCCCCTCCTGTTCCCATTCGCCTGGTAACACCGGTGTGCCCGTTGTACCATGTAGTTTGTTACGTATCAACTTCTACGAAAGCTTCGCTGTCAGTTTTTTTTTTAAGCTATCCTGGCGGCGTGTCATGTGAAGTGAACGACGGTGTATTTCGACCCGTGGCATTTCGCTGCCCCGCTAAACTTGCGACGAGAGTCAGTCCATGCAGTCGCGATTGTCGCCTTGGCGACCGCCGGAAAGAAGATAAGACCGCACTCTGAAGGGGGCGGAAAAAGCAGTTGCTGATACGACCGGCGCAGCGAACGGACGCATTCCGAGCTATGGCTCCTGCAAGCCCGCAGTTTACGCTGGTCGGGTTCTCCCCGGAGCTTGACTGGAGGCCCCTGACTTTCCTCAAGCCATTTCCAGCCAACCGAGTCTGCAGCGCCTGCGGACTGGTGCGCAAGGAGACCGCAATCCTCCCCTGCATGCATGTGTTGTGCTCGTGTTGCTACGAACAGTGCACCCAGGACGGCGCACATGAGTGTCCGCTCGACGGAAGCCGGTACCAGGAGGATGACGTCAACATGTTTGACTTCCCCACTGACGATCTGCTGAGAAGAGAGGTAAGCGAGAATGTAAAACACAGAGCTGCGTGGTCTTTTTTGGGTTTCTCTTCGCTTGCACATTGCTATTGGCCGCGCGGAGTGTTTCCTGCACAAGAACACTTTTCACATCCATCGCTGGACCGACCAAAGTGGAATACAAAGAAATAGCCCTGTAAAATATTCTTTTTGTTGTGGAGCCCGTTCATTAGCAATGTTAGGCTGGTTACGAATAGTATCCATAAAATAATGACGCCGCCACACCTCGAAAACTGGAAATCCTTCTTATGTAGTATCTAAGCTGTAAAAATATATATCAGCCACTATACTATTTTCAGGGCCGTGCACATCCACAATGAGAAATATGCTGCACTTAAAAGCCCTGATTTAGTGAGAGGAACACTTCTACTCAGTCTTCAGAGGTTTCGAGTGCTGGAGATAGTATTCGTGGTAGATTGGTGAGCTCTGAAAGGTGCCCAGTGGTATTGAACTTTTTGTCGTAAACTTCGTGCATCGCGGTAATCATTGAAGCGGTTTTAGCTGAGAATGTGGATCGAATGTTTACCTGAGAGATGGAGGTAGCGTGCTTCAACAAGGGGCACAATTTGCAATTTGGATGTCTGCATGATAAAGCTCGGTTTAACTGCGGTGTCTCCTCAGGCAAGACATAACATACCGAGCTCTGATAGAAAAATATGACTTTACGAATTTACGTCTCCGCGGAGAGAAAAAAGGGATAATAGATTTTGCATTACTTTATCATGTTTCCAAAGTAATCAGGTAACCGAATGCGGAGCCTTATAGTTGCCTCGCATAGCCAGCTTGATTTAGTGTTTTCACGGTTAGCATTAAAGGTAGGGCAGAGCCTTGCGTTTAAGTCGCGTGCGGCCAACGTCTTCCTGTTTCTTCCTACGCCCTATTTAAAACCAGGGTATATTGCTTTTCTTCTACTAAAAAAGCCTTTCTTAGATCAAAAGTACTCATGTCATTCTAACTCGGCTGTCGAAAGCTGCCGCATTGAAGTTGTCTTGGAACTCCTTGATATACCCTCGAATGCTGTTCTGCACTGACGCCAAAGTTATCAGTAGCAGGCCGTCGTATTTTTCGGTGAACAAAAGAGTGTGATATTTCACCTGTTGCTGGGCTGCTCGGTGATAAGCTACGCGCCTTTCTCGAACACGGTGCATTAGTTCACAGTGACATTCTCATCCTTTCAAGCACTTGCAACGAATGATGAGGCAAACAATTTTCAATCGGTTTGACGCCAATACCTTTGGGCAGGATTTTCGTACGACATGCTGATCAAGGAGCACAAAACACGTCCGGCATACACAGCAAATTGAAAACGTGATTCTCTTGATAAATGTTTGTCACGAGTAGCGTTTAATTTCTCAAAATCAATTCAAGGAAGAAGAAAAACGTATTCTGCAGCCGCAGAGCTCCACAAACGAGCGGTTATTTCTGATTCCTTTACTCTAGGTAAGGCCAGAATTACGTCCCTCGCCGCAGAGTCACAAGAACTGTCCAAGTTAAATTTTTTTTTTTGTGCCCCTGCAGGTAAAGTGCTGGAATGAAGGCAGTGGCTGCCAGTACACGACGGCTGCTTCAGGGGTCACCCGGCATTTCCTGCTGGAATGTGAGCACCACTCCGTCCGTTGTCCCAAGTGCTCAGCCACCGTTCTTTGCAGAGACGTGTGCACGCATCTCCGATCGGCCTCTTGCAACAGTTCGACGCCTGTCGCATCCGAAAGCCAAGTTCCGGTGTCTCAATTTGATCAGGCAGCATCGTTGACTTCTTTCAAAGAAGCTTTAGAAAGGCAAGCGGGTGAAATCACAGCATATCTGAGGCCAATGGCGGTTGATATGAGCACCCATGGGGACCGATTAAGCGAAATCTCTCATGGGATAAACACACTCAAGGAGACACTGCGTCAAGAACTAACGTCTTTATTAGGACAGAACCACGAAGAAATAACATCGTCCAACGCCGAACTAAAACAATGTTTTGCGACATGCAGCGATACAGTTAAAACCTGTTTGAGAAGTCTAAAGAGTTTAGAAAAAAAACTGAACGATGAATTGGGCGGAACTCGAGCCGACTTGTCGCAGATTGCAGCTAGCATTGAACAAGTGAAGGCTGGATTGAAGGAAAACGTTCAAAAGACTTTGCAACCCGCCGCCAATGAGTGTACAAAGAGTCCACTAGAAGTGACGCACTGCGAGTTTTTTGTAAAAGGAGTGAAATCGCTTGAAGAGGCGATGGAGAACGGCAGGGCTGAGTATGACAGCGAGAAGGTGTACCTGTGCGGCTACTGCATGTCTCCTGGAGTCGTGTTCCTGGGATACTCGCCATTGGTAATGCTGTCTGCGATGTACACCCTGCACAAGGGCGACATGGACGACGATGTCCACTGGCCGTTCAAGCACAAGATCAGGATGAGCGCAATTCATCCGAATGGAACGGGACAGCGTGTGCTGGAAGCTGAACCATATCCCGACCACGAAGGTAATCAAAAGCCAACCACATCAAATGTTCCCGTTCTTCACTGGAATGCATCTTTCCACCTCGAAAGTCTCATCCACGAGGGGTACGTGGATAATGACCAGCTTCGGATAAAGTGGGAGCTGCTGCCTTGAATGAGACTTAAGCGCGGACACGGGCCACCGCTTAGAATTTCCTGTCTGTGAACATCCATGTACGCTTCATTTCTCTACGTTCAGTAGAATTTCGTCTCTAAACCCTCTTGTTAAGGTTTCTTTCTCAACAGCGTCGATTAACAGCGGAGCACGAAAAGAGCCTCTAATTTTGATTTATTTGCGACCATCAGATGTCTCCCAGCGTAGTATGTGAAATAAAGACGAGTAAATAAACAAATGCTATTTCCCTCCCTCAAAGAATGTTGCCTTTTTCTGAAACGCTTTGGTAAAACCTCAGTACCCGCTTATTGGATCTGTTTCTGATTTTTCTGTTCCTTTTTTGTCCCCCCCCACCCGCCCAAAAAGAAAGAACCTGCAACCTTAATGTGCGGTTTAAGTCCCATATCCAATTTTAATTCCATTTTCAACCATTACGGTTGCGACATTACGATAATCTCATCATCATCTATTTGCACAATAGCACAACGCGTATTTCTTACATTCTAAAAGACTCCACAGTTTCGTAATAGCAAACATAGAAGCAGAGAACTTGTTTTAAATCGAGAGCATTGGTATCTCATGTCGGAACGAATTGTCCGGCGTCGACATCAGCAACCGTGGCAGGTGGCAGTTAAATAATGACACCTGTGGCAGCACCTGCCATCGCACGGATGAGGCGCATCGCGTAACCACTGCGTCAGGAGGAGTATCAATAGTCCCATAGGTACATGAATGCACTGTAGAGGATGATCAATTACGCGCATGCGACCAATAACCCATTAACGCTAACGCGTTATGCCTTTAGAGCGCTTTTTTTCGGCATAATATTCTGAGCGGCGTAGTACATCACAATACACCTTAGAGGTGTCAACTAGCAGGCTGGTGAACCAATATCGAATGCTTATCGTGTTAACTATTACTATTAGGCTTCATTAAGATGCACCAAAGAAAAACCTTCACGTTCCGCGCATTCTTGAAAACTTTGAATTATTTTCCTGTGCGTTCGACTTTCCCAAATAAAATCGGATTAAACGTCCGGACTTCAGCTTTTTTTTTTTAACTTAACGCTGAAGCTGGTGGGGTGCCTTTCAGCCAATCCCATGGCGGCTTGCAGATCTGCCATCGGCGGAGTAAGCGAATCCGCCTCTGGACTGGCTGTAAGGCACTACACGCGTTGGCTGACTTCTAGCTTCAGCGTTGAGTTTTAAAATAAATTTGGAGCGGGACGCTTACTTCAATTAAAACTAAAGAAATCGGCCGCACTGGAGTTTAATACGCACTTTATAAGATTGCTCGGACGGTTTATATCGAGTTCCCGCGTTAAAAAGACGAGTTCAGATTTCTCTTTAGTGGGCCTTTAATTATTGGCATGCATGTAGCCCAGCACAACTAATATCTATAACAGTTTTTAAAATTTTGAAATTGCGGTTTCCGGCGTCACTGTGGCCTAAGCAAATTTTTGCTATTTGAACGAGTTGCGCGCACTGGAGAGGTTGCTTTGCCTGCAAGCTTCTCGAAAGCGCGTGTATTTTGGCGCGATGTGGCCAAAGTTTGTTGGGCAACAGAGCCGATCGAGGGCCGCCGCGTTTTCGAAAGTCTAAAAACTGACTTGGATATTAGTTATGATGGGCTTCCGGGCTCACAATAATTAAGGAGCGTAATAGTAATAGTTAAAAAGCTAACTGTTCAATATTAGTTAACCAGCCTGCTACTTAGCACATCCAAACTGTACTCTGATGCACCGCTTACATTGCTATGCCGCACAAAGCGCTCTTCCAACTGAAAAAGCCTATTTATAAAATTTGTGGAAAGTCTTAGCTAGAACACGCTGTATACGTTGCATCTTCGAGCATTTCCTCGCCATGCGTATAAACACAGCAACATTGCTTTCTTCCCCCAGATATCACTCTTTACACGAGCGCCGGATGGTAGGCTTCCCCGCAGCGTAGCTTTTCTCTAAACGAACGCCCATGCGGCCCACAGCGCGCAATCGGACATCGCGCACATCTCCCATGCTTGCCTGGACGAGTGTGCTGCAGTCTCAGCGTGCAATGTCGACTTTGGCTTCGTGTTGCGGTCCGCGAAGTCATGCCGTTCTTTTTTTTTTTCCACGCTTTATAAGGGGACTGTTCCTATAGGCGGCGCCTTTCGTGGTTTATTTCTGACCTCTGACTTTCGCTGATAAAAGCAGAGCTTCGTGCCCCATTTTTCCTCTCTCCCAAGCGAGTCATTTTTCGAAAGCCATGAAGCTGAAGCAAAAGTTCCTCGTCTTTGTCACCGTCGGAGAGCTGCCTCACACGCATCCGGTCGCCCCCTTCTGTGCCAACGCGGACTCCGTGCGTCCTAATGTCAGCAGGCAGTGAGGCGTCT
The DNA here is from genome assembly GCF_052857255.1 of Amblyomma americanum. Lineage (NCBI taxonomy): Eukaryota > Metazoa > Arthropoda > Arachnida > Ixodida > Ixodidae > Amblyomma > Amblyomma americanum. The sequence goes on from NC_135505.1 coordinate 131,507,872, forward strand.
TTTAGCTGGAGTTGAAAAAGCGCACGTAACAGCAACAATGCAAACAAAAACAATTTAGTGGCACAAATTTTTTTCTTCCCGTAGGATATTTACCGTGCACTACGAGCCAACTTTGCCCAAACTGCGTGCTGAATCACGTATATAATGCAGAAAGTAGATTGTCGTTACACTTTTTATCGCAACGTCCACCTAACCTCCCTCTTTGCAGAAATTAAATAGCTGAAAGGTCTCTAGAACGCATTTACAAGTTATTATGAAAACATCTTCCTCTCTCTGGTATTGTATCTCTTCTTTTGTATAGTACGATACAAGCTATAAAAATGTGTAGGAATGCACTACCTGGCCTCCACGCAGGTTTAGCAACAGAAGCGCTTCAGCATTCAGCCCGAACATGGCGCCACTGCGGGTGAGCCTCTTTAACGAGTTGTATGCGCACAGCCACAAGCATTCTAGTGGCGCAACCTGACAGTGTTATGATGAACAAGAATAACTGGCTGTTTCCTTTAGTATACAGTGAACGACTCAAAGCTCGGCATATCACACAGAGTGCTTGCACAAAAGTCTGATAACGAACAGTTCGGCGCAATAAGGTATAAAAAACTTAAGCTTAAGTCTCGAGTCTGTTGTAACCCACCACCCTAGCCACGAACTTCCGCCACCGCTTTCCTGAATATCCGCTTCGTACTCACAGCCCCTCTCATGGCTCCTGGCATGAATCACGGCTGCAGTGAATCGCAGGCAATACGTCACAACTTTCCCCTATTCGCAGACTGCAGCTTAGAGGCAGGCATCAATCTCCGAGACAGGCTGGCTGGCGGCCTTTGACAGAGCATCTCTGTCCATTTACATCTGCACGCGAAAGGAAAAGCTATCAGCCAGCCTACACCGGATCTGGAGGAGCTCGCTTCATTGGCGAGGACAAAGCTGGCGCCACCTATAAAAGGCCCCACTTCGGTAGGCAAACATAAATGTTGCGGAAACAAACGTCATAATGCATCCACCGCGGTGGTTAAATAGTTATGGCGCTCAGCCGAGGACCCGAAAGACGCGGGTTCGATACCGGCGGCGGTGCTCGCATCTCGATGGCGGAGAAGTGCTATTGGACCGTGGTCATTGAGATGTCAGTGTACGTTAAAAAAAAAACCCCTCAGGTGCTCAAAATTTTCCGAAGGCCTTCATTAAGGCGTGTCCACATATCCTGAGTCGCATTGGTACATTAAACATCTCTTAATCTAAATATTAATGTTACAATCCGTAATATAATAAAACGTGCGAATCAGAGACATCGTTTCTTTTTTTTTTTGTTCAACATGATCACACCCCTCTCCTCCAGCCCCATTTCCCAGGGAACGCCGGTAGGGCCGTTTTGCCGCCTATTTTCGCACCTCTGGGAGTTTATGAAAGTTTATCTGTCAGTCTCCTTTACCAATCACGGCGGCGTTTCTTTAAATGTGAGCGGCTTATTAATTTACACCCGTGCCATTTCACACCTCTGCTTCACATGCGACGAGAGACACTTCATGCGGTCCCGACTGTCGCCTTGACAGCGTCCGCGAACAAGATAAGACCGCGCTTCCAAGAAGCTCAAAAAACCCTAGAGCGGCCGGTGCATCGGACGTACTGTGTGAGCAATGCCTCCCGCAAGCCGGCAGTACACGCTGGTCGGGTTCTCCCCGGAGGTCGACTGGAGGCCCCTGGATTTAGACAAGCCTATTCCAGCGAATCGAATATGCAGCGGCTGCAGGCTATAGTGCGCAAGAGGACCGCGTTGCTGCCCTGCATGCACGGGCTGTGCGAGTGCTGTTACGAACAGTGCGGCCAGGACGGCTTCAACGAGTGTCCGCTGGACGGCAACCATAACGAGATGCATGACGTCATCGTCATGGAATTCTCTGATGATCTGCTACGAAGAGAGGAAAGGAAGAATGCAAAGGAATAAAACTGCTTGCGATTTTTGTGTTGTTTTTTTTTCCTTTTTGCTTGCGTCTTGCTGCTTGCCGCGCAAAGAGTTTAAAGCACGTCTGCACAATTCGCATCCACGGGCGCCTTAGCGTTTTTCCTTCATAAAAACGCAGCCGCCGCGGTCGGGTTCGAATTCGGAGTTCCCGCGTTCGAACCCGACCGCGGCGGCTGCGTTTTTATGAAGGCAAACCGCTAAAGCGCCCGTGTGCTGTGCGATGTTAGTGCACGCTAAAGATCCCCAGGTGGTCGAAATTATTCCGGAGCCCTCCACTACGGCACCTCTTTCTTCCTTTGTTCTTGCACTTCCTCCTTTATCCCGGCCTTTACGGCGCGGTTCAGGTGTCCAATGATATATGAGACAGATACTGCGCCATTTCCTTTCCCCCCAAAACCAATTATTATTATTATTATCCAGCGCAGATAAGTACCCAAGCAGAATTCAAAGAAACAGCGCAGTAAAATATGGCTAACCTTCCGAAGTCCCTTTATCGAACAGAGTAAATAATTGTCGGCCATCCCCTAAAGAATTTGAATTCCAGGCATCTTACGCAGTATCTTGGGTTGAAAAATACACGTGTCGCACTGCTAACTACGGGGCCGTGTGGAGCCGCTCATCGAAATATGTTTCCACTTGCAAGCCCTGATATGGTGAGAGGAAATTTCTCCTCCCTCTCCAGTGCTTTCCAGCACAGAGGTGCTAAGGGCAGAGCATTGGTGTGCACCCAAGGAAAGCCGCTGACCCTGAAGCTTTACTCATAAACTGCGGGCATTTCGATTAACATTTAATAACAGCAATCTGGCTTTGGCAGACGCCGTGCCAAGAAGGTTGACCTGACACCATAGTGTTTCAAGAAGGGGAGTAATACGTAATTCAGATGCCTCGAAGTTAAACCTCAGCGCATATATTGTTTATACCCAGGCAGGAGACACATGCGCGCATAATAAGATTGCAGACAAACATTACTTCTTTTACTGATTTCCCTTTCCTCACGCAGAAAAAAAAACTTTGTTAATAGAGTTTTTATTACGTCGTCTTATTTCCGCTGTAACTCGCTGCGTTTATTTAGTCTTTCATTGGTTAGCAAGTTATTAAATGTACGGCAGAGGAACTTCGGTTCAGTCACTCGTGGTCAAAGCCCAGCTGTTTCTACTTTCGTCACATATGCAGAGCTGCAAATCTTCTTTTTCTTCTACTGATGAAGCCTGTCTCAGATTAAAAGTTTGCTTGCTGCTCCAGCGTCGCTGGCTGAAGCCACCGCTGCGTCCTGCTGCGCCACATTACACCACCGCATGCGGTGCTGCAGCGTCACGAACGATATCATGTTCAGACCGTCGTATTTTCTTACGAACAGAAGAGTGTGATTTTCCACCTGTTGCAGTGCTGCTCGGTGATAAGCTACGCACCTTTGTCGAACACGGTGTTGCATTTTTCAGTTGCATTCCCAACCTTTTTAAATATGTCAAATGAATGCTTAGGCAAGTAATTAGCTTGATTTTCGCGCTTGAATGTATTTCTTTGTGATTTTGATGCAACATACTGTGCAAAGCGCACGATGCACGTTATATGTACAGCAAGTGAATACTCTATTATTTTCAGAAATACCTGTCACGTTCAGCCTTTCATTTCTCAAACATAAATTCAAGCAAAGGGTAAGAAAAACATTCCGTCTTTCTATAAGGCCCACAATCGATCGGGCGTAACCCAATCTAATTCCGGAATTCACTTACCCTAGAGAAGGCCAAAGTAGGTCGCTCGCAAACATACTCACAACACGTCTCCAAGGGACGTCTTTTCTCTTCATGCACGTAAAGTGATGGAACGAAGACAGTGGCTGTGAGTACGCGACGGCTGCTTCAGGGATAACCTATCATTTCCAGCTGGCATGTGAACACCACTCCGTCCGTTGTCCGAAGTGCTCGGCCACCGTTCTTTGCAGAGACGTGTGCACGCATCTCCGGTCGGCCTCTCGCAATACTTCGACACCTCTCCCACCTGAAACCAAACTTTCGGCGTGTCAAGTGGACGGGCCAGCATCTTTGCCTTCTTTCAGAAGAGCCTTCGAAAGGCAGGCAGGCAAAATCACAGCTTATCTGAGGCCACCGGCTGTTGATATCAACAAACATGGAGATCAATAAACGAAATCTCTCATGGCGTAAACACGATGAAGGAATCATTGCGCCAAGAGCAAATATTTTCAACAAGACAGAACCGTGAAGAAATAGCGTCGTTGGACGCTAAGCTCATAGAATGTTTTGCGACGTCGAGGGATTCAATTAACTCTTCTTTGAGATCTGTGGAAAGAATACTAAGCGATAAATTGAGCGTCACTCGAGACAACTTGTCGCAGAGTGCAGCTAACATTAAAGAAGTCAAGGCTGAATTGAAGGAAAAGGCTAAAATACTTTGTAACTGGTCGCCAATGTGCGTCGACAGAATGCAGTGCAAGTGGCTCAGTGCGAGTTTTTTGTAAGCGGCGTGAAATCTCTTCAAGACCGAGCGATGAAGTTTAGCTTGGCTGAGTATGACAGCGAGAAGGTCTACCGTTCGCGGCTACTGCATTTCTCCAGGAGTGCGGATGAAGAGACCCTGTGGAATGCAGTACCTGGACTTCAAGTAAACCCTGCACAAGGTTGACATGGACTACATTGTTCACAGGTCATTAGTGCACAAGATCAGGATAAGCGTAATTCATCCGAGAGGAAGAGCAAAGGAATTCCTGGTAGTTAAACCACATCGATATGGCCTGGAGAATCAAAAGCCAAAAAGATCAAGCAACACTAGTGGTTTTATTATCCTAGTCTTGCCTCACAGATGTCAATCATGATGGCTGCGTAGATCATAACCAGCTTCGGATCAAGTGGAAGCTGCTGTCTTGGGTCACACTTGAAAGCGGACAGCGGGCGATCGCTTGCCATTTCGTGTCTGAACACGCTTGTACTCTCCATTTCTTTCTTGAATTATTTAGGGATTAACTTTGCATTAGGTATCTCTAAACATTGGTGTGAAGGTTTCTGTCACAACAGCTTCGATCAACACCGGTGCAAAAAAATAGCTTCAAACTTTACTTTTTTTCTTGACGCTAATTAAGATGTCCGCCACCACAACATGTAAAGCACATATAACTAAATAAACAAATGTTCTTTTCCCTCTTGATGCGAAGGTTGTGGGCTTCTTGAAACAGTTAGCCACACCTTACTGCGTCCGTTTCTGCAATTCTTTTCTATCCGAAAAAAAATGCCGCCTTTAATTTGCCATGTAAGTACAAAGTTCAAGTTTTAATTGCATACATGCATATGGGCTGCGTCGACACCATAATAAAAACACTGCAATGCTAAGTAACAGCAAAAATAAAGGCAAGCATCACGCTTATACTCATTTAACGTGTTTTTTTAGAGTGAGCACAACTGAGAATGATAATGAGCAAAACTTTGCCAAAATTACCGCAGCCTCTTTTCAGCTTTTATATCAGTTGAATGCTTGAGCTTTCCCTCCCCACGCGGATAAAAAAAAAAAACTGCTGAGGTTGAAAGTCGCTTGAACCTAATTATACGAACGAAAGCTCTGTTAGATATCTTCAGCACTCTCTCATATAAAATGAGAAGGGTCAAGGGTTAAGGTCAAATGTTAAGCTCAGGGAACAGATCGTCATTGTCGTATGGTCACGTCGTCGTACAACTGTTTTATACCATGTTTTCTTTCGCGGAGACTTCAAAAGACAGAGTTTAAGCTTGAACAGTTTTAAACAGTTATAACAGTGAAACCTGAACGAATTGTCTTCTCGTGCGAAAAAGTCAACTGGTCATGGAGGTATTGCCTAAAACTTTATAGTAACGTATCTGCCGCGGAACTTTGTTGCCTTCACATACCACGTTCTTTCCCTCCGTAGTTTTCACGTCTTACAAGACGCCAAATTTTTTTATGCTACTCTAGGTGGTCTTCATTTTCCAATGGAACTACTATTGGCCAGCTTGCACTGATTACGGAGAACGTATTAGTTTAATTGGCCATGAAGAAAGATAGCTTGCGAAGAAATGGCAGCCTTCTATAAATTTCCTCTCTACGGCATTCTAGCATAGCGGTCGCGGGAACGCCTGTCACAAATACCAACAACGCAAACCATATATGCATTAGAGACGTCTAAAATTTTTCTCTTACGTTCAAAAACATTGCCCACTCCCCTTCCCATTCACCTGGTAACACCAGTGAGCCCGTTGCACCGCCTAGTGTGTGACCTTTGCGAAACTCTCGTAGAAGTTGAGTCAGTTTTTTCAAGTCGCCATAGCTGCATGTCATCGCAAGTGAACGGCGGTATACTTCGACCTGTGGCATTCCGCTGCCCCGCTACACTTGAGGTGAGAGTCAGTCCATGCGATTGTCGCCTTGACGACCGCCGCATAGAAGATAAGACCTTGCTCTGAAGGGGGCGGAACAAGCAGTTCCTGATGCGATCGGCGCGGCTAACGTACGCAGTGAAACATGCCTCCCGCGAGCCGGCAGTACACGCTGGTCGGATTCGCCCCGGAGCTCGACTGGAGGCCCCTGACCTTCCTGAAGCCTATTCCAGCCAGTCGAGTATGCAGCGCCTGCGGTCTGGTGCGCAAAAGGACCGCGTTGCTGCCCTGCATGCACGTGCTGTGCGAGTGCTGCTTCCAACACTGCGGCCAGGACGGCTTGAACGAGTGTCCTCTGGACGGCAACCACTACGAAAAGGAGGACGTTGCTCTGTTCCACTGCACTGCCGATGACCTGCTGAAAAGAGAGGTAAACAGCAATAGCCTTCTTACTGTTTCGTTTCGTTTGCGCCTTGCGGTTTGCCGAACAGTGTTTACCGCATGCCTGCTCATTCCACAGGCGTTGGGAGAGAGAATTAAACTGTATTGGCTAAGAAAGAGCCCTGTAAAATATTTCTATTGTTGATTAGCCTGTTTATCAGCCTAATGATGCGGTGGGCCTGAATGGCGTCCGTAAAATAAAGCCACCGCTGTGGCTGAGAGTTTAAGGCAAAGCGCTGCAGGCCAGAGCAACGCGGGTTCGATCCCGGCCGCCGCAGTCGAATTTCGAATTAGGCGAAATTCCAGAGGCCCGTGTGCTGTGTGATATCAGTGCACGTTGATGAAGGCCAGGGGGTCGAAATTCCCGCAGTCCTGCACTATTGCGTAAATCATAGCCTGAGTCGATTTGGACGTGAAACCCCCGTAAACCATAAACGTAAATAATGAGGCCGCCCAGAGATTAAAACTTCACAATCCGAGGCATCCTATGCAGTATCTTAGCTGGAAAAATATATATGCCTCTATGCCAACTGCAGGACCGTACAAAGCATAAGATGTTCTGCGAGATATGTTGCCCGTAAAAGGCTTGATCTGGTAAGAGGAAGACTTCTCCTCAGTATTCAGTGCTTGCGAGTAAGGGAGATGTTACGCGTGGTGCATTGGTGAGCTCCGAGAGAAACCTAATGGTATCGAACTTTTCTACGTAAACTCGGACATCTCGATAATCATTTAAGCGTGGAACTACGGTTTTGGATGAGGCTGCGCTTCGTATTTTAAGCTCAGAGATGGTGCTAGCGTGCTGCAAAAAGGGGCGTAATTTGTCAATAAGATGTCTACAAGCTAAAGCTCGCGTCACCTACTGTTTCTACTCCGCCAAGACATACCATACCGAGCTTTCAGAGAAACATCCTCTTTTTACCAGTTCACCTCTCCACGGCGAGAAGAAAGTTACTCAATAAATTTTCCATTATTTTATCACGTTTCCAACGTAATCAGATAGCTAAAATCGTAGCCTTAGTTATCTCCCACAGCTGGCTGCGTTTAGCCTTTCCTTTGTTAGCATGTGATTAAATGTAGTGCGGAGCCTTGGGTTTCAATCAAGTGCGGCAGACGTCTTCCTGCGTCTACCTTCGCCCGATTTGCAAAGCAGGGAATCTTGCTTTTGTTGTACTGAAAAATCGGCTCTTGCATTCAAAGTACCCATGTCATTCTACCGCGGATGCCTGAAGCAGCCGCTATGAAGTCGTCCTGCCGCGCCTCGATCCACTCAGGAATGCTGTGCAGCAGCGAAGCCAAAGATATCAGGGGCAGGCCGTCGTATCTTTCGCTGAACAATACAGTGTGACCTCCCACCTGTTTTCCGGGCTGCTCGGTGATAAGCTACGTGCCTTTCTGGAACAAGGTTTATCAGTTCACAGTACCACTCTCATACCTTCAAAAAGTTGCAATGAATAGTGAGGCAAACAGTTTTTAATCTGTTTGACACCAATTTCTTGGTCATGATTTTCCTACGACAAACTGAGCAAGGCGCACGATAAATGTTCACTGTACTCAGAAAATTGAAAATGTGATTGTCTTCCTATATGTTTGTCACGAGCAGCGTTTAATTTCTGAAAATCAATTCAAGGGCGAAGAATGAAAAATATCCGTAGCCGTCAAAGCTCCACAGCCGAGTGGCTGTTTCCAATACACTTACTCTATAGAGAATGTAAGAAGTACCTCCCTCGCCATATAATCACAGCAACTCTCCAAGTGACTTTTTGTGCCTATTCAGGTCAACTGCTGGAACGAAGGCAGTGGCTGCGAGTACGCGACCACAGCTTCAGGGATCTCCCAGCATTTCCTGCTGGAATGCGAACACCACTCCGTCCGTTGTCCGAAGTGCTCGGCCACCGTTCTTTGCAGAGACGTGTGCACGCATCTCTGGTGGGGCTCTTGCAACACTTCGACGCCTGTCGCATCCGAAAGCCAAGTTCCGGTGTCTCAAGTCGATGAGGCAGCATCTTCTTTGAGAGGAACATTCGAAGGGCAGGGGGGTGAAATCACAGCATATCCGAAGCCAATACCTGTTGATACCAGTACGAATGGGGACCGATTAAGCGAAATCTCTTATGGCATAAACACACTAAAGGAGACACTGCGTCAAGAACTAACGTCTTTAAAAGAACTGAATCACGAGGAAATAACGTCATCCAACGCTGAAGTCAAACAATGTTTGGCGTCATGCACCGATAGTGTTAACACTTGTTTGAGACGTATAAAAATGGTAGAAAATAAACTGAACAATAAAGTGGGCGCAACTGGAATTGACTTGTCACAGATTGCAGCTAGCATTGAACAAGTCAAGACTGAATTGAAGGAAAGAGACCAAAAATCATTGCAACCCGTCACCAGTGTGCGTAGAGAGAGTGACGCACTACAAGTGACGCAGTGCGAGTTTCTTGTCAGAGGCGCCAAGTCGCTTCAACAAGAGGCGCTGAAGAACGGCAGGGCTGAGTATGACAGCGAGAGGGTGTACCTACGCGGCTACTGCATGTCTCCTGGAGTCAGGTTCATGAGTGACTCGACATCTTTACTGCTATTTGTCAAGTACACCCTTCACAAGGGCGACATGGACGACGACATCCAATGGCCGTTCAAGCACAAGATCAGGGTGAGCTTAATGCATCCGAGTGGAAGGGGAGAGCGTGTGCCGGTATTTAGGCCAACTCCAGATGACCCAGGTAATCAAAAGCCAACAACATCAAGTCGTCAGGCTGTTTACTCTGCTACATATTTTTACTTCAAAGATCTCATCCGTGATGGGTTTGTTGATAATGACCAGCTTCGAATAAATTTTACACTGCTGCCTTCAGTCAGACTGGAGCGCTGACATGGGCCACCGCTTAGAATTTCCTGCCCTTCATTTCTTAATTTTTTAGCTATTAACTATACCTTCAGTAGAAATTAATCGAAAAACACGTGCATGATGGTTTTTTGCTGAACAGCTTCGATTAACAACGGAGCACAAAAATAGCTTCTAATTTTGATTTATTTGTGACGATCATATGACTCTCAATGCAGTATGTGAAATAAAAGTTACTAAATCAAGAAATGCTGTTTTCGCTCTCGCAGAGAGTGTGTTTTTCTTAAGCAGCTTGGTAAAACGTTAGCACTTGCCTGTCGCATCTGTTACTGATTATTTCATTCCTTGTTCGAAAAAAAAAACGGCAACCTTAATTTGCGATGTAAGGCTCAGATTCAATATTCATTTCGTTTTCATCAGAACATCACGGTCGCGATTTTATCAATCTTATTATCATGTAGTTGAACATTAGGGAATCGCGGATTTTTTACACCGTGAATAGAAATACCTCAGAGTTACGTAATAGCAAAAATCAAAGCAAAACGCGTTCTAACGCAAGAAAATTTAATTTTTGATGTAGGAACAAATTGTCCAGCTTCGGCATCAGAGACCGTTGCAGGTTTCAGCTAAATTAACGATTGGTCGCGAGAGGTTGCTCTCGCAACCCCGACTGGTAGCAGCACCTGCCAATCGGAGGGAAGTGGCGCATCGCGTAACCTCTGCGCCACTGCGCCATCAGTGGTATGACGAGTCCCAGTGGTGTCTGAATACACTGTAGAGAATGATCATTTCCGGAGATGTGGGCATTAACCCTGCCGTGTCATGCCCTTACAGCGGTGCTCAACTGTGTCCTTCATTTTATTTTTTTTTAATATCGGAATCTGCGCAGCTCTGCCGAGGATGGATTGGAGCCTGTCGGTATGCAGATGCGTGTAAGGTAGTGGAGCAATGCCTCAAAACGCACGACACCTCTGCTTAATCAAAAGGTACCACAATATCACTACGCCCCTGGCTGGCGTAGGTAATAATTTATTCTCTTGAATAGGTAATGCATGCTATAGCTGTGGCGTCCATGTCATGGGTCATGACACTCTTCGATTAAAGCCAAACTTCGAAAATTGAATTCGGCGTACCTTTTTCGGTTTAAACCAAAAAGTCCGAACCCTAAGTATAACGCTGCCAATCACGTATTGAATGAAAGAGGCGTGGGCGTTCACCATGTCTAAACTCCTTTTTACATGCACCCGATAGCGTCGGGCCGAGTCGGGAGTCGGGTTGAGCAAGGCCACCCCGCCAGCACGACGAGTTCTTGTTTACATGAACTTGAATTTAGCGAGTCGATGCAGTTTCGACTGCAGCAGCAAGCGCCGAACAGCCCAATGGGAGAGGGCAGTGCTTGCCTCCGAGACAGCGGTGGTGCCGTCACGCCTCCGCTCTCTCGGAGGCGTGACGGCGCAAGTGAAACACAGGTTCGCATTTATCACCCAAAAAGTGCAAATTCGTTTGTGAACATTCGGTTTTCAGCAAATGAAATGGCGCAGTAATTGCCTCGTATATCTCGGTGGACATGCGAACCGCGAAGTAAGGTAAGGGAGGAAGGTGCGAGTGAAAGATGAAAGAGAGAAAGAGGTGCTGTAGTGGAGGGCTGCGGACTAATTTCGACCACCTGGGGATCTTTAACGTGCACTGACACCACACACCGCACCGGCGCCTTTCGCCTCCATCGAAACGCGGCCGCCGTGGCCGGGATCGAACCAGGGAATTCGTCTCAGTAGCCGGGCACACTAGCACTTAGCCATCGCGGCGGGTCAGATTTATCATCTCCCCTCCCACTAACCCGACTCTTCGACTCGACATGGCTAAAGAACATTGAGACAGCGTCGAGTTGAGTCAACCTACCCCTTGTAGCGAAGTTGACTGAACGCGACCCCCAACTCCCAGCCCTGCGTGCGTTTACATGAACCCAATAACCGGCTTTCGACCCGATGACTCGACTACTCAACTTGGCCCTGTCAGGTAAACGACGCCATCACAGCCTGCGTCAGCACATTTTCTGGGAACATGGAAAGCGCGCGTCGTGAACGGCCATAAGTGATAGGCACGCCATCTACAGTTAGTCAAGACGAAGCTATCAAGGAGCTGTCGCACAGACAAAGCAAAATAGGATGCGAAAGCAGTGAACTCGCGCATTTTAAATCTGTTTGTTTCTTTTTTTATCATCGCGCAGCTCGGCGAACTGAGCGGCGGCCATTTACATGAGCAGGGTCAAAGCGCCTGTTTCCTTCGTTTAAAACACGCTTCCGAAAAAAGTAAGAAATCTGAGTTGTTTGTTTTGTAACGCCCTCTAAAAGTTAACGAAAAGCGCCTGACCCTAAAGTGAATATAAGAAACTTTTCGTATAAAATTACGTAATTAACCAGAATTTAAATATACTCCGAGGAGCGCCACTCCACAGGAAGCAATACTTTTGTGAGGAACAGCGCAGAACAACGGCACGGGAGAGGAGAAAACCGCTGCTTCTGTCCCGTCTTTTTGCGCAGTTCCAACTCAAGTGAATAACAAACACACCCAAGGTGCGGTCATGGGAAGCAATGCATCGGCGATTTCACCCACCTCCGGTGCAACACTTTTCTTAATCCCTGGTTCAAGTTACGTGAAACACCCCGTATGCGTGCATAAGCAGGGATCAAACCTCAGTTAAAAAAAAGGTGATTTTAATCTTATGATCATCACATCTGAACTGCCCTATATCTGTATACGCATAACATTTCAATATTCCGCGACATTTCCGGCGCGAAGACCTTGACTCATTAATTCACATCAGTCTAAAACGTGAATGTAAAGACTTTTTTATTCGCTAAGAAAACAGTAATTACATATTACCCGCCGCTGTGGTTCAGTGGTTATTCCTCTCGGCTGCTGACCCGAAAGACACGGGTTCAATCCCGTCCGCAGCTGTCGAATTTCGATGGAGGCGAAATTCTAGAGGTCCGTGTACTGTGCGATGTCAGACCACGTTAAAGAACCCCAGGTGGTCGATTGTTCCGGAGCCCTTCACTGCGGCGTCCCTCATAGCCTGAAATGCTTTGCGATGTTAAACACCCATAAAGCCAAACCAAGTAATTACATATTAAATTATTGGAGCTGATATTTATATATCTTGCTGTCTCATGACCAAAAAACCATATGCTAGTACGGAGGCATATACCGCAATTCAAGTGCAAAATTCAAATCAGCTCTATCATCTGTGAATGCAGCATTGCGACCACAAATTTCGGACTATTTCGCATTAGGGCTAACTTTACCAATTTATCTTTTCGCGGGCCTCCTGGTTCTCCGGAAGCTTATATTTTGGCCTTACGTTGATAAGTTGAAGAAGAGCGGTACTTGAAGTATGCTAGCAATTCAAGTTGATATGAGGGCAGAAATTACAATTATCTGCATTTTTGGCCTGTGCATCATGTATTAAACGTCAGGCGTCAAGGGTTAACAGGGAGGAAAGGGCAATGCCTCGTACGACATGCGCAGCCAGCCGACTGGACGTTTCACACTAGAGGGAAACTGGGAGCGCGTGGCCGCCGATAGCAGGGCACATGCGCAGTGAGGTCGGCTGGCATGCGCACTGTGCCTCGCATTCTCGTCGGTTGTCGGCGACAGCGCTGCTCGAACCAGGGCGGCCACGCGCTCCCAGTTTGGCACCAAGCGCGAAACAACCGTGCACATCGTAAATGCCTCCTGCGAGCCCGCAGTACACGCTTGTTGGGTTCTCCCCGGAGCTTGACTGGAGGACCCCGACCTTCCTGTAGCCTATTCCAGCCAACCGAGTATGCAGCGCCTACGGGCTGGTCCGCTAGGGATCCGCGTTGCTTCCCTGCATGCACGCGCGGTGCGAGTGCTGCTACGAACAGTGCGGCCAGAACGGTTCACACCAGTGTCCTCTGGACGGATGCGGGTACGGGAAGGATGACGTCACCCTCATGGACTTCCCTGCTGACGACCTGCTTAGGAGAAAGGTAGGCGACAATATTTGATCTTCTGGTGCCTTCCCCCCTTTTTTTGTTTCTTTTCGCTTGTTGCTTGTCGCTTGTCTGCACATTTCCCACCCAGCGGAGGAAAGAACGGCAGTGGAATTGGAAGAAAGAGCCCTGCAAAATATTGCCCTTGTTCCAGAGCCCGCTTATCGTCTTAGTGTTTTCTAATATAGGAATTGCATCTGTAAAATAATTAGGCTGTCATCTGTTTATAAATTCCAACTCCAACGCATTTTATGTAGCATCTCTGTTTGGAAAACATTGGATTCTCTCTGCGCAAATTGTTTCTGCTTGAAAGCTCAAATGTGAATATGGTGAGAGGCATCTTCTCAGCCTCCATTGCTTTGCAGGGATGGAGATGGTGTGCAAGCTGCATTGGTGAGCACCGAAGCAAACCAGTCGTCCGTGAAACTTTCGTTGGAAAGTGCGGGTATTCCTATAAACGTTGAAACTCAGCATTCAGGCTTTGGCAGAGGCCGTGCCTAGAACGTCTACCTGGGAGATGATGCTAGTGTGCTTCAAGAAGAACAATCATTCAGCGAAACATCGCTTTTTTATCAGTACCCAATTTCTAAGTTCTTGTTTTAGTTTCCTTTTCTTAGTAGATAGGTTTTGTATTACTTTATCATGCTTCCATTGTATCTATTCGTTAAGCTTAGCCACCCGCACAGCTTGGTTAGCATGTGATTATTTGTAGAGCGGCGCCTTGCGTTTCACTGGCGCGCCCGACATCTCCCAGTTTCTACCTTCGTCCTCTGTACAAATGAACACGTCTGGCTTTCCTTGTACTGAAAAAGCACGTCTTCGATTCAGTGTTCGCATGCCGCTCTACGGTGGCCGTCTAAAGCCGCCGCTGTGAACTCGTTCTCCATAGTGTTCCGACACGCCATCAAAGTTTCGGTGCTTGAGCGTTGCCAAAGCTATCAGGGTCCGGCCATCGTGTATTTCAACAAACAAAAAAATAAGTGGTAAAGTCTTCCCGTAGCTAAACCAAGTAGAAGTGCGATAGCATTTGCTTGTCCTTGTTGGTTCACGGTTTTCCTTCTCCGGGTCGTCGGCACGTCTGGCAACGAAATAAGGCTCAGATTTAGCCCTGATCGAGATTAAGCTTATCTGATCTGATTTTATCTGTTCGAGCCGCAGATGGAAGTCGATGAAGATGAGTTATTGCCCTGCACAGCGGGAGAGTGTGTTGTGCTTTAATATGAGGTGTGATCGGCTGCAGGGATAATATGATACCCTACAGTGCAGTAGCCAGCGAAGCTTATCTGTTCACACCACCGCTGCTTTGGAACCACGTCGCGGGAACATTTTTTTTTATTTCTGCATGGACTGTTGCTATGCTTGGTTTCGCCAAGGTCACCTTCAAGGTCAAGCTTCACACAAACTAAGCAAGCCAGCTAGACCTGATGAAGCAGTGCATCCGCACTGAAAAGTCTGGTCTCCCACCTGCTGCTGGGCAGCTCGGTTAACAGTTACGTCGCTTGCTTGAACACGATGTGTCAGTTCATTTAGCGTCCCTTTCTTTTAAAGATGTTTTACGAATCGTTAGGAAAACAACGTGCAATTTTTTTCACATTTGAATGCCTTTATTTATGATTTACATCCAACACGCCGAGCGAGGTGTACTGATCAAGTTTAGTATACACACCAAATAGAGAAAGTGGTCGTTCGTGCTAATGGCCTTTAACGTGCAGTGTTTAATTTCTCAAAATAAATTCAAGGACGAAGAATAAAATATATTACGTCGCCATAAAAGGCCCACCACCGAGCAGGTATAATCCAATCTCATTTCCGATTCACCTCACAGTGGGAACGTTGTGAGTCTTTTCCAATATCTTCAGAAGTGACCAAGTGACTTCTTTTGTCCCCTCGTAGGTCAACTACTGGAAAGAAAGCTAGTGGGTGTCAGTATGTGACGGCTGCTTCAGGGATCTCCCAGCATTTCCTTCTGGAATGTGAACACCACTCCGTCCGTTGTCCCAGGTGCTCTGCCAACGTTCTTTGCAGAGATGTGTGCACGCATCTCCGGTCGGCCTCTTGCAACACTTCGACGCCTGTCGCATCCGAAAGCCAAGTTCCAGAGGTTCACCTGGATGAAGCAGCATCTTTGACTTCTTTCAAAGGGACATTTGAAAGTCATACGGAAAGGCAGGCGGCTGAAATCACAACTTGTCTGAGCTCAATGGCTGTTGACATCGGCAAACATGGGGACAGATTAAGCGAAATCTCTCATGAGATAAACACACTAAAGAAGACACTGCGTCAAGAACTAACCTGTTTATAAAGACAAGACCACGAGGCAATGGCGTCATCTAACGCTGAACTGAAAAAATGTTCTGCGACATGCAGCGATAAAGTAAACACTTGTTCGAAAACTGATGTCAGTGTAGAAAAAAAGTGAACGGAACTAGAGAAGATCCCTCCCAGATTGCACCCAGCATTGCAGATGTGGGGGCTGAGTTGCAAGAAAGCGCTCAAAAAACATTGCAACCCGTCGCCGATGCGCGTAGAGGAACCGTTATACAAGTGACGATGTGATAGTTTCTTGTGGGAGGGGTGAAGCAGCTTCAATACAAGGCGATGAAGGTTGTCTGTGCTGAGTAAGAATGCGAGAAGGTGTACCTTCTTGGCTACTGCATGTCTCCTGGAGTGCAGATCTCGAAAGTCCATGGAAATCTGTTTGTGAGCGTGAAGCACACCCTTTACAAGGGTGACATGGACGACGTTGTCAAGTTGCCATTCTATCACAAGATCAAGTTCAGCGTCATTCGCCCGGGAGCAGGTGCTGAGCGGGTGCTGCAAGTTAGACCAGATCCACATGACCGCGACAACCAAAAGGCAACCACATCAAGCAACCAGCCGATTCATTTTTGTGCACTTTTTATCCTCACACATGACATCCGTGACGGGTACCTCCATGATGATCAGCTGCGGATGAAGTTTCAGCTACTGCCTTGAACAACACTTGAGAGCTAACCCCTGTATTTATTTTGAAGCGAAAAGCTTCACTACGCGAGGTAAAGCAGTCTTCGGGTACGCAGCACAACGACCTTGAACGATCTTCAGTCCAAGCAAGGATCTTCAGTCCACCCAAGGTGTAGAACCCTTGACCGCTGACCTTGAGCCATGACCTCTAGCGACATTGAGTGACCTTTGGGTTGTCCGTGCTCAATTTCGTATATAATAGAAAAAAAATGGTGCGTATTTTCCCTTTCTTTCAAAACATAAACTTAACGTGCCGCTTTGAAAAAAAATAGCTGCCGCTTAACTACTGCTGAACCCGGTTACAGAGCGAAAGCTGCGGCATATCCGGAAACAAGACGCGGCTTGGAGTCTGTAACGTTGAGTGTGTTCCGCACACTGGAAGAGAGCCGCTTAAAGAAAAGATCCCCAGGTGGTCGAAGTTATTCGGGAGCCCTCCACTACGGCACAACTTTGCAACTGAAAGTTGATTGTTGGGAAAGGAAATGGCGCAGTATCTAACATCTCGCCGGACACCTAAACCGCGCCGTAAAGGAAGCGATAAAGGGGGGAGTGAAAGAAGAAAGGAATAAAGAGGTGCTGTAGTGGAAGGCTCCGGAAAAATTTCGTCCACCTGGGGATCTTCAACGTTCATTGACATCGCACAGCACACGGGCGCCTTTGCGTCTCGCCTCCATCAAAACCCGACCGCCGCGCTCGGGTTCGAACCCGGGTAATCTAGCTCAGTAGCCGAGCGCCCTAGCCACTGAGCCACCACGGCGCTCCATTTTCTTTCACACTCACTCTTTTATCCGTTCACTTGCGGAGCGGTCCAGGTGCCTGCCGAGATGTGAGACAATTACTTTGTCATTTCCCTCCCTCGGAAGCCAATTTTCCTCATTTTGTTTTTACGGTTTTGAAGAAGAAAGGAAGAAAGAGGTGCCGTAGTGGAGGGCTCTGGAATAATTTCCCAGGTGGTCGAATTTATTCCGGAGCCCTCCATTACGGCACCTCTTCCTTTCTTCTTCCACTCCCTCTATCCCTTCCCTTACGGCGCGGTTCAGGTGTCCAACGATATATGAGACAGATACTGCGCCATTTCCTTTCCCCAAAAACCAATTATTATTATTATTATTCTCCCGTTTGGTTGCACTTTGTGCATGTGACGCGGTGGGCCGTTTGGAAAAAAATTTACCGTTTCTTTTGTAAATTCAGCACATACAGCCCTCTAACAGAACAGAGTTGTACCAGAGAATGATGAGCTAGTGAGTTTTGTTCAATTATGCAAAACCACGCAATATTTCAGGCCTCACCTTCCGCTAAAATCGGTGTCTTGTGAGCAGCCACTGCCTTCGTACAACGAACGTAGCATATCTGCGGAATCCATTGACCCGCGTACGCTAAATTACGATTTATTTTCTGCAGCGAGTGCACTATTTTGTGGAAACTTTAAGTTAAGTGGTTATTGTGAGCGGGAGCTGCGCCGCCGCTTGAGAGAGGGAGCATGCGCCGCGGAGCCGGGATTCGCGAGCGATTCGCTTGCATGCCCGCCAGCCGCATATTACATGCCCCGCCCAGAATTGGTGGAGGCGATGCGAACCTCCCAAATTGAGACACTTAGCACCACGACGACAGGAAGAGCCATTCTGAACACAGTTGGCATAAAACCGGATAGGTGTCCCGCGCAAGAGGTGGAGCTAGATAGGGAGATCAGACAAAATCTGATGACCCCCCCCCCCCCCCCTGCCAAAAATTATGCACCCGGAATATAACAAAGAGAGGAAGCAAAAACGAGCCGAGGTGTTAGAAATTAGATTGGGCAAAATTTCTGAATATGAGGGGGCCAGTTGCGTTCCTTTTACCCCTTTCTCTTCTTTGATGTCAGCCCGAAGGGGAAAGGTAGAAGTTGTTGGATGCCGACGTCTTGAGGTTCTAAACTTGCTCAGTCACATTACTCGAGGAACTTCAGGAAGTAAACTGTTTAATCACATATAAAATATTTAAGACAGAACGGAAGGTACAACAAGGAGAACAACTATGTACATACTGATTGATCCGCCGAGTGACCAGACGAAATCAACCCCCGGTCCCACCAAAACGTCTTCTTTTAATCCCTAAGTCCCCACCCTCAGCGGGGACACCAACCAATTAGGTCAGAACACAAGCACTCATCCAATAAAACACATGGGAAAGGAAAACACATTGAAAAGGAGACAGAGGAGAGAAAAACACGGCCAATCAAAGATTGGGGAGAGGGGACAGTCATTGTCACGAATACTAACAATTCCCCTCCCGGATCACTCCATCGTCCCCCGCGAGGCGGCATGTTTACTCGCTTAAAGAGCATGCGAGGACCGCACAGATTCTCGAAAGCCGTCCCCGAGGGGCCACTTAAGGCGCCACCGCTCCCCAATTCTCCTTGACGCCCCCACGTGCACAGGAAGTGCCTGGCAGTCATATGAAGCTGATCAGAATTCACAGTGAGCATGAGGAACGCATCTCGAAAACTGCCTCCTAGCCACACACTGAACGACCGCCGCCCGGGTCATGGCCTTGGGCAGCGTCGCCGCGGTAGGGATGAAAGGCATAGCGCGTCTTCGTTGCTGCTTCTCGGAGCGGGGCTGCGAACAATGGGGCCCGGCTAAGCTGGGTCGCCTGAGCACCCCGCACTCCCCTCCGGCGCCGTCCGCTTGACTCATTAGTTCCATGTGGAGTCAAAAAAAGAAAATGAATCACATCGTACGCATTCTTGTCCACACACAGGCGGCTTTCCGTACGCGTTTACTTGGCGCTCTGGATGTGCCCATGCCAGCCGCGCACGACACCTCCCTACCAAGTGTGCTGCATAACATCTTGGAATGAAGCACACACAGAACCGAACTGACCAACGTGCAGCGGCCCGGAGCCGAAGAAGCACCCCCTGCCGCTGCCGAAGCATATGCGTTGCAAAAGCCTTAGGGCACACCTCCATAAATGACATAACTTCAGGCCCCGGGTTCCCCCACGTCTCTAGTTGGCAGCTACGAGTCGCGACATTGCATCGGCATTGGCGTTTTGCTCCCCCTTTTTGTGCTCGACCCGGATATCGAATCTCTGCAGAGCGAGTGCCAGGCGTGTTATCCTGGCGCTGTGCGGACTACTGAGAGTCAAGTATTTGAGCGGGTTATGGTCCGTTATGACCCGAATTTGTGCGCCACACAACCAGACTTCAAGTCGCCCTAACGCCCAAATGATGGCATGAGCCTCCTTCTCGATAGTCGCCCAGCGGGTCTGAGCCGGGCTAAGCTTTTTGCTCAGAAAAGCGATAGGCTGCTCGCGGCCCTCGTCATCGCACTGGGCAAGGCAGGCTCCCACCGCGTAGTCCGAAGCATTGGTTGCGAGCACGAACTCCCGACTTGGGTCAGGCGCATGAAGTGAGGATGCGCTCTTCAAGCAAGCTTTCACCTCATCAAACGCTTTCTGCGCCTCGTCATCCCATGGGACCCGCTGCGGTGTCCGCCTGTTAAGCTCGTCAGTGGGAGCACGACGCGGGAATAGCCGAGGACATATTGTCGGTAATAGTTAGCTAAGCCCAGAAAGCTTCTGAGCTCCTTCGTTGTCTGGGGCCTCGGCATCTCGTCTATTGCCCTGACCTTTTCTGGATTAGCGCTGTGCTTCCCCGACCCAACCACATGGCCCAAAATTCGACTTCTCGTCTCGCGAAACGACATTTGCCTGCGTTCACGGTGAACCCGGCGGCTGAGATCGAAGCGAGCACCGTCTTCCGCATTACCGTCACAGGCCCCGTCCACTTGGACATCAACTTTCCCTCGCCTTCCCTTTCAAGCAACAACACCTGCTGCCCGTCTGTGAAATGTTTATCGACAGCGCGCAAGTTGTATTGTGGAAAAATCGCAAGCTTCATTGGCCCGCAGCAACAGGGCATCTTGCAAGTTTTGCGGCCGAAGAAAACTGTGACCGCGCGGACGTGGAACCTCGCACATGCAACCGGTTTGGGGAGAAGTAGCTTCAAACATGTGGCCGTCCCCGCTGAGGCGACATTGTCCCTTTCAAAGAAAAGCACCCCCCTTCAAGGAGCGGCCGAAGCGGGGTCGTGTGTGTGTGTGGGAGTGGGGTTGAAGGGAGCATTGAGGCACGCTAGCTGTTTCTGCGAGGAGGATAGGGTGAGGAGAAAGCGTGCACAAACAACACCCGCACAGAGCCCCTTCGGCCAGCCAGCAAGAGAAAAGGGAGAGAGTGCAGCGCGAAGCTAAACGCCGGACCAGCGCCATCTCTGGACATTAGTGCAGCAAAATCGCGCCAGCCGAACGCATTGCACCGCGCGGGCGTTCCTGTCTGTCTTTACTCCGTGGACGTGAGTGAGCTCCTGGAGTCGCGACTGTGGCCTTGACGACCGCCGGCAGCAAGATTAGGACGCACTTTTAGGCGGTGGGAAAAGCAGTTCCACGAACGGCCGGAGCAGCGAACAAACCTACCTTGAGAGCTATGGATCCTGCAAGCCGGCAGTACACGCTGGTTGGGTTCGCCCCGGAACTTGACTGGAGGCCCCTGACCTTCCTGAAGCCTATTCCAGCCAACCGGGTGTGCAGCGCCTGCGGCCTGGTGCGCAAGAGGACCGCGTTGCTGCCCTGCTTGCACGTGCTGTGCGAGTGCTGCTACGAACAGTGCGGCCAGGGCGGCTTGAACGAGTGTCCTCTGGACGGCAACCACTACGAAAAGGAGGACGTCATTCTGTTGGACTTCACTGCTGAAGATCTCCTGAGAAGAGAGGTAATTACGAGAATGGGCGGCTTCTTTTTGTTTGTTTTCGTTTGCGCCTTGCGATTTACTGCACAGTGTTTCTCGCATGTCTACGCATTTCACATCCGTCGGAGGACTGTATAAAATCGTACTGCAAATCGAGAACCCTGTAAAATGTTCCTATTGCTGCAGCGCCCTTTTTGTCGCCGTAATGAAATTAGGCTGGATAGCAATGATATCCGTCTAATATTACATTACTGCACCTGTAGGCTTAAGAGTGGAAATGCCCGAAAGCCTTTCCCCTGTCCTCTCTTATCTTTCTCGATTTTTCATTTTTATTTTCTTTATCTTTATAATATTGTTCTCTTCGTTTCTTTTCCTTTTCTTGTTTTTGTTTTATATCTCGTTTCCATAATTATTTTTCTGGTTTTATTCAAATACAGCCTCCGCGGTAGCTCAGGGGTTATGGCGCTCGGATGTTTACTCGAAAGACCCGTGTCCGATCCCGGCCGCGGCGGTCGAATTTCGATGGAGGCGAAATTCTAGAGGCCCGTGTACTGTGCGATGTCAGTGCATGTTAGAGAACACCAAGGGATCGAAATTCCCGTAGCCCTCTGCTAATGCCTCCCTCGTAGCCTGAGTCGGTTTGGGACGTTAAACTCCCGATAGACCACATTCGTAAAATGAAGAGGACCCCCACAGCTTAAGTATTTGAAATCCTCTCCCCGGGAAAAATATATCTGCCCCTACGCTAACTGCTGCGTCGTACAAAGCAGCTCAGAGAGAGATATAGTGAGAGGAAACCTCCTCAGCCTCCAGTGCTTTCGAGTGCTGAAAACGTTAGTCGTGGTACAATGGTGAGCTCCGAAAGGAACCAGGTGGTATCGATCTTTTCGGCATAAACTGCGTTAATCTGGATAATCATTGAAGCATGGCATTCTAGTTTTAGCCGAGGATGTGCATCGAATGCCGATTCGATAAATGGTGCCAACATGCTTCAAAAAGGGGAGTAATTTGGGAATCAGATACCCACTAGCGAAAGCTCGGTATAACTGCGGTGTCTCCTCGGGCAACACATACAATACCGAGCTCTCATCGAAACATCTCCTTTTTACGAATACACCTTTCCACGAAGAGAGAAAAAGAGGCGATAGATTTTGCATTACTTTCCCATGTTTCAAACTTAATAAGATAGCCGAATGCGGAGCCTTAGTTATAATCGCTCATTACCGCCTGTATTTGGCGTTTCCATGGTTAGCATGTGGTTTAAAGTATTTAGCGTGCGGCGGACGTCTCCCTGTTTCTACCTTTTCCTATGGGCAAAGCAGTGTATCTCGCTTTTCTTGTACTGATCGAGCCTTTCTTAGACTAACGGTTCGCATGCCTTTCTAGTGTGGCGGCCTGAAACCGCCGCGATAAATTTCTCGTGCAGAAAGTGAAAAACTGAGTCTGCCATCTGGTAAAACCGAGTGATTTCGATGCGTCAGCATCAACCTTCGTGATGTGCTCTGGTCAGGTGAGGTTGTTGTTGATATGGATTCCTAGATACCATCTGATTCTACTTCGGTAAGCGTGGTTGAGTTCAATAATTACGCGTAGCGTAGTTGATATTAGTGCGCTTTCGTGTTACCGGCATGAATTTGCATCTGGATATGTTGAGCGTCATTTGCCAGGTGGAACACAAGTTTTCAATTCTGTTAAGGTTACTTTGACGCAGTACCTGATCATTCTTGGTATAGTTATGTGATGGTAGAGGGCGCAGTGTTCTGGGAAAAGGCTAATTCTTGGTCAACTGCCGATCCTTTGGCTTAGGTAGTACCGCGAGGCGGAAAATATACGTGTCACTCTGCCAACTGCTGGGCCGTGTGTAGAACCGCTTAGCTAAATACAGTATTGTGCGTTTTTATCGTGAAGACTTTCAAAAGTTTCCCCGCCTCAACCGCTGGCTCATTTGCGATGAAACTGCACACAGAGCCCGCGTATTATGATAACTTTTGTATCGTAGGAAGTTTGACAACGGTACTTACTTTGTTGAGCCGTGCATGATGCGAAAACATAATCGTCTACGTAGAGTGAAGTTCATAGTTCTTCAGCGCAACGGCACGTTTTTAGCTAGGAAAAAGAAGACAGAAGACAGAAAAGAAGAAGGACGAACAAGGACGAACACAGCGCTGACTTACAACTGCTTATTCAGAGTCACACACACAGCTTAAATACTCTCAGACCAGCGCAGGCGCACACCGTAAAAGGACCAAAAAAGAGAAAAATAGGAAAAACAATCTCATCATATCTTTATCGCAGAAACTTTGACAGGAACGCCTTTTCTGTATTATACAGAATGACTGAGGTATCGCTGACACACTCTGACCCAGCTTTTTTAATATAGTATGCCTCTATCGTTTCACGGGTTGTTTTTAATTTGCTTCTGCTTAGAATCCTCACTGCCGAAAACATCGGTGTGCAATCTTTGCAAGTTGCGCAGTGCTCAACAAGGTTAGCACCTTCCCTATTCCTTGAATCTCTTTCGTGTTCCCTGAGACGGTCGTTGACGCAGCGCCCCGTTTGCCCTATGTAGGACTTGCCACACGTCAAGGGAATTTCGTACACAACGCCTGTGGCGCATTCCGCAAAGCGGTTCCCGTGCCTCTTTTTACACCCAGGTTTCTTGTCATCACCTGTGATGCGTCGGGCCAACTGGCCTAGCTTCCGAGGGGCTGAAAAGACCAACGGCACATTGTGCCGGTTTGCCACCTTTTTGAGGCCATGAGATAGTTTGTGCACGTAGGGCATCACTGCAGGTTTTACTTTAGCCTGCGGGGGTGTTATTGCCTCCTTCCGAGTTCGGGGCTTCAACTTCTTCAATAACGCTTCTGCAACAGCGACAACTACCGAGTCAGGGAAGCCGGCGGCCTCAAGCCTAGCCAATTGGTTCTCAAAACTATCTTGCATATCATGCACACAGGATTTTAAGAGTGCAGATTCTAAGCAGAGTTTTGCGATCCCTCTCTTCACAATCTTTGAATGGGATGAACTATAAGGCAAAAGATCTTTTTGTGCTCTGGGCAAGTAAGACCAGCACACGTGCTTATTCATAAACCTTAATCTCACATCCAAGAACTGCAGGCTGTTTTCAACCGGGAGCTCATACGTGAAAGTGAGCCCCCTTCCATGCTTTTTGAAGTCATGCAGTACACTCATAAACGTATCCTCATTGGGAATGGCACAATGCTTGTCTAAAACAATTAAAAAGTCATCCACATAACGAAACACTTTTCGAACACAGTCAATCTTAGATTGCTTAAAATGATAGTTCAAGTGGCGATCAATGCATGCTAAAAAAATATCACATAAAACCGGGGCGACGCATGACCCAATGCAAATCCCCTTCTTTTGCAGATCAAACTCCTTGTCAAAGGCGATAAACGTACTACACAAATAAAATTCTAAAAGCGCTAAAAAGTTATCTACACTCATCCCCGACACATTTTGAAATTGAACGGTACCGTTATCGTCAATACATTCCTTGACAGCAGCAAACAGTTCTTGATGCGGAACAGAATAGAAAAGGTCGTCAACATCAACCGAAAAGGCGTATCTTACATCTTGGTTCTCCTTTAGGAAATTAATTACATCCATAGAACTCCTCGCCAAAAATGGATCATTTATCTTGAGGCCATTCAACACTTTTTGAAGGAATCTGCTGACATGATTTTGCCATGTTCCCCTTTCACTTACAATTGTACGAAGGGGGGCATCAGGTTTATGGGTCTTCACACTAAAAAACACCTGTAACCCGCCACTTTCACTACTTGTGATGGCTTTAGCAATCAACAATACCAACTAGCCCAAGAACTAACTCTACTGAAGTCTACGTAGAGATCGGCAACCAAAACCCGCAGACGACGCTTTTTCAATGAAGGGCGGCAGTGGCGCCATCTGTTTGCGGTAGCGCAAAGCGTCACGACAAGGCCGTCGAGGAGAGCGTTGCAAGAAGCGCGGGCCGTTTGAATATGCCGTTCCTGTCGTTTCGTCTGCTTCTACTGAAGCGCTTACAACATTTTCGACTAATTAAGCGGAAAAATATCAGAACAAATGATTTAACGAGGCTTTACCTTTTAAAGAATATTGTTTGCAATGCTCGCCTCGGCGGCTTTGTCGTGACGGTTTCCACTGCCCATTACAAAATAGAAAAGCTTGTTTTTAAAAGTATTTTTCGCGTTCCGCGCTTTTCTCACTCCCGGAAAGGAGCAGATAATATCGAAACTCATTTCCTATTGGCTATACACAGAGAAGGTCTTAAATAGATCCCTCGCCAGATAGTTACCTCCTGTCTCCAAGTGACTTATTTTGTATCTTTGCAGGTCAACTGCTGGAATGAAGGCAGGGGCTGCAATTATATGACGGCTGCTTCGGGGATCTCGCAGCATTTCCTGCTGGAATGTGAACACCACTCCGTCCGTTGTACCAGGTGCTCGGCCACCGTTCTTTGCAGAGACGTGTGCACGCATCTCCGGTCGGCCTCTTGCAACACTTCGACGCCTCTCCAATCCGAAAGCCAAGTTCCGGTGTCTCAAGTAAATGAAGCAGCATCGCTGACTTCTTTCAAAGAAGCATTAGAAAGGCAAGCGGGTGAAATCACAGCATATCTGAGGCCAATGGCGGTTGATATGAGCACCCATGGGGACCGATTAAGCGAAATCTCCCATGGGATAAACGCACTCAAGAAGACACTGCGTCAAGAACTAACGTATCTATTAGGACAGAACCACGAAGAAATAACATCGTCCAACGCCGAACTAAAACAATGTTTTGCGACATGCAGCGATACAGTTAAAACCTGTTTGAGAAGTCTAAAGAGTTTAGAAAAAAAACTGAACGATGAATTGGGCGGAACTCGAGCTGAATTCTCGCAGATTGCAGCTAGCATTGAACAAGTCAAGGCTGAATTGAAGGAAAGCGCGCAAAAAATATTGCAACACGTGACCAATGCCCGCAGAGAGAGTTTACTACAAGTGACGCACTGCGAGTTTTTGATTATAGGTGTGAAGTCACTTACAGAGGAGGCGACGGAGGAAGGCACGGCTGAGTATCACAGCGAGAGGGTGTACCTGTGCGGCTACTGCATGTCTCCTGGAGTCAGGTTCGAGGTACACTCGGCATCTGTACGGCTGTACGTGAAGTACATTCTGCACAAGGGTGACATGGACGACGATGTCCAGTGGCCATTCCAGCACAAGATCGGGATGAGCGCAATTCATCCGAGAGGAAGAGAGATTATGCGCGAAGTTCAACCAAATCCATATGACTCAGGTAATCAAAAGCCAACCAGATCAAATAAGGCCGTTGTTCGCTATAATGCAGCTTTCAACCTTGAAGGTCTTATCTATGATGGGTACGTACGTAATGACCAGCTTCGGATAAACTGGGAGCTGCTGCCTTGAATGAGACTTAAGCGCGGACACGGGCCACCGCTTAGAATTTCCTGTCTGTGAACATCCATGTACGCTTCATTTCTTTACGTTCAGTAGAATTTCATCTCTAAACAATCTTGTTAAGGTTTCTCAGCCGCGTCGATTAACAGCGGAGCACGAAAATAGCCTCTAATTTTGATTTTTTTCCGACCATCAGATGTCTCCCACAGTAGTATGTGAAATAAAGACGAGTAAATAAACAAATGCTATTTCCCTCCTTCAAAGAATGTTGCCTTTTTCTGAAACACTTTGGTAAAGCGTCAGTACCCGCTTATTGGATCTGTTTCTGATTTTTTTTCCTTTTTTGCCCCTCCCGCCCCCCCCCCCCCTTCGCCCAAAAAGAAAGAACCTGCAACCTTGATGTGCTGTTTAAGTTCCATGTCCAATTTTAATTCCATTTTCAAACATTACGGTTGCGACATTACGATAATCTTATCATCTATTTGCACAATAGCACAACGCGTATTTCTTACATTCTAAAAGGCTCCACAGTTTCGTAATAGCAAACATAAAAGCAAAGAACGTGTTTTAAATCGAGAGCATTGGTATCTCATGTCGGCACGAATTGTCCGGCGTCGACATCAGCGACCGTGGCAGGTGGCTTTTAAATTAATGACACCGGTGGCAGCACCTGCCATCGTACGGAAGGGGCGCATCGCGTAACCACTGCGTCAGGAGGGGTATCAGGAGTCCCATAGGTACATGAATGCACTGTAGAGAATTAGTTACGCGCATACGAGAATTCACCCATTAACGCGGTCGCGTTATGCCTTTAGAGCGCTTTTTTTCGGCATAGTATTCTGAGCGGCGTAGTACATCACATAAGACCTTAGAGGTGTCAACTAGCAGGCTGGTGAACTAGTATCAAATACTTGTCGTGATAACTATTTTCTTAGGCTCCATTAAGATGCACCAAAGAGGAACCTTCACGTTCCGAGCATTCTTGAAAACTTTGAATTATTTTCCTGTGCACTCGACTTTTCTAATTTAAATCGGATTAAACGTCCGGGCTTCAGCTTTTTTTTTTAACTTAACGCTGAAGGTAGGAGAAGTCAACCAACCTGTGGGGTGCCTTTCAGCCAATCCCATGGCGGCTTGCAGATCTGCCATCGGCGGAGTAAGCGAATCCGCCTCTGGACTGGCTGTAAGGCACTTTACGCGTTGGTTGACTTCTAGCTTCAGCGTTGAGTTTTAAAATAAATTTGGAGCCGGGACGCTTATTTCAATTAAAATTAAAGAAATCGGCCGCACTGGAAATTAATACGCACTTTTTAAGAATGCTCGGATGGTTTATACTGAGTTCCGGCGTTAAAAAGACGAGTTCAGATTCCTCTTTAGTGGACCTTTAATTATTGACAGGCATGTAGCCCAGCGCAACTAATATCTATAACAGTTTTTAAAGTTTTGAAATTGCGGTTTCCGGCTTCACTGTGGCCGAAGCAAATTTTTGCTATTTGAACGAGTTACGCGCACTGGAGAGGTTGCTTTGCCTGCAAGCATCTCGAAAGCACGTGTATTTTGGCGCGATGTGGCCAAAGTTTGTTGGGCAACAGAGCCGATCGAGGGCCGCCGCGTTTTCGAAAGTCTAAAAACTGACTTCGATATTAGTTATGATGGGCTTCCGGGCTCACAATAATTAAGGAGCGTAATAGTAATAGTTAAAAAGCTAACTATTCAATATTAGTTAACCAACCTGCTACTTAGCACATCCAAACTGTACTCTGATGCACTGCTTACATTGCTATGCCGCACAAAGCGCTCTTCCAACTGAGAAAGCCTATTTATAAAATTTGTGGAAAGTCTTAGCTAGAACACGCTGTATACGTTGCATCTTCGAGCATTTCCTCGCCATGCGTATAAACACAGCAACATTGCTTTCTTCCCCCAGATATCACTCTTTACACGAGCGCCGGATGGTAGGCTTCCCCGCAGCGTAGCTCTAATCTAAACGAACGCCCATGCGGCCCACAGCGCGCAATCGGACATCGCGCACATCTCCCATGCTTGCCTGGACGAGTGTGCTGCAGTCTCAGCGTGCAATGTCGACTTTGGCTTCGTGTTGCGGTCCGCGAAGTCATGCCGTTCTTTTTTTTTTCCACGCTTTATAAGGGGACTGTTCCTATAGGCGGCGCCTTTCGTGGTTTATTTCTGACCTCTGATTTTCGCTGATAAAAGTAGAGCTTCGTGCCCCCTTCCTTCTCTCTCTCCCAAGCGAGTCATTTTTCGAAGGCCATGAAGCTGAAGCAAAAGTTCCTCGTCTTTGTCACCGTCGGAGAGCTGCCTCACACGCATCCGGTCGCCACCTTCTGTGCCAACGCGGACTTCGTGCCTGCTGATGCCATCATGCATTGATGCGTCTTTTAGCTGGAGTTTAAAAAGCGCACGTAACAGCAACAATGCAAACAAAAACAATTTAGTGGCACAAATTTTTTTCTTCCCATAGAATATTTACCGTGCACTACGAGCCAACTTTGCCCAAACTGCGTGCTGAATCGCGTATATAATGCAGAAAGTAGATTGTCGTTTCACTTTTTATCGCAACGTCCACCTAACCTCCCTCTTTGCAGAAATTAAATAGCTGGAAGGTCTCTAGAACGCATTTACAAGTTATTATGAAAACATCTTCCTCTCTCTGTTATTGTATCTCTTTTTTTTGTATAGTTCGATACAAGCTATAAAAATGTGTAGGAATGCACTACCTGGCCTCCACGCAGGTTTAGCAACAGAAGCGCTTCAGCATTCAGCCCGAACATGGCGCCACTGCGGGTGAGCCTCTTGTACGAGTTGTATGCGCACAGCCACAAGCATTCTAGTGTTGCAAGCTGACAGTGTTATGATGAACAAGAATAACTGGCTGTTTTCCTTTAGTATACAGTGAACGACTCAAAGCTCGGCATATCACACAGAGTGCTTGCGCAAAAGTCTGATAACGAACAGTTCGGCGCAATAAGGTATAAAAAACTTAAGCTCAAGTCTCAAGTCTGTTGTAAGCCACCACCCTAGCCACGAACTTCCGCCACCGCTTTCCTGAATATCCGCTTCGTACTCACGGCCCCTCTCATGGCTCCTGGCATGAATCACGGCTGCAGTGAAACGCAGGCAATACGTCACAACTTTCCCCTATTCGCACAGACGGCAGCATAGAGGCACACATCGATCTTCGTCCCAGGCTGGCTGGCGGCCTTTGATAGAGCATCTCTGTCCATTTACATCTGCACGCGAAAGGAAAAGCTATCAGCCAGCCTACACCGGATCTGGAGGAGCTCGCTTCATTGGCGAGGACAAAGCTGGCGCCACCTATAAAAGGCCCCACTTCGGTAGGCAAACATAAATGTTGCGGAAACAAACGTCATAATGCATCCACCGTGGTGGTTCAACAGTTATGGCGCTCAGCCGAGGACCCGAAAGACGCGGGTTCGATACCGGCGGCGGTGCTCGCATCTCGATGGCGGAGAAGTGCTATTGGACCGTGGTCATTGAGATGTCAGTGTACGTTAAAAAAAAACCCCTCAGGTGCTCAAAATTTTCCGAAGGCCTTCATTAAGGCGTGTCCACATATCCTGAGTCGCATTGGTACATTAAACATCTCTTAATCTAAATATTAATGTTACAATCCGTAATATAATAAAACGTGCGAATCAGAGACATCGTTTCTTTTTTTTTTGTTCAACATGATCACACCCCTCTCCTCCAGCCCCATTTCCCAGGGAACGCCGGTAGGGCCGTTTTGCCGCCTATTTTCGCACCTCTGGGAGTTTATGAAAGTTTATCTGTCAGTCTCCTTTACCAATCACGGCGGCGTTTCTTTAAATGTGAGCGGCTTATTAATTTACACCCGTGCCATTTCACACCTCTGCTTCACATGCGACGAGAGACACTTCATGCGGTCCCGACTGTCGCCTTGACAGCGTCCGCGAACATGACAAGCGGCGCTTTCAGCGAGCGCAAAAACAGCTGCTCGTGCGACCGCGCCCTCGGACGTACTTCCAGTGAGAGCTATGGCTCCTGCAAACAAGCAGTACACGCTGGTTGGGCTCTCCCCGGAGCTCGACTGGAGGTCCCTGACCTTCCCGAAGCCTATTCCAGCCAACTGGGAGTGCAGCGCCTGCGGACTGGTGCGCAAGAATACCGCGTTGCTGCCCTGCATGCACGGGCTGTGCGAGTTCTGCTACGAACACTGCGGCCAGGACGGCTTGAACGAGTGTCCTCTGGACGCTAACCACTACGAGATGCATGACGTCACCGTCATGGTCTTCTCTGATGATCTGCTACGAAGCGAGGAAAGCAAAACTTTAAAGGAGCAGTGCTGCTTGCACTTTTTTGTGTTTCTTTTTACTTGCATCTTGCTGCTTGGCGCGCAAAAAGTTTAAAGCACGTCTACACAGTTTCCATCCTGTGGAGATAATTGTGCGCAAGTGGAATTTAAAGAAACAGCGCAGTAAAATATCGCTAATTTTCCGGAGTCCCTTAATCGGCAGGAATAAAGAAATTGTGTCCTTCAAATAACTAGGCCGTCATCCCCTCAAAAAGTTGAATTCCGGGCATCTTACGCAGTATCTTCGGTTGAAAAATACACGTGTCGCACTGCTAACTATGGAGCCGTGTAGAGGCACTCAATGAAATATGTTTCCACTTACAAGCCCTGATATGGTGAGAGGAAATTTCTCCTCCCTCTCCAGTGCTTTCCAGCACAGAGGTGCTAAGGGCAGAGCATTGGTGCCCACCCAAGGAAAGCCGCTGACCCTGAAGCTTTACTCATAAACTGCGGGCATTTCGATTAACATTTAATAACAGCAATCTGGCTTTGGCAGACGCCGTGCCAAGAAGGTTGACCTGACACCATAGTGTTTCAAGAAGGGGAGTAATACGTAATTCAGATGCCTCGAAGTTAAACCTCAGCGCATATATTGTTTATACCCAGGCAGGAGACACATGCGCGCATAATAAGATTGCAGACAAACATTACTTCTTTTACTGATTTCCCTTTCCTCACGCAGAAAAAAAAAACTTTGTTAATAGAGTTTTTATTACGTCGTCTTATTTCCGCTGTAACTCGCTGCGTTTATTTAGTCTTTCATTGGTTAGCACGTTATTAAATGTACGGCAGAGGAACTTCGGTTCAGTCACTCGTGGTCAAAGCCCAGTTGTTTCTACTTTCGTCACATATGCAGAGCTGCAAATCTTCTTTTTCTTCTACTGATGAAGCCTGCCTCTGATTAAAAGTTTGCTTGCTGCTCCAGCGTCGCTGGCTGAAGCCACCGCTGCGTCCTGCTGCGCCACATTACACCACCGCATGCGGTGCTGCAGCGTCACGAACGATATCATGTTCAGACCGTCGTATTTTCTTACGAACAGAAGAGTGTGATTTTCCACCTGTTGCAGTGCTGCTCGGTGATAAGCTACGCACCTTTGTCGAACACGGTGTTGCATTTTTCAGTTGCATTCCCAACCTTTTTAAATACGTTAAATGAATGCTTAGGCAAGTAATAAGCTTGATTTTCGCGCTTGAATGTTTTATTTGTGATTTTGATGCAACATACTGTGCAAAGCGCACGATACACGTTATATGCACAGCAAGTGAATACTCGATTATTTTCAGAAATATCTGTCACGTTCAGTCTTTCATTTCTCAAACATAAATTCAAGCAAAGGGAAAGAAAAACGTTCCGTCTTTCTGTAAGGCCCACAATCGATCGGGCGTAATCCAATCTAATCCCAGATTCACTTACCGTAGAGAAGGCCAAAGTAGGTCACTCGCAAACATACTCACAACACGTCTCCAAGTGGCGTCTTTTGTCTTCATGCACGTAAAGTGATGGAACGAAGACAGTGGCTGTGAGTACGCGACGGCTGCTTCAGGGGTCACCCGGCATTTCCTGATGGAATGTGAGCACCACTCCGTCCGTTGTCCCAGGTGCTCGGCCACCGTTCCTTGCACAGACGTGTGCACGCATCTCCGGTCGGCCTCTCACAATACTTCGACGCCTATCCCACCTGAAAGCAAACTTCCGACGTGTCAAGTGGACGAGGCCGCATCTTTGACTTCTTTCAGAAGAGCCTTCGAAAGGCAGGCGGGAAAAGTCACAGGTTATCTGAGGCCACCGGCTGTTGATATCAACAAACATGGAGATCAATTAAACGAAATCTCTCATGGCGTAAACACGATGAAGGAATCATTGCGCCAAGTGCTAATATTTTCAACAAGACAGAACCGTGAAGAAATAGCGTCGTCGGACGCTGAGCTCATAGAATGTTTTGCGACGTCGAGGGATTCAATTAACTCTTCTTTGAGATCTGTGGAAAGAATAATAAGCGATAAACTGAGCGGAACTCGAGACAACTTGTCGCAGAGTGCTGCTAACATTGAAGAAGTCAAGGCTGAATTGAAGGAAAAGGCTAAAGAAACTTTGGAACCGGTCGCCAATGTGCGTCCACAGACTGCAGTGCAAGTGGCTCAGTGCGAGTTTTTTGTAAGCGGCGTCAAATCTCTTAAAGACCGAGCGATGAAGGTTAGCTGAGTATGACAGCGAGAAGGTCCACCCTCGCGGCTACTGCATTTCTCCAGGAGTGCGGATGAAGAGACCCTGTGGAATGCAGTACCTAGACTTCAAGTAAACCCTGCACAAGGTTGACATGGACTACATTGTTCACAGGTCATTAGTGCACAAGATCAGGATAAGCGTAATTCATCCGAGAGGAAGAGCAAAGGAATTCCTGGTAGTTAAACCACATCGATATGGCCTGGAGAATCAAAAGCCAAAAAGATCAAGCAACACTAGTGGTTTTATTATCCTAGTCTTTGCCTCACAGTTGTCAATCATGATGGCTGCGTAGATCATAACCAGCTTCGGATCAAGTGGAAGCTGCTGTCTTGGGTCACACTTGAAAGCGGACAGCGGGCGATCGCTTGCCATTTCGTGTCTGAACACGCTTGTACTCTCCATTTCTTTCTTGAATTATTTAGGGATTAACTTTGCATTAAGTATCTCTAAACATTGGTGTGAAGGTTTCTGTCACAACAGCTTCGATCAACACCGGTGCAAAAAAGAAGCTTCACACTTTACTTTTTTCTTGACGGTAATTAAGATAACCGCCACCACGACATGTCAAGCACATATGACTAAATAAACAAATCTTCTTTTCCCTCTTGCTGCGAAGGTTGTGGGCTTCTTGAAACAGTTAGCCACACCTTACTGCGTCCATTTCTATAATTCTTTTGTTTCGGAAAAAAAAATGCCGCCTTTAATTTGCCATGTAAGTACAAAGTTCACGTTTTAGTTCCATAAATGCATATGGGCTGCGTCGACACAGTAATAGAAACACTGCAATGCTAAGCAACAGCAAAATTAAAGGCAAGCATCACGCTTATATTCATTTAACGTGTTTTTTGAGAGAGCACAACTGAGAATGAGCAAAACTTTGCCAAAATTACCACAGCCTCATTTCAGCTTTTATATCAGTTGAATGCTTGAGCTTTTCCTCCCCACGCGGATAAAAAAAAAAAAAACTGCTGAGGCTGAAAGTCGCTTGAACCTAATTATACGAACGAAAGCTCTGTTAAATATCTTCAGCACTCTCTCATATAAAATGAGAAGGGTCAAGGGTTAAGGTCAAATGTTAAGCTCAGGGAACAAATCGTCATTGTCGTATGGTAACGTCGTCGTACAACTATTTTATAACATGCTTTCTTTCGCGGAGACTTCAAAAGACAGAGTTTAAACTTCAACAGTTTTAAACAGTTATAAGAGCGAAACCTGTACGAATTGACTTCTCGTGCGAAAAAGTCAACTGGTCATGGAAGTCTCGCCTAAAACTTCATAGTAACGTATCTGCCGCGGCAACTTTGTTGCCTTCACATACCACGTTCTTTCCCTCCGTAGTTTTCACGTCTTACAAGACGCCAAATTTTTTGATGCTACTCTAGGTGGTCTTCATTTTCCAATGGAACTACTATTGGCCAGCTTGCACTGATTACGGAGAACGTAGTAGTTTAATTGACCATGAAGAAAGATAGTTTGCGAAGGAATGGCAGCCTTCTATAAATTTCCTCTCTACGGCATTCTAGCATAGCGGTCGCGGGAACGCCTGTCACAAATACCACCAACGCAATCCATATACGCATTACAGACGTCTAAAATTTTTCTCTTACGTTCAAAAACATTGCCCACTCCCCTTCCCATTCACCTGGTAACACCAGTGCGCCCGTTGCACCGCCTAGTGTGTGACCTTTCAACTTCTACGAGAGTTTCGCAGTCAGTTTTTTCAAGTCACCATAGCTGCATGTCATCGCAAGGGAACGGCGCTATACTTCGTCCTGTGGCATTCCGCTGCCCCGCTACACTTGAGGTGAGAGTCAGTCCATGCGATTGTCGCCTTGACGACCGCCGCATAGAAGATAAGACCTTGCTCTGAAGGGGGCGGAACAAGCAGTTCCTGATGCGATCGGCACGGCTAACGTACGCAGTGAAACATGCCTCCCGCGAGCCGGCAGTACACGCTGGTCGGATTCGCCCCAGAGCTTGACTGGAGGCCCCTGACCTTCCTGAAGCCTATTCCAGCCAGTCGAGTATGCAGCGCCTGCGGACTGGTGCGCAAGAGGACCGCGTTGCTGCCCTGCATGCACGTGCTGTGCGAGTGCTGCTACGAACAGTGCGGCCAGGACGGCTTCAACGACTGTCCTCTGGACGGCAACCACTACGAAAAGGAGGACGTTGCTCTGTTCCACTGCACTGCCGATGACCTGCTGAAAAGAGAGGTAAACAACAATAGCCTTCTTACTGTTTCGTTTCGTTTGCGCCTTGCGATTTGCCGCACAGTGTTTCCCGCGTGCCTGCACATTCCACAGGCGTTGGAAGAGAGAATTAAACTGTATTGCTAAGAAAGAGCCCTGTAAAATATTCCTATAGTTGAATAGCCTGTTTATCAGCCTAATGATGCGCTGGGCCTGAATGGCGTCCGTAAAATAAAGCCACCGCTGTGGCTGAGAGTTTAAGGCAATGCGCCGCAGGCCCGAGCAACGCGGGTTCGATCGATCCCAGCCGCCGCAATCGAATTTCGAAGGAGGCGAAATTCCAGAGGCCCGTGTGCTGTGTGATGTCAGTGCACGTTAATGAAGGCCAGGGGGTCGAAATTCCCGCAGTCCTGCACTATTGCGTAAATCATACATAGCCTGAGTCGCTTTGGACGTGAAACCCCCGTAAACCATAAATGTAAATAATGATGCCGCCCACAGCCTAAAACTTCACAATCCGAGGCATCCTATGCAGTATCTTAGCTGGAAAAATATATATGCCTCTATGCCAACTGCAGGGTCGTACAAAGCTGAAGATGTTCTGCGAGATATGTTGCCCGTAAAAGGCTTGATCTGGTAAGAGGAAGACTTCTCAGTATTCAGTGCTTGCGAGTAAGGGAGATGTTACGCGTGGTGCATTGGTGAGCTCCGAGAGAAACCTAATGGTATCGAACTTTTCGACGTAAACTCGGACATCTCGATGATCATTTAAGCGTGGAACTACGGTTTTGGATGAGGCTGCGCTTCGTACATTAAGCTCAGAGATGGTGCTAGCGTGCTGCAAAAAGGGGCGTAATTTGTCAATAAGATGTCTACAAGCTAAAGCTCGCGTCACCTACTGTTTCTACTCCGCCGAGACATACCATACCGAGCTTTCAGAGAAACATCCCCTTTTTACCAGTTCACCTCTCCACGGCGAGAAGAAAGTTACTCAATAAATTTTCCATTATTTTATCACGTTTCCAACGGAATCAGATAGCCGAAAGCGTAGCCTTAGTTATCTCCCACAGCTGGCTGCGTTTAGCCTTTCCTTGGTTAGCATGTGATTAAATGTAGTGCGGAGCCTTGGGTTTCAATCAAGTGCGGCAGACGTCTTCCTGCGTCTACCTTCGCCCGATTTGCAAAGCAGGGAATCTTGCTTTTGTTGTACTGAAAAATCGGCTTTCGCATTCAAAGTACCCATGCCATTCTACCGCGGATGCCTGAAGCAGCCGCTATGAAGTCGTCCCACAGCGCCTCGATGCACACTAGAATGCTGTGCAGCAGCGAAGCCAAATATATCATTGGCAGGCCGTCGTATCTTTCGCTGAACAATACAGTGTGACCTCCAACCTGTTTTCCGGGCTGCTCGGTGATAAGCTACGTGCCTTTCTGGAACAAGGTTTATCAGTTCACAGTACCACTCTCATACCTTCAAAAAGTTGCAATGAATAGTGAGGCAAACAGTTTTTAATCTGTTTGACACCAATTTCTTGGTCATGATTTTCCTACGACAAACTGAGCAAGGCGCACGATAAATGTTCACTGTACTCAGAAAATTGAAAATGTGATTGTCTTCCTATATGTTTGTCACGAGCAGCGTTTAATTTCTGAAAATCAATTCAAGGGCGAAGAATGAAAAATATCCGTAGCCGTCAAAGCTCCACAGCCGAGTGGCTGTTTCCAATACACTTACTCTATAGAGAATGTAAGAAGTACCTCCCTCGCCATATAATCACAGCAACTCTCCAAGTGACTTTTTGTGCCTATTCAGGTCAACTGCTGGAACGAAGGCAGTGGCTGCGAGTACGCGACCACAGCTTCAGGGATCTCCCAGCATTTCCTGCTGGAATGCGAACACCACTCCGTCCGTTGTCCGAAGTGCTCGGCCACCGTTCTTTGCAGAGACGTGTGCACGCATCTCTGGTGGGGCTCTTGCAACACTTCGACGCCTGTCGCATCCGAAAGCCAAGTTCCGGTGTCTCAAGTCGATGAGGCAGCATCTTCTTTGAGAGGAACATTCGAAGGGCAGGGGGGTGAAATCACAGCATATCCGAAGCCAATAGCTGTTGATACCAGTACGAATGGGGACCGATTAAGCGAAATCTCTTATGGCATAAACACACTAAAGGAGACACTGCGTCAAGAACTAACGTATTTATTAGGACAGAACCACGAAGAAATAACATCGTCCAACGCCGAAATAAAACAATGTTTTGCGACATGTAGCGATACAGTTAAAACCTGTTTGAGAAGTCTAAAGAGTTTAGAAAAAAAACTGAACGATGAAGTGGGCGCAACTGGAATAGACTTGTCGCAGATTGCAGCTAGCATTGAACAAGTCAAGACTGAATTGAAGGAAAGAGACCAAAAATCATTGCAACTCGTCACCAGTGCGCGTAGAGTGAGTGCACTACAACTGACGCACTGCGAGTTTTTTGTCAGAGGCGCCAAGTCGCTTCAACAAGAGGCGCTGAAGAACGGCAGGGCTGAGTATGACAGCGAGAGGGTGTACCTACGCGGCTACTGCATGTCTCCTGGAGCCAGGTTCATGAGTGACTCGACATCTTTACTGCTATTTGTCAAGTACACCCTGCACAAGGGCGACATGGACGACGACGTCCAATGGCCGTTCAAGCACAAGATCATGGTGAGCTTAATGCATCCGAGTGGAAGGGGAGAGCGTGTGCCGGTATTTAGGCCAACTCCAGATGACCCAGGTAATCAAAAGCCAACAACATCAAGTCGTCAGGCTGTTTACTCTGCTACATATTTTTACTTCAAAGATCTCATCCGTGATTTGTTTGTTGATAATGACCAGCTTCGAATAAATTTTACACTGCTGCCTTCAGTCGGACTGGAGCGCTGACATGGGCCACCGCTTAGAATTTCCTGCCCTTCATTTCTTAATTTTTTAGCTATTAACTATACCTTCAGTAGAAATTAATCGAAAAACACGTGCATGATGGTTTTTTCCTGAACAGCTTCGATTAACAACGGAGCACAAAAATAGCTTCTAATTTTGATTTATTTGTGACGATCATATGACTCTCAATGCAGTATGTGAAATAAAAGTTACTAAATCAAGAAATGCTGTTTTCGCTCTCGCAGAGAGTGTGTTTTTCTTAAGCAGCTTGGTAAAACGTTAGCACCCGCCTGTCGCATCTGTTACTGATTATTTCATTCCTTGTTCGAAAAAAAAAACGGCAACCTTAATTTGCGATGTAAGGCTCAGATCCAATATTCATTTCGTTTTCATCAGAACATCACGGTCGCGATTTTATCAATCTTATTATCATGTAGTTGAACATTAGGGAATCGCGGATTTTTTACACCGTGAATAGAAATACCTCAGAGTTACGTAATAGCAAAAATAAAAGCAAAGAACGCGTTCTAACGCAAGAAAATTTAATTTTTGATGTAGGAACAAATTGTCCAGCTTCGGCATCAGAGACCGTTGCAGGTTTCAGCTAAATTAACGATTGGTCGCGAGAGGTTGCTCTCGCAACCCCGACTGGCAGCAGCACCTGCCAATCGGAGGGAAGTGGCGCATCGCGTAACCTCTGCGCCACTGCGCCATCAGTGGTATGACGAGTCCCAGTGGTGTCTGAATACACTGTAGAGAATGATCATTTCCGGAGATGGGGGCATTAACCCTGCCGTGTCATGCCCTTACAGCGGTGCTCAACTGTGTCCTCCATTTTATTTTTTTTTAATATCTGAATCTGCGCAGCTCTGCCGAGGATGGATTGGAGCCTGTCGGTATGCAGATGCGTGTAAGGTAGTGGAGCAATGCCTCAAAACGCACGACACCTCTGCTTAATCAAAAGGTACCACAATATCACTACGCCCCTGGCTGGCGTAGGTAATAATTTATTCTCTTGAATAGGTAATGCATGCTATAGCTGTGGCGTCCATGTCATGGGTCATGACACTCTTCGATTAAAACCGAACTTCGAAAATTGAATTCGGCGTACCTTTTTCGGTTTAAACCGAAAAGTCCGAACCCTAAGTATAACGCTGCCAATCACGTATTGAATGAAAGAGGCGTGGGCGTTCACCATGTCTAAACTCCTTTTTACATGCACCCGATAGCGTCGGGCCGAGTCGGGAGTCGGTTTGAGCAAGGCCACCCCGCCAGCACGACGAGTTCTTGTTTACATGAACTTGAATTTAGCGAGTCGATGCAGTTTCGACTGCAGCAGCAAGCGCCGAACAGCCCAATGGGAGAGGGCAGTGCTTGCCTCCGAGACAGCGGTGGTGCCGTCACGCCTCCGCTCTCTCGGAGGCGTGACGGCGCAAGTGAAACACAGTTTCGCATTTATCATCCAAAAAGTGCAAATTCGTTTTTGAACATTCGTTTTTCAGCAAATGAAATGGCGCAGTAATTGCCTCGTATATCTCGGTGGACATGCGAACCGCGAAGTAAGGTAAGGGAGGAAGGTGCGAGTGAAAGATGAAAGAGAGAAAGAGGTGCTGTAGTGGAGGGCTGCGGACTAATTTCGACCACCTGGGGATCTTTAACGTGCACTGACACCACACACCGCACCGGCGCCTTTCGCCTCCATCGAAACGCGGCCGCCGTGGCCGGGATCGAACCCGCGAATTTCGTCTCAGTAGCCGAGCACACTAGCACTTAGCCATCGCAGCGGGTCAGATTTATCATATCCCCTCCCACTAACACGACTCTTCGACTCGACATGGCTAAAGAACATTGAGACAGCATCGACTTGAGTCAACCTACCCCTTGTAGCGAAGTTGACTGAACGCGACCCCCAACTCCCAGCCCTGCGTGCGTTTACATGAACCCAATAACCGGCTTTCGACCCGATGACTCGACTACTCAACTTGGCCCTGTCAGGTAAATGACGCCATCACAGCCTGCGTCAGCACATTTTCTGGGAACATGGAAAGCGCGCGTCGTGAACGGCCATAAGTGATAGGCACGCCATCTACAGTTAGTCAAGACGAAGCTTTCAAGGAGCTGTCGCACAGACAAAGCAAAATAGGATGCGAAAGCAGTGAACTCGCGCATTTTAAACCTGTTTGTTTCTTTTTTTATCATCGCGCAGCTCGGCGAACTGAGCGGCGGCCATTTACATGAGCAGGGTCAAAGCGCCTGTTTCCTTCGTTTAAAACACGCTTCCAAAAAAAGTAAGAAATCTAAGTTGTTTGTTTTGTAACACCCTCTAAAACTTAACGAAAAGCGCCTGACCCTAAAGTGAACATAAGAAACTTTTTGTATAAAATTTAGCTAATTAACCAGAATTTAAATATACTCCGAGGAGCGCCACTCCACGGGAAGCAATACTTTTGTGACGGAACAGCGCAGAACAACGGCACGGGAGAGGAGAAAACCGCTGCTTCTGTCCCGTCTTTTTGCGCAGTTCCAACTCAAGTGAATAACAAACACACCCAAGGTGCGGTCATGGGAAGCAATGCATCGGCGATTTCACCCACCTCCGGTGCAACACTTTTCTTAATCCCTGGTTCAAGTTACGTGAAACACCCCGTATGCGTGCATAAGCAGGGATCAAACCTCAGTTCAAAAAAAAAGGTGATTTTAATCTTATGATCATCACATCTGAACTGCCCTATAACTGTATACGCATAACATTTCAATATTCCGCGACATTTCCGGCACGAAGACCTTGACTCATTAATTCACATCAGTTGAAAACGTGAATGTAAAGACTTTTTTATTCGCTAAGAAAACAGTAATTACATATTACCCGCCGCTGTGGTTCAGTGGTTATTACTCTCGGCTGCTGACCCGAAAGACACGGGTTCAATCCCGTCCGCAGCTGTCGAATTTCGATGGAGGCGAAATTCTTGAGGTCCGTGTACTGTGCGATGTAAGACCACGTTAAAGAACCCCAGGTGGTCGATTGTTCCGGAGCCCTTCACTGCGGCGTCCCTCATAGCCTGAAGTGCTTTGGGATGTTAAACACCCATAAAGCCAAACCAAGTAATAACATATTAAATTATTGGAGCTAATATTTATATATATTGCTGTCTCATGACCAAAAAACCATGTGCTAGTACGGAGGCATATACCGCAATTCTAGTGCAAAATTCAAATCAGCTCTATCATCTGTGAATTCAGCATTGCGACCACAAATTTCGGACTATTTCGCATTAGGGCTAACTTTAGCAATTTATCTTTTCGCGGGCCTCCTGGTTCTCCGGAAGCTTATATTTTGGCCTTGCGTTGATAAGTTGAAGAAGAGCGGTACTTGAAGTATGGTAGCAATTAAAGTTGATATGAGGGCAGAAATTAACAATTATCTACATTTTTGGGCTGTGCATCATGTATGAAACGTCACCCGTTAAGGGTAAACAGGGAGGAAAAAGCAATGCCTCGTACGACATGCGCAGCCAGCCGACTGGCCGTTTCACACCAGAGGGAAAGTAGGAGCGCGTGGCCGCCGATAGCAGAGCACATGCGCAGTGAGGTCGGCCGCCATGCGCACTGTGCCTCGCATTCTCGTCGGTTGTCGGCGACAGCGCTTCTCGAACCAGGGCGGCCACGCGCTCCCAGTTTGGCACCAAGCGCGAAACAACCTTGCACATCGTAAACAATGCCTCCTGCGAGCCAGCAGTACACCCTGGTTGGGTTCTCTCCGGAGCTTGACTGGAGGCCCCCGACCTTCCTGAAGCCTATTCCAGCCAACCGAGTATGCAGCGCCTGCGGGCTGGTCCGATAGGGAACCGCGTTGCTTCCCTGCATGCACGCGCTGTGCGAGTGCTGCTACGAACAGTGCGGCCAGAACGGCTCACACCAGTGTCCTCTGGACGGATGCGGGTACGAGAAGGATGACGTCACCCTCATAGAATTCCCTGCTGACAACATGCTTAGGAGAAAGGTAGGCGACAATTTAAGATCTTCTGGTGCCTTCCCCCCTTTTTTTTTGTTTCTTTTCGCTTGTTGCTTCCCGTGAGGAGGGTTTCAAACAAGTCTGCACATTTCCCATCCAGCGGAGGAAAGAACGGCAGTGGAATTGGAAGAAAGAGCCCTGCAAAATATTGCCCTTGTTCCATAGCCCGCATTTCTCTCTCTAGTATAGGAATTGCATCTGTAAAATTATTAGGCTGTCATCCGCTTATAAATTCCACCTGCTACGCATTTTACGTAGTATCTTTGTTTGGAAAACATTAGATTCTCTCTGCACAAATCGTTTCCGCTTGAAAGCTCAAACATGAATACGGTGAGAGGAAACTTCTCAGCCAACATTGCTTTCGAGTGCTAGAGACAGTGCGTGCTGCATTGGTAAGCACCGAAGCAAACCAGTCGGCCGTGAAACTTTCGTCGTAAAGTGCTGGCATTCCTATAGTCATTGAAACTCAGCATTCAGGCTTTGGCAGAGGCCGTGCCTAGAACGTCTACTTGGGAGATGATGCTAGTGTGCTTCAAGAAGAACTATCATTCGGCGAAACATCGCTTTTTTTATCAGTACCCAATTATCAGTCCCCAGTAACAGTTACGTCGGTTGCTTGAACACGATGTGTCAGTTCATTTAGCGTCCCTTCGTTTTAAAGATGTTTTACGAATCGTTAGGAAAACAACGTGCAATTTTTTTCACATTTGAATGCCTTTATTTATGATTTACATCCAACATGCCGAGCGAGGTGTACTAATCAAGTTTAGTATACACACCAAATAGAAAACGTGGTCGTTCGTGCTAATGGCCTTTAACGTGCAGTGTTCAATTTCTCAAAATAAATTCAATTACGAAGAATCAAAAATTTTACGTCTCCATAAAAGGCCCACCGCCGAACAGTTATAATCCAATCTCATTTCTGATTCACCTCACAGTGGGAACGTTGTGAGTCTTTTCCAATATATTCGGAAGCGACCAAGTGACTTCTTTTGTCCTCTCGTAGGTCAACTACTGGAAAGAAAGCTAGTGGGTATTAGTATGTGACGGCTGCTTCAGGGATCTCCCAGCATTTCCTTCTGGAATGTGAACACCACTCCGTCCGATGTCCCAAGTGCTCTGCCAACGTTCTTTGCAGAGATGTGTGCACGCATCTCCGGTCCGCCTCTTGCAACACTTCGACGCCTGTCGCATCCGAAAGCCAAGTTCCAGAGGTTCACCTGGATGAAGAAGCATCTTTGACTTCTTTCAAAGGGACATTTGAAAGTCATACGGAAAGGCAGGCGGCTGAAATCACAACTTGTCTGAGCTCAATGGCTGTTGACATCGGCAAACATGGGGACAGATTAAGCTAAATCTCTCATGACATAAACACACTAAAGAAGCCACTGCGTCAAGAACTAACGTCTATATCAAGACAGGACCACGAGGCAATGGCGTCTTCTAACGCTGAACTGAAAAAATGTTCTGCGACATGCAGCGA
Organism: Amblyomma americanum; assembly: GCF_052857255.1. Taxonomy (NCBI): domain Eukaryota; kingdom Metazoa; phylum Arthropoda; class Arachnida; order Ixodida; family Ixodidae; genus Amblyomma; species Amblyomma americanum. The sequence continues at coordinate 131,551,789 of NC_135505.1, forward strand.
TAAAGTAAACACTTGTTCGAAAACTGATGTCAGTGTAGAGAAAAAGTGAACGGAACTAGAGAAGATCCCTCCCAGATTGCACCCAGCATTGCACATGTGGAGGCTGAGTTGCAAGAAAGCGTTCAAAAAACATTGCAACCCGTCGCCGATGCGCGTAGAGGAACCGTTATACAAGTGACGATGTGATAGTTTCTTGTGTGAGCGGTGAAGCAGCTTCAAGACAGGGCGATGAAGGTTGGCTGGGCCGAGTAAGAATGCGAGAAGGTGTACCTTCTTGGCTACTGCATGTCTCCTGGAGTGCAGATCTCGAAAGTCCATGGAAATCTGTTTGTGAGCGTGAAGTATACCCTGCACAAGGACGACATGGACGACGTTGTCAAGTGGCCATTCTATGGCAAGATCAAGTTCAGCGTCATTCGTCCGGGAGCAGGTGTTGAGCGGGTGCTGCAAGTGAGACCAGATCAACATGACCGCGATAACCAAAAGCCAACCACATCAAGCAACCAGCCGATTCATTTTTGTGCACTTTTTATTCTCACACGTGACATCCGTGACGGGTACCTACGTGATGATCAGCTGCGGTTTAAGTTACAGCTACTGCCTTCAACAATAATTGAGAACTGACCCCTGTATTTATTTTGAATCGAAAAGCTTCATTACGCGAGGTAAAGCAGTTTTCGGGTACGCAGCACAACGACCTTGAACGATCTTCAGTCCAAGCAAGCATCTTCAGTCCAGCCAAGGTGTAGAACCCTTGACCGCTGACCTTGAGCCATGACCTCTAGCGACATTGAGTGACCTTTGGGTTGTCCGTGCTCAATTTCGTATATAATAGAAAAAAAAATGGTGCGTATTTTCTCTTTCTTTCAAAACATCAACTTAACGTGCCGCTTTGAAAAAATTACCTGCCGCTTAACTACCACTGAACCTGGTTAGAGAGCGACAGCTGCGGCGTATCCGGAAACAAGACGCGGCTTGGCGTCTGTAATGTTGAGTGCGTTCCGCACACTGGATAGGCAGCGCGCCCACTCAAACCAACCCCAAAAACCTGGCAGGTGGCAGTTAGGTTGGTCATCCAATGAACACTGCGGCCTATTCTACCGCTCTCTACCGACGAATCAAAAGGGAAAATGTCGAGTGGTGCGATACCATGGTGGACATCATATGATTAGGCCTAAAGCCAAACTTGACCTCTGGCTTATGTGAAGGTCAACCGGCAACGGACGGCGAAATCGGCCTTATCTAACGTAGAGAAGGTCTCGCTTCAAAAAGGGGAATAAAATGGAAGTGAGCCGCTTAAAAAAGATCCCCAGGTGGTCGAAATTATTCGGGAGCCCTCCACTACGGCACAACTTTGCAACTGAAAGTTGATTGTTGGGAAAGGAAATGGCGCAGTATCTAACATCTGGCTGACACTTGAACCGCGCCGTAAAGGAAGCGATAAAGGGGGGAGTGGAAGAAGAAAGGAATACAGAGGTGCTGTAGTGGAAGGCTCCGGAAAAATTTCGTCCACCTGGGGATCTTCAACGTTCACTGACACCGCACAGCACACGGGCGCCTTTGCGTCTCGCCTCCATCGCCTCCATCCAGCGCTCGGGTTCGAACCCGGGTAATCTAGCTCAGTAGGCGAGCGCCCTAGCCACTGAGCCACCACGGCGCTCCAATTCCGTGTGCTGTGCGATGTCAGTGCACGTTAAAGATCCCCAGGTGGTCGAAATTATTCCGGAGCCCTCCACTACGGCACCTCTCTCTTCCTTTCTTCTTTAACTCCCTCCTTTACCCTTCCCTTACGGCGCGATTCAGGTGTCCAACGATATATGAGACAGATACTGCGCCATTTTCTTTCCCCCCAAAACCAATTATTATTACTCCAATTCCTTTCACACTCCCTCTTTTAATCCCTTCACTTGCTGAGCGGTTTAGGTGCCTGCCGAGATGTGAAACAATTACTGTGCCATTTCCTTTCCTCGGAAGCCAATTTTCCTCATTTTGTTTTTACGGTTTTGAAGAAGAAAGGAAGAAAGAGGTGCCGTATTGGAGGGCTCCGGAATAATTTCCCAGGTGGTCGAAATTATTCCAGAGCCCTCCACTACGGCACCTCTCTCTTCCTTTCTTCTTTAACTACCTCCTTTACCCTTCCCCTACGTCGCGATTCAGGTGTCCAACAATATATGAGACAGATACTGCGCCATTTCCTTTCCCCCCAAAACCAATTATTATTACTCCAATTCCTTTCACACTCACTCTTTTATCCCTTCACTTGCGGAGCGGTTTAGGTGCCTGCCGAGATGTGAAACAATTACTGTGCCATTTCCTTTCCTCGGAAGCCAATTTTCCTCATTTTGTTTTTACGGTATTGAAGAAGAATGGAAGAAAGAGGTGCCGTAGTGGAGGGCTCCGGAATAATTTCCCAGGTGGTCGAAATTATTCCGGAGCCCTCCACTACGGCACCTCTTCCTTTCTTCTTCAACTCCCTCTATCCCTTCCCTTACGGCGAGGTTCAGGTGTTCAACGATATATGAGACAGATACTTCGCCATTTCCTTTCCACAAAATCCAATTATTATTATTATTATTGTCCCGTTTGGTTGCACTGTGTGCACGTGACGCGGTGGGCCGTTTGGAAAAAATATTTGCCGTTTCTTTTGTAAATTCTTCACATACAGCACTCTAACAGGAGAGAGTTGTACCAGAGAATGATGAACTCGTGAGTTTTGTTCAGTTACGCAAAACCACGCAATATTTCACGCCTCACCTGCCGCTAAAATGGGTGTTTGGTGAGAAGTCGTTGCCTTCGTAGAACGAACGTAGCATATCTGCGCAATCCATTGACCCGCGCACGCTAAATTACGATTTCTTTTATGCAGCGAGTGCACTATCTTGTGGCAACTTTCAGTTAAGTGGTTATTGTGAGCGGGAGCTGCGCCGCCGCTTGAGAGAGGGAGCATGCGCCGCGGAGCCGGGATTCGCGAGCGATTCGCTTGCATGCCCACCAGCCGCATACTACATGCCCCGCCCATAATTGGTGGAGGCGGTGCGAACCTCAAAAATTGAGAGACTGAGCACCACGAGGACAGGAAGAGCCATTCTGACCAAAGTTGGAATAAAACCGGATAGGTGTCCCGCGCAAGAGGTGGAGCTAGATAGGAAAATCAGACAAAATCTGATGACCCCCCCCCCCCCCCTGCCAAAAATTATGCACCCGGAATATAACAAAGAGAGGAAGCAAAAACGAGCCGAGGTGTTAGAAATTAGATTGGGCAAAATTTCGGAATATGAGGGGGCCAGTTGCGTTCCTTTTACCCCTTTCTCTTTGATGTCAGCCCGAAGGGGAAAGGTTGAAGTTGTTGGATGCCGACGTCTTGAGGTTCTAAACTTGCTCAGTCACATTACTCAAGGAACTTCAGGAAGTAAACTGTTTAATCACATATAAAATAGTTAAGACAGAATGGAAGGTACAACAAGGAGAACAACTATGTACATACTGATTGATCCGCAGAGTGACCAGACGAAATCAACCCCCGGTCCCACCAAAACGTCTTCTTTTAATCCCTAAAGCGGGGACACCAACCAATTAGGTCAAAACACAACCACTCATCCAATCAAGGGCCTGGGAAAGGAAAACACATACAATAAAACACATTGAAAAAGAGACAGAGGAGAGTAAAACACGCCCAATCAAAGATTGGGGAGAGGGGACAGGTCATTGTCACGAATACTAACAGTAATTGTCCTCTCGGATCACTCCATCCTCCCCCGCAGGGCGGCATGTTTACTGGCTTAAAGGGCATGCGAGGACCGCACAGATTGTCGAAAGCCGTCCCCGAGGGGCCACTTAAGGCGCCACCGCTCCCCAATTCTCCTTGACGCCCCCACGTGCACAGGAAGTGCCTGTCAGTCATATGGAGCTGATAAGCATTCACAGTGACCATGAGGAACGCATCTCGAAAACTGCCTCCTAGCCACACACTGAACGACCGCCGCCCGGGTCATGGCCTTGGGCAGCGTCGCCGCGGTAGGGATGAAAGGCGTAGCGCGTCTTCGTTGCTGCTTCTCGGAGCGGGGCTGCGTACAATGGGGCCCGGCCAAGCTGGGTCGCCTGAGCACCCCGCACTCCCCTCCGGCGTCCACACACAGGCGGATTTCCGTACGCCTTTACTTGGCGCTCCGGATGTGCCCAAGCCAGCCGCGCACGACACCTCCCTACCAAGTGTTCTGCATAACATCTTGGAATGAAGCACACACAGAACCGAACTGACCAACGTGCAGCGGGCCCGGAGCCGAAGAAGCACCCCGTGCCGCTGCCTAAGTATATGCGTTGCCAAAGCCTCAGGGTACACCTCCATAAATGACATAACTCCAGGGCCCGGGTTCCCCCACGCCTCTAGTTGGCAGCTACGAGTCGCGACATTGCATCGGCATTGGCGTTTTGCTCCCCCTTTTTGTGCTCGACCCGGATATCGAATCTCTGCAGAGCGAGTGCCCAGCGCGTTAGCCTGGCGCTGTGCCGACTACTGAGAGTCAAGTATTTGAACGGGTTATGGTCCGTTATGACCCGAATTTGTGCGCCACACAACCAGACTTCAAGTTGCCCTAACGCCCAAATGATGGCATAAGCCTCCTTCTCGATAGTCGCCCAGCGGGTCTGAGCCGGGCTAAGCTTTTTGCTCAGAAAAGCGATAGGCTGCTCGCGGCCCTCGTCATCGCACTGGGCAAGGCAGGCTCCCACCGTGTAGTCCGAAGCATTGGTTGCGAGCATGAACTCCCGACTTGGGTCAGGCGCATGAAGTGAGTATGCGCTCTTCAAGCAAGCTTTCACCTCATCAAACGCTTTCTGCGCCTCGTCATCCCATGGGACCCGCTGCGGTGTCCGCCTGTTAAACTCGTCAGTGGCAGCACGACGCGGGAATAGCCGGGGACATATTGTCGGTAATAGTTAGCTAAGCCCAGAGAGCTTCTGAGCTCCTTCGTTGTCTGGGGCCTCGGCATCTCGTCTATTGCCCTGACCTTTTCTGGATTAGCGCTGTGCTTCCCCGACCCAACCACATGGCCCAAAATTCGACTTCTCGTCTCGCGAAACCACATTTGCCTGCGTTCACGGTGAACCCGGCGGCTGAGATCGAAGCGAGCACCGCCCGAACGTGCCTCAAATGCTCCTCCCAGGTGTCTGAATAAATTGCGAGGTCATCTATGTAGGCGCATGCGTACTCGCGGAGCGGTGCTAGTACCTGTTTTATGACCCTCTGAAATGTCCAACTCGCATTTCGAAGGCCGAAGGGCATGACCTTCCATGCGTACTGCCCCACCGGAGTGACGAATGCCGTGAGGGCCTGTGCCTGCTCGTCAAGGGATATTTGCGAATAGCCTCTCAGCATGTCTATCAGGCTGATGAAGTTGGCCTTCGCTACTCGGAACAGCAGCTCGGACGGTAGGCTCATCGGGAACGCGTCTGCTCGGTTATCGCATTCAACTTCCGATAATCGCAGCACAGGCGTAGCCCCCCATCCTATTTTGCGACGCAAACCACTGGGTGAGCATGAGGGCTCTCAACGGGATATATTAGTCCCCAGTCCAGGAGCTCATCTACTTGCCTCTCCACTTCCTTCCGATACGCCATCGGGACCTTGTACGCATGGCCAGCCCGTGGCTGAGCACCCTCCTTTAGCACGATTTTGTGCGCTCCTAGCGTGCATTTGCCGGGCCTACTGCTGAAAACGTGGCCATTCTCCTCGATCAGTGCCTCTAGTTCTCGGCGCTGCGCTTCGTTCAAATGTTCGAGAGCACCCGACGGCAACGCGTCGCCTGGCGCTGAGCGCATGGGGAACGTGGGCACGTCGCCGAACTCCGCGTCGCCCTCGAATATCACCCCTACTACATTCACCCGTGCGTGGTATGCTCTGAGCTTGTTTGCGTGGACAGTCCGACATGCGCCATTGTCGAGTTTGATCAGATAACTGTACGGGCGCGTCTTCCGCATTACCGTCACAGGCCCCGTCCACTTGGACATCAACTTTCCCTCGCCATCCCTTTCAAGCAACAACACCTGCTGCCTGTCTGTGAAATGTTTATGGACAGCGCGCAAGTTGTATTGTGGAAGAATCGCAAGGCTTCATTGGCCCGCAGCAATCGGGCATCTTGCTAGTATTGCGGCCGAAGAAAACTGTGACCGCGCGGACGCGTTACCTCGCACATGCAACCGGTTTGGGGAGAAGTAGCTTCAAACATGTGGCCGTCCCCGCTGAGGCGACATTGTCCCTTTCAAAGAAAAGCACCCCCCTTCAAGAAGCGGCCGAAGCGGGGTCGTGTGTGTGTGTGGGAGTGGGGTTGAAGGGAGCATTGAGGCATGCTAGCTGTTTCTGCGACGAGGATAGGGTGAGGAGAAAGCGTGCACAAACAACACCCGCCCAGAGCCCCTTCGGCCAGCCAGCAAGAGAAAAGGGAGAGAGTGCAGCGCGTAGCTAAAGCCGGACCAGCGCCATCTCTGGACATTAGTGCAGCAAAATCGCGCCAGCCGAACGCATTGCACCGCGCGGGCGTTCCTGTCTGTCTTTACTCCGTGGACGTGAGTCAGCTCCTGGAGTTGGGACTGTGGCCTTGACGACCGCCGGCAGCAAGATTAGGGCGCGCTTTTAGGCGGTGGGAAAAGCAGTTCCACGAACGGCCGGCGCAGCGAACAAACCTACCTTGAGAGCTATGGATCCTCCAAGCCGGCAGTACACGCTGGTTGGGTTCGCCCGGGAGCTCGACTGGAGGCCCCTGACCTTCCTGAAGCCTATTCCAGCTAACCGGGTGTGCAGCGCCTGCGGCCTGGTGCGCAAGAGGACCGCGTTGCTGCCCTGCTTGCACGTGCTGTGCGAGTGCTGCTACGAACAGTGCGACCAGGACGGCTTCGACGAGTGTCCTCTGGACGGCAACCACTACGAAAAGGAGGACGTCATTCTGTTGGACTTCACTGCTGAAGATCTCCTGAGAAGAGAGGTAATTACGAGAATGGGGGGCTTCTTTTTGTTTGTTTTCGTTTGCGCCTTGCGATTTACTGCACAGTGTTTCTCGCATGTCTACGCATTACACATCCGTCGGAGGACAGTATAAAAATGTACTGCAAATCGAGAACCCTGTAAAATGTTCCTATTGCTGCAGCGCCCTTTTTGTCGCCGTAATGAGATTAGGCTGGATAGCAATGATATCCGTGTAATATTACAGTACTGCACCTGTAGGCTTAAGAGTGGAAATGCCCGAAAGCCTTTCCCCTGTCCTCTCTTATCTTTCTCGATTTTTCATTTTTATTTTCTTTATCTTTATAATATTGTTCTCTTCGTTTCTTTTCCTTTTCTTGTTTTTGTTTTATATCTCGTTTCTATAATTATTTTTCTGGTTTCATTCAAATAAAGCCTCCGCGGTAGCTCAGGGGTTATGGCGCTCGGATGTCTACTCGAAAGACCCGTGTCCGATCCCGGCCGCGGCGGTCGAATTTCGATGGAGGCGAAATTCTAGAGGCCCGTGTACTGTGCGATGTCAGTGCATGTTAGAGAACACCAAGGGATCGAAATTCCCGTAGCCCTCTGCTAATGCCTCCCTCGTAGCCTGAGTCGGTTTGGGACGTTAAACTCCCGATAGACCACATTCGTAAAATGAAGAGGACCCCCACAACTTAAGTATTTGAAATCCTCTCCCCGGGAAAAATATATCTGCCCCTAGGCTAACTGCTGCGTCGTACAAAGCAGCTCAGAGAGAGATATAGTGAGAGGAAACCTCCTCAGCCTCCAGTGCTTTCGAGTGCTGAAAACGTTAGGCGTGGTACATTGGTAAGCTCCGAAAGGAACCATGTGGTATCGATATTTTCGGCGTAAACTGCGTTCATCTGGATAATCATTGAAGCATATCCTTCTGGTTTTAGCCGAGGATGTGCATCGAATGCCGATTCGATAAATGGTGCCAACATGCTTCAAAAAGGGGAGTAATTTGGGAATCAGATACCGACTAGCTAAAGCTCGGTATAACTGCGGTGTTTCCTCGGGCAACACATACAATACCGAGCTCTCATCGAAACATCTCCTTTTTACGAATACACCTTTCCACGAAGAGAGAAAAAGAGGCGATAGATTTTGCATTACTTTACCATGTTTCGAACTTAATATGATAGCCGAATGCGGAGCCTTAGTTATAATCGCTCATTACCGCCTGTATTTAGTGTCTCCATGGTTAGCATGTGGTTTAAAGTATTTAGCGTGCGGCGGACGTCTCCCTGATCCTACCTTTTCCTATGGGCAAAGCAGTGTATCTCGCTTTTCTTGTACTGATCGAGCCTTTCTTAGACTAACGGTTCGCATGCCTTTCTAGTGTGGCGGCCTGAAACCGCCGCGATAAATTTCTCGTGCAGAAAGTGAAAAACTGAGTCTGCCATCTGGTAAAACCGAGTGATTTCGATGCGTCAGCATCCACCTTCGTGATGTGCTCTGGTCAGGTGAGGTTGTTGTTGATATGGATTCCTAGATACCATCTGATTCTACTTCGGTAAGCGTGGTTGAGTTCAATAATTACGCGTAGCGTAGTTGATATTAGTGCGCTTTCGTGTTACCGGCATGAATTTGCATCTGGATATGTTGAGCGTCATTAGCCAGGTGGAACACAAGTTTTCAATTCTGTTAAGGTTACTTTGACGCAGTACCTGATCATTCTTGGTATAGTTATGTGACGGTAGAGGGCGCAGTGTTCTGGGAAAAGGCTAATTCTTGGTCAACTGCCGATCCTTTGGCTTAGGTAGTACCGCGAGGCGGAAAATATACGTGTCACTCTGCCAACTGCTGGGCCGTGTGTAGAACCGCTTAGCTAAATACAGTATTGTGCGTTTTTATCGTAAAGACTTTCAAAAGTTTCCCCGCCTCAACCGCTGGCTCATTTGCGATGAAACTGCACACAGAGCCCGCGTATTATGATAACTTTTGTATCGTAGGAAGTTTGACAACGGTACTTACTTTGTTGAGCCGTGCATGATGCGAAAACATAATCGTCTACGTAGAGTGAAGTTCATAGTTCTTCAGCGCAACGGCACGGTTTTAGCTAGGAAAAAGAAGACAGAAGACAGAAAAGAAGAAGGACGAACAAGGACGAACACAGCGCTGACTTACAACTGCTTATTCAGAGTCACACACACAGCTTAAATACTCTCAGACCAGCGCAGGCGCACACCGTAAAAGGACCAAAAAAGAAAAAAATAGGAAAAACAATCTCATCATATCTTTATCGCAGAAACTTTGACAGGAACGCCTTTTCTGTATTATACAGAATGACTGAGGTATCGCTGACACACTCTGACCCAGCTTTTTTAATATAGTATGCCTCTATCGTTTCACGGGTTGTTTTTAATTTGCTTCTGCTTAGAATCCTCACTGCCGAAAACATCGGTGTGCAATCTTTGCAAGTTGCGCAGTGCTCAACAAGGTTAGCACCTTCCCTATTCCTTGAATCTCTTTCGTGTTCCCTGAGACGGTCGTTGACGCAGCGCACCGTTTGCCCTATGTAGGACTTGCCACACGTCAAGGGAATTTCGTACACAACGCCTGTGGCGCATTCCGCAAAGCGGTTCCCGTGCCTCTTTTTACACCCAGGTTTCTTGTCATCACCTGTGATGCGTCGGGCCAACTGGCCTAGCTTCCGAGGGGCTGAAAAGACCAACGGCACATTGTGCCGGTTTGCCACCTTTTTGAGGCCATGAGATAGTTTGTGCACGTAGGGCATCACTGCAGGTTTTACTTTAGCCTGCGGGGGTGTTATTGCCTCCTTCCGAGTTCGGGGCTTCAACTTCTTCAATAACGCTTCTGCAACAGCGACAACTACCGAGTCAGGGAAGCCGGCGGCCTCAAGCCTAGCCAATTGGTTCTCAAAACTATCTTGCATATCATGCACACAGGATTTTAAGAGTGCAGATTCTAAGCAGAGTTTTGCGATCCCTCTCTTCACAATCTTTGAATGGGATGAACTATAAGGCAAAAGATCTTTTTATGCTCTGGTCAAGTAAGACCAGCACACGTGCTTATTCATAAACCTTAATCTCACATCCAAGAACGGCAGGCTGTTTTCAACCGGGAGCTCATACGTGAAAGTGAGCCCCCTTCCATGCTTTTTGAAGTCATGCAGTACACTCATAAGCGTATCCTCATTGGGAATGGCACAATGCTTGTCTAAAACAATTAAAAAGTCATCCACATAACGAAACACTTTTCGAACACAGTCAATCTTAGATTGCTCAAAATGATAGTTCAAATGGCGATCAATGCATGCTAAAAAAATATCACATAAAACCGGGGCGACGCATGACCCAATGCAAATCCCCTTCTTTTGCAGATCAAACTCCTTGTCAAAGGCGATAAACGTACTACACAAATAAAATTCTAAAAGCGCTAAAAAGTTATCTACAGTCATCCCCGACACATTTTGAAATTGAACGGTACCGTTATCGTCAATACATTCCTTGACAGCAGCAAACAGTTCTTGATGCGGAACAGAATAGAAAAGGTCGTCAACATCAACCGAAAAGGCGTATCTTACATCTTGGTTCTCCTTTAGGAAATTAATTACATCCATAGAACTCCTCGCCAAAAATGGATCATTTATCTTGAGGCCATTCAACACTTTTTGAAGGAATCTGCTGACATGATTTTGCCATGTTCCCCTTTCACTTACAATTGTACGAAGGGGGGCATCAGGTTTATGGGTCTTCACACTAAAAAACACCTGTAACCCGCCACTTTCACTACTTGTGATGGCTTTAGCAATCAACAATACCAACTAGCCCAAGAACTAACTCTACTGAAGTCTACGTAGAGATCGGCAACCAAAACCCGCAGACGACGCTTTTTCAATGAAGGGCGGCAGTGGCGCCATCTGTTTGCGGTAGCGCAAAGCGTCACGACAAGGCCGTCGAGGAGAGCGTTGCAAGAAGCGCGGGCCGTTTGAATATGCCGTTCCTGTCGTTTCGTCTGCTTCTACTGAAGCGCTTACAACATTTTCGACTAATTAAGCGGAAAAATATCAGAACAAATGATTTAACGAGGCTTTACCTTTTAAAGAATATTGTTTGCAATGCTCGCCTCGGCGGCTTTGTCGTGACGGTTTCCACTGCCCATTACAAAATAGAAAAGCTTGTTTTTAAAAGTATTTTTCGCGTTCCGCGCTTTTCTCACTCCCGGAAAGGAGCAGATAATATCGAAACTCATTTCCTATTGGCTATACACAGAGAAGGTCTTAAATAGATCCCTCGCCAGATAGTTACCTCCTGTCTCCAAGTGACTTATTTTGTATCTTTGCAGGTCAACTGCTGGAATGAAGGCAGGGGCTGCAATTATATGACGGCTGCTTCAGGGATCACCCAGCATTTCCTGCTGGAATGTGAACACCACTCCGTCCGTTGTACCAGGTGCTCGGCCACCGTTCTTTGCAGAGACGTGTGCACGCATCTCCGGTCGGCCTCTTGCAACACTTCGACGCCTGTCACATCCGAAAGCCAAGTTCCAGCGGGTCAAGTGGATGAGGCAGCATCGTCGGGTCAAATCACAGCATATAAGAAGCCAATGGATGCTGATATGAGCACGCATGGGGACCGATTAATCGAAATCTCTCATGGCATAAACGCACTTAAGGAGACCCTACGTCAAGAACTAAAGTCTTTGAAAGGACAGAACCACGAAGAAATAACATCGTCCAACGCCGAAGTAAAACAATGTTTTGCGACATGCAGCGATACAGTTAAAACCTGTTTGAGAAGTCTAAAGAGTTTAGAAAAAAAACTGAACGATGAATTGGGCGGAACTCGAGCCGACTTGTCGCAGATTGCAGCTAGCATTGAACAAGTCAAGGCTGGATTGAAGGAAAGCGCGCAAAAAATATTGCAACACGTGACCAATGCCCGCAGAGAGAGTTTGCTACAAGTGACGCACTGCGAGTTTTTAATTATAGGTGTGAAGTCACTTACAGAGGAGGCGACGGAGGAAGGCACGGCTGAGTATCACAGCGAGAGGGTGTACCTGTGCGGCTACTGCATGTCTCCTGGAGTCAGGTTCGAGGTACACTCGGCATCTGTACGGCTGTACGTGAAGTACATTCTGCACAAGGGTGACATGGACGACGATGTCCAGTGGCCATTCCAGCACAAGATCGGGATGAGCGCAATTCATCCGAGAGGAAGAGAGATTATGCGCGAAGTTCAACCAAATCCATATGACTCAGGTAATCAAAAGCCAACCAGATCAAATAAGGCCGTTGTTCGCTATAATGCAGCTTTCAACCTTGAAGGTCTTATCTATGATGGGTACGTACGTAATGACCAGCTTCGGATAAACTGGGAGCTGCTGCCTTGAATGAGACTTAAGCGCGGACACGGGCCACCGCTTAGAATTTCCTGTCTGTGAACATGCATGTACGCTTCATTTCTTTAAGTTCAGTAGAATTTCATCTCTAAACAATCTTGTTAAGGTTTCTTTCTCAACAGCGTCGATTAACAGCGGAGCACGAAAAGAGCCTCTAATTTTGATTTATTTCCGACCATCAGATGTCTCCCAGCGTAGTATGTGAAATAAAGACGAGTAAATAAACAAATGCTATTTCCCTCCCTCAAAGAATGTTGCCTTTTTCTGAAACGCTTTGGTAAAACCTCAGTACCCGCTTATTGGATCTGTTTCTGATTTTTTTTCCTTTTTTGCCCCCCCCCCCCCCTCCGCCCAAAAAGAAAGAACCTGCAACCTTGATGTGCTGTTTAAGTCCCATGTCCAATTTTAATTCCATTTTCAAACATTACGGTTGCGACATTACGATAATCTTATCATCTATTTGCACAACAGCACAACGCGTATTTCTTACATTCTAAAAGACTCCATAGTTTCGTAACAGCAAAAATAAAAGCAAAAAAACGTGTTTGAAATCGAGAGCATTAGTATCTCATGTCGGAACGAATTGTCCGGCGTCGACATCAGCGACCGTGGCAGTTAAATTAATGACACCGGTGGCAGCACCTGCCATCGTACGGAAGGGGCGCATCGCGTAACCACTGCGTCAGGAGGGGTATCAGGAGTCCCATAGGTACATGAATGCACTGTAGAGAATGATCAATTACGCGCATGCGACCATTAACCCATTAACGCTAACGCGTTATGCCTTTAGAGCGCTTTTTTTCGGCATAATATTCTGAGCGGCGTAGTACATCACAATACACATTAGAGGTGTGAACTAGCAGGCTGGTGAACCAATATCGAATACTTATCGTGTTAATTATTACTCTTAGGCTCCATTAAGTTGCACCAAAGAGGAACCTTCACTTTCCGAGCATTCTTGAAAACTGTATTATTTTCCTGTGCGCTCGACTTACCTAATTTAAATCGGATTAAACGTCCTGGCTCCAGCCTTTTTTTTAAACCTTACTCTGAAGGTAGGAAGGGTCAACCAATGGTAGGGTGCCTTTCAGCCAATCCCATGGCGGCTTGCAGCTCTGCCATCGCTGGAGTAAGCGAAGCTACCACTGGACTGGCTGAAAGGCACTCCACGCGTAGGGTGAGACCTCGTACCTTCAGCATTGAGTTTTTAAAAAATAAATATGGGAGATGGGGCGCTTAATTCAATTAAAATTAAAGAAATTAACCGCACTGGAAATTAAGACGCACTTTTTAAGAATGCTCGGAGGGTTTAGATCGGGTTTCCACGTTAAAAAGACACGTTCAGATTCCCCTTTAGGGGACCTTTAATTAATGAGAGGCATGTAGCCCACAGTAACTAATATTCATAACAGTTTTTAAAATTTTGAAAACACGGTTACCCTCGACACTGTGGCCGAAGCAAATTTTTTGCTATCTGGAAGAGTTACGCCCACTGGAGAGGTTGCTTTGCCTGCAAGCTTCTCGGAAGCGCGTGTATTTTGGCGCGATGTGGCCAAAATTTGTTGGGCCGATCGAGGGCGACCGCGTTCTCAAAATTCTAAAAACTGCCATGGATCTTAGTTATGATGGGCTACAGGGCTCTTAATAATTAAGGAGTGTAATAGTTAAAAAGCTAACAATTCAATGTTAGTTAACCAGCCTGCTAGTTAGCTCGTCCAAGCTGTATTCTTATGCACTACACCGCTGACATTGCTATCCTGCACAAAGCGCTATTCTAACTCAAAAAGCCTCTTTTTAGAAATTGTGTAAAATCATAGGTGACACACGTTGCACCTTCGAGAATTTCCTCCCCGTGCGTATAAACACAGCAGCATTGCTCTCTTCCCGAGGAAATCACTCTCTATACGAGCGCAGGATGGTAGGCTTCTCCGCAGTGCAACTTTTCTCTAAACGAACGCCCATGTGGCCCACAGCGCGCAAACGGGCATCGCACACTTACACCCCATATTATATAGTTTTCTGGATGAGTGTGCTGCCGTGTCGGCGTGCAGTCTCCACTTTGGCTTCGTGTCGCTTATGCTTCGTTTCAGTGCACACTATTTTCCCATTCATGACGACGTTGGACCGCGAAGTCCCGCCGTTCTTTTTTTTTTTTTCTCGGTTTATAAGGCCACTGTTCCTATGGGCGTCGCTTTTCGTGGTTTATTTCTCCCCTGATTTTCGCTGATGAAAGTAGAGCATCCGTGCCCACTGTTTTCTCTCGCTCCCAAGCGAGTCATTTTTCGGAGGTGATGAATTGTTGTTGTTGTTGTTGATGATGATGATGATGATGATGAAGCTGAAGCAAACGTTTCTCGTCTTCCTCCCCTTCGGAGAGCTGCCTTGCACGGATCCGGTCGCCACCTTGTGCGCCAACATGGACTTCGTGCCTGCTGATCCCATCAGGCACTGAGGCGTATGTTAGCTGGAGTTGAAAGAGCACTCATGTTTTAGTAAAAGCAACAATGCAAACAAAAACCATGTAGTGGCACGAAAAATTGTTTATTCCCATAGAATATTTTCCGTGCAGTACGAAGCCAACAGTCCCGAAACTCCGTGCTAAATCGCGTATGGAGTACAACAAGAAAAGTGTCGTTGCACTTTCTATCCTAACATCAGCCTAACCTGCCGCTTTAATAACAAAATAATAATTGGTTTTTTGGGAAAGGAAATGGCGCAGTATCTGTCTCATATATCGTTGGACACCTGAACCGAGCCGTAAGGTAAGGGATAAAGGAGGGAGTGAAAAGTGAAAGGAAGAGAGGTGCCGTAGTGGAGGGCTCCGGAATAATTTCAACCACCTGGGATCTTTAACGTGCACTGACATCTCACAGCACACGGGCACCCTGCCGCTTTGCAAAAGTGAAATAGACGACAGAAAGCCGATTTATTGGATAACAACTTTCTAGAATACCACTAAAAGTTAGTACGAAAATATCGTCTGCTTGGTGGTTTCTTGTCCACGTCAGCCAGTTCGCACATGACGGTGCGAGTTGCCGCCGCCAACATATCGGCCTGCCGCTGGTGAGGGGCTTCGAGTCAAGGCTGCCGGTGATTTCGTTTGCTCAAACCACGCTTGAGAGCTGCACAATCGTGGCGCGCGAATGCACTGGTCACGTAGTTTATTTTTGTATTTGGCGGGCTTTCTTTGGAGCTGCGAAAAAAAAAGACACGCGTGAGGATTTCCTTGTCCTAAATTATGGAATGGGGGTTTCTGAAGGTGTCCGAAAACTCTTCAAATGCAACTTGTTGCATAAAGTCAATATTTATTAACTTAAATAATTACACTTAAATAAACTATTATTTATTTGCGAAACAAAAATTGCCTGTGGTGCGCAAAATGGCTGTCACCAATATACAACTGGTTTCACTCCCCTGTCTCTAATAATTTATTTTTTATCGCTTGGCTCCAGTTAGCTGGGACACCCGGTATGAAGACTTCGGCTTAAGTCTCGAGTCTGTTATAAGCTGCCACCCTAGCCACGAACTTCCGCCACCGCTTTCCTGAATATCCGCTTCGTACTCACGGCCCCTCTCATGGCTCCTGGCATGAATCACGGCTGCAGTGAAACGCAGGCAATACGTCACAACGTTCCCCTATTCGCACAGACTGCAGCTTAGAGGCAGGCATCGATCTCCGAGACAGACTGGCTGGCGGCCTTTGACAGAGCATCTGTTTCTATTTGCATCTCCATGCAAATGGAGAAGCTATCGGCCAGCCTACACCGGTTCGGGAGGAGCTAGTTCATTGACGAAGAAAAAACTGGTGCCATCCACAAAAGGCTTCACTTCGGTGGGAAAATTTATCTAGATTGCGGGAACAAATGCCACAACCCAGCCACCGCAGTGGTTCAGTGGTTACGGAGCTCAGCTGAGGACCCGAAGGACGCGGGTTCGACACCGGCCGCGGTGCTCGCGTCTCGATGGCCGCGCGAAATGCTAAAGGACCGTCTATTTAGTAGTGCGATGTCAGTGCACGCTAAAAAAAAAATCAAGGCGGTCGAAATTATCCGAAGGCCTTCATTAAGGCGTTTCCTCCTAGCCTGAGTCGCTTTGGAGCATTAAACATCTCTTAGACTAAACATAACTGTCACAATCCGTAATACAGTAAACCGTGCGCGTCATAAGCATGGCTTTTTATTTTCTGTTCAAAGTGGTCACCTCCCCCTCCTGCTGCCCCATTTCCCAGGGAGCACCGGTAAGGCCGTTTTGCGGCCTTTTTCGGAACTGTGGGCGTTGATGAAAGTTAATCTGTCAGTCTCGATCTTTTATCAATCATGAGGGCGTTTCGTTAAATTTTAACAAACGTTAGACCCGTCCCATTTCTCTCCTCCGCTTCACATGCGACGAGAGACAATTCATGCTGGGCAACAATACTTTTCTTTCTCTTTTCACTGCCCACACTAATATATGTCAAGACTGTCGCCTTCACAGTCTCCGCGAACAAAATAAGACCGCGCTTTCAGCGGGTGCAAGAAACAGTTGCTCGTGCGACCGGTGCCTCGGACGTACTTCCAGTGAGAGCTATGGCTCCTGCAAACAAGCAGTACACACTGGTTGGGTTCTCCCCGGAGCTTGACTGGAGGCCCCTGACCTTCCTTAAGCCTATTCCAGGCAACCGGGTGTGCAGCGCTTGCGGACTGGTGCGCAAAAGGACCGCGTTGCTGCCCTGCATGCACGTGCTGTGCGAGTGCTGCTACGAACAGTGCGACCAGGACGGCTTGAACGAGTGTCCTCTGGACGGCAACCACTACGAAAAGGAGGACGTTGCTCTGTTCCACTGCACTGCCGATGACCTGCTGAAAAGAGAGGTAAACAACAATAGCCTTCTTACTGTTTCGTTTCGTTTGCGCCTTGCGATTTGCCGCACAGTGTTTACCGCATGCCTGCACATTCCACAGGCGTTGGAAGAGAGAATTAAACTGTATTGCTAAGAAAGAGCCCTGTAAAATATTCCTATTGTTGAATAGCCTGCTTATCAGCCTAATGATACGCTGGGCCTGAATGGCGTCCGTAAAATGAAGCCACCGCTGTGGCTGAGAGTTTAAAGCAATGCGCGGCAGGCCCGAGCAACGCGGGTTCGATCCCGGCCGCCGCAATCGAATTTCGAAGGAGGCGAAATTCCAGAGGCCCGTGTGCTGTGTGATGTCAGTGCACGTTAATGAAGGCCAGGGGGTCGAAATTCCCGCAGTCCTGCACTATTGCGTAAATCATACATAGCCTGAGTCGCTTTGGACGTGAAACCCCCGTAAACCATAAACGTAAATAATGAGGCCGCCCAGAGATTAAAACTTCACAATCCGAGGCATCCTATGCAGTATCTTAGCTGGAAAAATATATATGCCTCCATGCCAACTTCAGGGTCGTACAAAGCTGAAGATGTTCTGCGAGATATGTTGCCCGTAAAAGGCTTGATCTGGTAAGAGGAAGACTTCTCCTCAGTATTCAGTGCTTGCGAGTAAGGGAGATGTTACGCGTGGTGCATTGGTGAGCTTCGAGAGAAACTTAATGGTATCGACCTTTTCGACGTAAACTCGGACATCTCGATAATCATTTAAGCGTGGAACTGCGGTTTTGGATGAGGCTGCGCTTCGTATTTTAAGCTAAGAGATGGTGCTAGCATGCTGCAAAAAGGGGCGTAATTTGTCAATAAGATGTCTACAAGCTAAAGCTCGCGTCACCTACTGTTTCTACTCCGCCAAGACATACCATACCGAGCTTTCAGAGAAACATCCTCTTTTTACCAGTTCACCTCTCCACGGCGAGAAGAAAGTTACTCAATAAATTTTCCATTATTTTATCACGTTTCCAACGTAATCAGATAGCCAAAATCGTAGCCTTAGTTATCTCCCACAGCTGGCTGCGTTTAGCCTTTCCTTTGTTAGCATGTGATTAAATGTAGTGCGGAGCCTTGGGTTTCAATCAAGTGCGGCAGACGTCTTCCTGCGTCTACCTTCGCCCGATTTGCAAAGCAGGGAATCTTGCTTTTGTTGTACTGAAAAATCGGCTCTTGCATTCAAAGTACCCATGTAATTCTACCGCGGATGCCTGAAGCAGCCGCTATGAAGTCGTCCTGCCGCGCCTCGATCCACTCAGGAATGCTGTGCAGCAGCGAAGCCAAAGATATCAGGGGCAGGCCGTCGTATCTTTCGCTGAACAATACAGTGTGACCTCCCACCTGTTTTCCGGGCTGCTCGGTGATAAGCTACGTGCCTTTCTGGAACAAGGTTTATCAGTTCACAGTACCACTCTCATACCTTCAAAAAGTTGCAATGAATAGTGAGGCAAACAGTTTTTAATCTGTTTGACACCAATTTCTTGGTCATGATTTTCCTACGACAAACTGAGCAAGGCGCACGATAAATGTTCACTGTACTCAGAAAATTGAAAATGTGATTGTCTTCCTATATGTTTGTCACGAGCAGCGTTTAATTTCTGAAAATCAATTCAAGGGCGAAGAATGAAAAATATCCGTAGCCGTCAGAGCTCCACAGCCGAGTGGCTGTTTCCAATACACTTACTCTATAGAGAATGTAAGAAGTACCTCCCTCGCCATATAATCACAGCAACTCTCCGAGTGACTTTTTGTGTCTATTCAGGTCAACTGCTGGAATGAAGGCAGTGGCTGCGAGTACGCGACCACAGCTTCAAGGATCTCCCAGCATTTCCTGCTGGAATGCGAACACCACTCCGTCTGTTGTCCCAAGTGCTCGGCCACCGTTCTTTGCAGAGACGTGTGCAAGCATCTCCGGTCGGCCTCTTGCAACACTTCGACGCCTGTCGCATCCGAAAGCCAAGTTCCGGTGTCTCAAGTCGATGAGGCAGCATCTTCTTTGAGAGGAACATTCGAAGGGCAGGGGGGTGAAATCGCAGCATATCCGAGGCCAATAGCTGTGGATACCAGTACGAATGGGGACCGATTAAGCGAAATCTCTCATGTCATAAACACACTAAAGGAGACACTGCGTCAAGAACTAACGTCTTTAAAAGAACTGAATCACGAGGAAATAACGACATCCAACGCTGAAGTCAAACAATGTTTGGCGTCATGCACCGATACTGTTAACACTTGTTTGAGACGTATAAAAATGGTAGAAAATAAACTGAACAATAAATTGGGCGCAACTGGAATTGACTTGTCGCAGATTGCAGCTAGCGTTGAACAAGTCAAGACTGAATTGAAGGAAAGAGACCAAAAATCATTGCAACTCGTCACCAGTGCGCGTAGAGTGAGTGCACTACAAGTGACGCAGTGCGAGTTTTTTGTCAGAGGCGCCAAGTCGCTTCAACAAGAGGCGCTGAAGAACGGCAGGGCTGAGTATGACAGCGAGAGGGTGTACCTACGCGGCTACTGCATGTCTCCTGGAGCCAGGTTCATGAGTGACTCGACATCTTTACTGCTATTTGTCAAGTACACCCTGCACAAGGGCGACATGGACGACGACGTCCAATGGCCGTTCAAGCACAAGATCAGGGTGAGCTTAATGCATCCGAGTGGAAGGGGAGAGCGTGTGCCGGTATTTAGGCCAACTCCAGATGACCCAGGTAATCAAAAGCCAACAACATCAAGTCGTCAGGCTGTTTACTCTGCTACATATTTTTACTTCAAAGATCTCATCCGTGATTTGTTTGTTGATAATGACCAGCTTCGAATAAATTTTACACTGCTGCCTTCAGTCAGACTGGAGCGCTGACATGGGCCACCGCTTAGAATTTCCTGCCCTTCATTTCTTAATTTTTTAGCTATTAACTATACCTTCAGTAGAAATTAATCGAAAAACACGTGCATGATGGTTTTTTCCTGAACAGCTTCGATTAACAACGGAGCACAAAAATAGCTTCTAATTTTGATTTATTTGTGACGATCATATGACTCTCAATGCAGTATGTGAAATAAAAGTTACTAAATCAAGAAATGCTGTTTTCGCTCTCGCAGAGAGTGTGTTTTTCTTAAGCAGCTTGGTAAAACGTTAGCACCCGCCTGTCGCATCTGTTACTGATTATTTCATTCCTTGTTCGAAAAAAAAAACGGCAACCTTAATTTGCGATGTAAGGCTCAGATCCAATATTCATTTCGTTTTCATCAGAACATCACGGTCGCGATTTTATCAATCTTATTATCATGTAGTTGAACATTAGGGAATCGCGGATTTTTTACACCGTGAATAGAAATACCTCAGAGTTACGTAATAGCAAAAATAAAAGCAAAGAACGCGTTCTAACGCAAGAAAATTTAATTTTTGATGTAGGAACAAATTGTCCAGCTTCGGCATCAGAGACCGTTGCAGGTTTCAGCTAAATTTACGATTGGTCGCGAGAGGTTGCTCTCGCAACCCCGACTGGCAGCAGCACCTGCCAATCGGAGGGAAGTGGCGCATCGCGTAACCTCTGCGCCACTGCGCCATCAGTGGTATGACGAGTCCCAGTGGTGTCTGAATACACTGTAGAGAATGATCATTTCCGGAGATGGGGGCATTAACCCTGCCGTGTCATGCCCTTACAGCGGTGCTCAACTGTGTCCTCCATTTTATTTTATTTTTTTATCTGAATCTGCGCAGCTCTGCCGAGGATGGATTGGAGCCTGTCGGTATGCAGATGCGTGTAAGGTAGTGGAGCAATGCCTCAAAACGCACGACACCTCTGCTTAATCAAAAGGTACCACAATATCACTACGCCCCTGGCTGGCGTAGGTAATAATTTATTCTCTTGAATAGGTAATGCATGCTATAGCTGTGGCGTCCATGTCATGGGTCATGACACTCTTCGATTAAAACCGAACTTCGAAAATTGAATTCGGCGTACCTTTTTTGGTTTAAACCGAAAAGTCCGAACCCTAAGTATAACGCTGCCAATCACGTATTGAATGAAAGAGGCGTGGGCGTTCACCATGTCTAAACTCCTTTTTACATGCACCCGATAGCGTCGGGCCGAGTCGGGAGTCGGTTTGAGCAAGGCCACCCCGCCAGCACGACGAGTTCTTGTTTACATGAACTTGAATTTAGCGAGTCGATGCAGTTTCGACTGCAGCAGCAAGCGCCGAACAGCCCAATGGGAGAGGGCAGTGCTTGCCTCCGAGACAGCGGTGGTGCCGTCACGCCTCCGCTCTCTCGGAGGCGTGACGGCGCAAGTGAAACACAGTTTCGCATTTATCATCCAAAAAGTGCAAATTCGTTTTTGAACATTCGTTTTTCAGCAAATGAAATGGCGCAGTAATTGCCTCGTATATCTCGGTGGACATGCCAACCGCGAAGTAAGGTAAGGGAGGAAGGTGCGAGTGAAAGATGAAAGAGAGAAAGAGGTGCTGTAGTGGAGGGCTGCGGACTAATTTCGACCACCTGGGGATCTTTAACGTGCACTGACACCACACACCGCACCGGCGCCTTTCGCCTCCATCGAAACGCGGCCGCCGTGGCCGGGATCGAACCAGGGAATTCGTCTCAGTAGCCGGGCACACTAGCACTTAGCCATCGCGGCGGGTCAGATTTATCATCTCCCCTCCCACTAACCCGACTCTTCGACTCGACATGGCTAAAGAACATTGAGACAGCGTCGAGTTGAGTCAACCTACCCCTTGTAGCGAAGTTGACTGAACGCGACCCCCAACTCCCAGCCCTGCGTGCGTTTACATGAACCCAATAACCGGCTTTCGACCCGATGACTCGACTACTCAACTTGGCCCTGTCAGGTAAACGACGCCATCACAGCCTGCGTCAGCACATTTTCTGGGAACATGGAAAGCGCGCGTCGTGAACGGCCATAAGTGATAGGCACGCCATCTACAGTTAGTCAAGACGAAGCTATCAAGGAGCTGTCGCACAGACAAAGCAAAATAGGATGCGAAAGCAGTGAACTCGCGCATTTTAAACCTGTTTGTTTCTTTTTTTTATCATCGCGCAGCTCGGCGAACTGAGCGGCGGCCATTTACATGAGCAGGGTCAAAGCGCCTGTTTCCTTCGTTTAAAACACGCTTCCGAAAAAAGTAAGAAATCTGAGTTGTTTGTTTTGTAACGCCCTCTAAAAGTTAACGAAAAGCGCCTAACCCTAAAGTGAACGTAAGAAACTTTTCGTATAAAATTACGTAATTAACCAGAATTTAAATATACTGCGAGGAGCGCCACTCCACGGGAAGCAATACTTTTGTGACAGAACAGCGCAGAACAACGGCACGGGAGAGGAGAAAACCGCTGCTTCTGTCCCGTCTTTTTGCGCAGTTCCAACTCAAGTGAATAACAAACACGCCCAAGGTGCGGTCATGGGAAGCAATGCATCGGCGATTTCACCCACCTCCGGTGCAACACTTTTCTTAATCCCTGGTTCAAGTTACCTGAAACACTCCGTATGCGTGCATAAGCAGGGATCAAACCTCAGTTCAAAAAAAAAAGGTGATTTTAATCTTATGATCATCACATCTGAACTGCCCTATATCTGTATACGCATAACATTTCAATATTCCGCGACATTTCCGGCGCGAAGACCTTGACTCATTAATTCACATCAGTTGAAAACGTCGAACAAAATGTAAAGACTTTTTTATTCGCTAAGAAAACAGTAATTACATATTACCCGCCGCTGTGGTTCAGTGGTTATTACTCTCGGCTGCTGACCCGAAAGACACGGGTTCAATCGCGTCCGCAGCTGTCGAATTTCGATGGAGGCGAAATTCTAGAGCTCCGTGTACTGTGCGATGTCAGACCACGTTAAAGAACCCCAGGTGGTCGATTGTTCCGGAGCCCTTCACTGCGGCGTCCCTCATAGCCTGAAGTGCTTTGGGATGTTAAACACTCATAAAGCCAAACCAAGTAATTACATATTAAATTATTGGAGATGATATTTATATATCTTGCTGTCTCATGACCAAAAAACCATATGCTAGTACGGAGGCATATACCGCAATTCAAATGCAAAATTCAAATCAGCTCTATCATCCGTGAATGCAGCATTGCGACCACAAATTTCGGACTATTTCGCATTAGGGCTAACTTTAGCAATTTATCTTTTCGCGGGCCTCCTGGTTCTCCGGAAGCTTATATTTTGGCCTTGCGTTGATAAGTTGAAGAAGAGCGGTACTTGAAGTATGGTAGCAATTAAAGTTGATATGAGGGCAGAAATTAACAATTATCTACATTTTTGGGCTGTGCATCATGTATGAAACGTCACCCGTTAAGGGTAAACAGGGAGGAAAAAGCAATGCCTCATGCGGCATGCGCAGCCAGGCCGTTTCACACCAGAGGGAAACTGGGAGCGCGTGGCCGCCGATAGCAGAGCACATGCGCAGTGAGGTCGGCCGCCATGCGCACTGTGCCTCGCATTCTCGTCGGTTGTCGGCGACAGCGCTTCTCGAACCAGGGCGGCCACGCGCTCCCAGTTTGGCACCAAGCGCGAAACAACCTTGCACATCGTAAACAATGCCCCCTGCGAGCCAGCAGTACACCCTGGTTGGGTTCTCTCCGGAGCTTGACTGGAGGCCCCCGACCTTCCTGAAGCCTATTCCAGCCAACCGAGTATGCAGCGCCTGCGGGCTGGTCCGATAGGGAACCGCGTTGCTTCCCTGCATGCACGCGCTGCGCGAGTGCTGCTACGAACAGTGCGGCCAGAACGGCTCACACCAGTGTCCTCTGGACGGATGCGGGTACGGGAAGGATGACGTCACCCTCATAGAATTCCCTGCTCACGACCTGCTTAGGAGAAAGGTAGGCGACAATTTAAGATCTTCTGGTGCCTTCCCCCCTTTTTTTGTTTCTTTTCGCTTGTTGCTTCCCGTGAGGAGGGTTTCAAACAAGTCTGTACATTTCCCATCCAGCGGAGGAAAGAACGGCAGTGGAATTGGAAGAAAGAGCCCTGCAAAATATTGCCCTTGTTCCATAGCCTGCTTTTTTCTCTCTAGTATAGGAATTGCATCTGTAAAATAATTAGGCTGTCATCCGCTTATAAATTCCACCTGCTACGCATTTTACGTAGTATCTTTGTTTGGAAAACATTAGATTCTCTCTGCACAAATTGTTTCCGCTTGAAAGCTCAAACATGAATACGGTGAGAGGAAACTTCTCAGCCAACATTGCTTTCGAGTGCTAGAGATGGTATGCGTACTGCATTGGTAAGCACCGAAGCAAACCAGTCGGCCGTGACAAATTTCGTCGTAAAGTGCTGGCATTCCTATAGTCGTTGAAACTCAGCATTCAGGCTTTGGCAGAGGCCGTGCCTAGAACGTCTACCTGGAAGATGATGCTAGTGTGCTTCAAGAAGAACTATCATTCAGCGAAACATCGCTTTTTTATCAGTACCTAATTACAGTTACGTCGGTTGCTTGACCACGATGTGTCAGTTCATTTAGCGGCCCTTCCTTTTAAAGATGTTTTACGAATCGTTAGGAAAACAAAGTGCATTTTTTTTCACATTTGAATGCCTTTATTTATGATTTACATCCAACATGCCGAGCGAGGTGTACTAATCAAGTTTAGTATACACACCAAATAGAGAACGTGGTCGTTCGTGCTAATGGCCTTTAACGTGCAGTGTTTATTTCTCAAAACAAATTCAAGGACGAAGAATAAAAAAATTTACGTCACCATAAAAGGCCCACCACCGAACAGTTATAATCAAATCTCATTTCTGATTAACCTCACAGTAGGAACGTTGTGAGTCTTTTCCAATATCTTCGGAAGCGACCAAGTGACTTCTTTTGTCCCCTCGTAGGTCAACTACTGGAAAGAAAGCTAGTGGGTATCAGTATGTGACGGCTGCTTCGGGGGTCTCCCAGCATTTCCTTCTGGGATGTGAACACCACTCTGTCCGTTGTCCCAGGTGCTCTGCCAACGTTCTTTGCAGAGATGTGTGCACGCATCTCCACGCATCTCCGGTCGGCCTCTTGCAACACTTCGACGCCTGTCGCATCCGAAAGCCAAGTTCCAGAGGTTCACCTGGATGAAGCAGCATCTTTGACTTCTTTCAAAGGGACATTTGAAAGTCATACGGAAAGGCAGGCGGCTGAAATCACAACTTGTCTGAGCTCAATGGCTGTTGTCATCGGCAAACATGGGGACAGATTAAGCGAAATCTCTCATGACATAAACACACTAAAGAAGACACTGCGTCAAGAACTAACGTCTATATCATGACAGGACCACGAGGCAATGGCGTCGTCTAACGCCGAACTGAAAAAATGTTCTGCGACATGCAGCGATAAAGTAAACACTTGTTCGAATACTGATGTCGGTGTAGAGAAAAAGTGAATGGAACTAGAGAAGATCCCTCCCAGATTGCACCCAGCCTTGCAGATGTGGGGGCTGAGTTGCAAGAAAGCGTTCAAAAAACATTGCAACCCGTCGCCGATGCGCGTAGAGGAACCGTTATACAAGT
The DNA here is from genome assembly GCF_052857255.1 of Amblyomma americanum. Classification (NCBI taxonomy): domain Eukaryota; kingdom Metazoa; phylum Arthropoda; class Arachnida; order Ixodida; family Ixodidae; genus Amblyomma; species Amblyomma americanum. The sequence continues at coordinate 131,577,548 of NC_135505.1, forward strand.
GACGATGTGATAGTTTCTTTTGGGAGGGGTGAAGCAGCTTCAATACAAGGCGATGAAGGTTGGCTGTGCTGAGTAAGAATGCGAGAAGGTGTACCTTCTTGGCTACTGCATGTCTCCTGGAGTGCAGATCTCGAAAGTCCATGGAAATCTGTTTGTGAGCGTGAAGTACACACTTTACAAGGGTGACATGGACGACGTTGTCAAGTTGCCATTCTATCACAAGATCTAGTTCAGCGTCATTCGCCCGGGAGCAGGTGCTGAGCGGGTGCTGCAAGTTAGACCAGATCCACATGACCGCGACAACCAAAAGGCAACCACATCAAGCAACCAGCCGATTCATTTTTGTGCACTTTTTATCCTCACACATGACATCCGTGACGGGTACCTCCATGATGATCAGCTGCGGATGAAGTTTCAGCTACTGCCTTGAACAACACTTGAGAGCTGACCCCTGTATTTATTTTGAAGCGAAAAGCTTCACTACTCGAGGTAAAGCAGTCTTCGGGTACGCAGCACAACGACCTTGAACGATCTTCAGTCCAAGCAAGGATCTTCAGTCCAGCCAAGGTGTAGAACCCTTGACCGCTGACCTTGAGCCATGACCTCTAGCGACATTGAGTGACCTTTGGGTTGTCCGTGCTCAATTTCGTATATAATAGAAAAAAAAATGGTGCGTATTTTCTCTTTCTTTCAAAACATCAACTTAACGTGCCGCTTTGAAAAAAAATAGCTGCCGCTTAACGACTGCTGAACCCGGTTACAGAGCGAAAGCTGCGGCATATCCGGAAACAAGACGCGGCTTGGGGTCTGTAACGTTGAGTGCGTTCCGCACACTGGATAGGCAGCGCGCCCACTCAAACCCACCCCCAAAACATGGCAGGAGAAAGGTTGGTCACCCAATGAACACTGCGGCCTATTCTACCGCCCTCTACCGATGAATCAAAAGGGAAAATGTCAAGTGGTGCGATACCATGGTGGACGTCATATGATTAGGCCATTAGCCAAACTTGACCTCTGGCTTATCTGAAGGTCAACCGGCAACGGGCGGCGAAATCGGCCTTATCTAACGTAGAGAAGGTCTCGCTTCAAAAGGGGGAATAAAATGGAAGAGAGCCGCTTAAAGAAAAGATCCCCAGGTGGTCGAAATTATTCGGGAGCCCTCCACTACGGCACAAGTTTGCAACTGAAAGTTGATTGTTGGGAAACGAAATGGCGCAGTATCTAACATCTCGCCGGACACCTAAACCGCGCCGTAAAGGAAGCGATAAAGGGGGGAGTGAAAGAAGAAAGGAATAAAGAGGTGCTGTAGTGGAGGGCTCCGGAAAAATTTCGTCCACCTGGGGATGTTTGACGTTCACTGACATCGCACAGCACACGGGCGCCTTTGCGTCTCGCCTCCATCGAAACCCGACCGCCGCGCTAGGGTTCGAACCCGGGTAATCTAGCTCAGTAGGCGAGCGCCCTAGCCACTGAGCCACCACGGCGCTCCAATTCCGTGTGCTGTGCGATGTCAGTGCACGTTAAAGATCCCCAGGTGGTCGAAATTATTCCGGAGCCCTCCACTACGGCACCTCTCTGTTCCTTTCTTCTTCCACTCCCTCTATCCCTTCCATTACGGCGCGGTTCAGGTGTCCAACGATATATGAGACAGATACTGCGCCATTTCCTTTCCCCAAAAACCAATTATTATTATTATTATTATTGTCCCGTTTGGTTGCACTGTGTACATGTGACGCGGTGGGCCGTTTGGAAAAAATTTGCCGTTTCTTTTGTAAATTCTTCACATGCAGCACTCTAACAGGACAGAGTCGTGCCAGAGAATGATGAACTAGTGAGTTTTGTTCAATTATGCAAAACCACGCAATATTTCACGCCTCACCTTCCGTTAAAATCGGTGTCTTGTGAGCAGTCGTTGCCTTCGTACAACGAACGTAGCATATCTGCGCAATCCATTGACCCGCGCACGCTAAATTACGATTTATTTTATGCAGCAAATGCACTACCTTGTGGCAATTTTCAGTTAAGTAGTTAATGTGAAGTAATCAACGAATTAACATCCATTTCTTTTAATTGGTAGAAGCTCAAATGCTATGAGCATTACAACTACGTACGCGATGACAATTTCCGCCGATGATATATATATATATATATATATATATATATATATATATATATATATATATATATATATATATATATATATATATATATATATATATATATATATATATATATAGCGTTTTACTGACGTTTCGACTGGGGACCAGTCTTCTCTGAAGTCGAAACGCCATAGACGCCTGATGTGTTTTTAAGCGTGTGTCAGTCTATTTTATACATACCTACATACATACACGCACACCACACGCGCACATATACATACATACATACATACGTACATACATACATACATACATACATACAAATGTTAGAGATGACCCTTAAGATTAAATTAATGTTAGCAAATACGCGCTGAAGAAATGAGACGATTAAGCACTCATGTGAAGGAAATGCCAAAGGATATATTTACAAAAACTTATTTACATGCCAAAATAGTTACTCGCGAATTCGCACCCGCTCGCGCACCCGCACCGTCGAGCATCGCACACACACACTCTCTGAGACACACTCGTTCCTTGTCGTCCGTCTCTTCGCTGTGTCTCCTCCCAGCGCCGCAGGCTACCGTGCACTTACAATGCACCGGAAGCGCACACACACGCACACACTCACGCGCACATGTGCACGGGCCCACTTGAAAGCAGACGCCGCGTGGTTCTCCAGTTCGTACTTCGGGTGGCGGGGGCATTGCCCGCGACCCTAACGACCACACCAATTGGTAACGAAGCGGGCGACCATCGGTCCGTTCGCAGAACGGCGGGTGGCGCCAAGGACGCTCCCCGTACAGAAAGCACACGTGTGGGCACAAAAGCACGCTCGCTGCACAGAACGACACTTGCGGAAAGAAGAAACATGTGTATAATAAATGGCCCTTTCTTACACAAAGAAATACAACACCGACAGCTTAACCATCAAGAACAAGTAGTGCGTAGTTTGCGCATAAATAATGGGCTGAAGGGCAGAACATTTAAAATTTGTCAAAGCGCGTGCTAGTTAACTTACCCATGCCATCGTATGTTCCCAAGTGGCTAATGTACATTCAATGAAAACTTGTATTTTTCATTTCATTAGAGAGTTTTAGTTTCACGTACGTATAGGCTTCACGTACGTAGAGCTCGTACGGGTGACCAGTGCGCATGCGCAGAAAGCAAAGTGTATGCGCGAGTCTCACGTACGTACGTGGGATTCGGATTTTTACGTTGCGGTCTTTGCGTTGCTTGCGTACGTAGCGTTGACAAACATGGCGGCGCCCTGCCCGCCGCTTCACAGCGATAACAGCTTCGTCGCTAATCCCTCGACGCGATATCGTGTTCTAAACTGTTGTATTCGCCTTCAATTTGCCAATTATTACCCTCGCATAAGGTTTCAAGCGACAAATAGCTTTTGTTTTCCAGACAGAATGGCGATTTTTCAGCTGTTAAGCCTGACGAAGTAGCGTTGGTCGTCGTCATAGCAACGGTCTCGCTTTGAATGGCTTGGCTTAAAGACTTGTCTTGTTTGATTTAGGCTACAACCAGTGTCTGTGTTTCTTAGTAGATGGCGCTAGGCGTAACGCGCGGCGTGCTTCGCGTTCGTGTAACTATAAGGGTTTTAAACGAACTGCGTGCAGACTACGTAGACTTCTCACGTTTGCGTACGTGAGCCCTCTACGTACGTGAATCTAAACTCTCTATTAGCATTGGATTACTGTCGTTCTATCACCTACTGTTGCCGTGGTCGTGAGGCTCCTCGGGCGAACGCTGCTTCTTGGACTCGCCGGAGCTGGTGTGGCCGGTAAATGTCCAGTGCAGAGCTACTCGGCTCGGCGTCATCAGATGGCAAGCCGTCCTCCGACGTCCCCTTTCAAACACAGAGAGAGAGGTGTAAACCGGCCGCGAGGCTGCCCATTGAGTGTGCCGCTACTTGGTGATGCGATACTACTTTGACATCAGTCTCGTCTGTCTCAGGCTGTATGGCGAAAATTGTTTTCATTTTTTTTTGGTGGGGGGGGGGGAGGAAATGACTGAGCAACCATCTCCCTTATCACGATGAACACCTGAACTGCGCCACAAGGGAAGCGATAATGGAGGGAGTGAAAGGAAGAAAGAGGGGCCGTAGTGGAGGGCTCCGGAATAATTTCGACCACCTGGGGGTCTTTAACCTGCACTGGCATCAGTGCACGAGAGGCGCTGCCATCCCGTTAGTCTTAGTTCGGCTGCGCAGGCGGCCCGATTAGCTTCCGGGGCCGACAGCGACAGCCGATTGGCGCTCCGATAGCAGCTCGCCAGCTGGGCGCGATTACGCTGTTGCCTTCTACTCTTAAAGGCGACGTTTAAGGGTTCTTTATTATTGTTTTTTATCCTTTGTTTTAAATTTTACCCCAATCAGCTTCCACAAATGTAACGAGGGCAGCTGCTACAAAGCTGTCCCGATTCTCAGATATGCCCTGATTTCAAACCGTGATGCACGCATCTCTCGAGTCAGTCATTATTAATGGGGGTCAACTGCAAACGAGAAGGATAACACTGGCGACAGACAACGACAAGTGACCCTGAGGAGCACCGCGAAGCTTTACTCAGCACCGATTTAAAAAAAAATTAAAATAGATATGCAGAAAACCGAACCAATGCTCGACAGTCCCCCAAGGGAAAAGCAGTTCTCAACATGGTAGCGAGGTGCTGGAAGTGATAAAGGAATACGTCTACTTATGGCAGGTATAGTGACTGCAGATGCGAACCATGAGAGGGAAATAACTAGACGAATAAGAATGGTATGGAGCATATATGGCAGGTTCTTTCAGATCATGAATAGCAGTTTACCAGTATCCCTCAAGAGAAAAGTATACAACAGCTGAATGTTACCGGCCCTCACCTATGGGGCAGAAACGCGCAGGCTCCCGAAAAAGGGTTCAGCTTAAGTTAAGGGCAACGCAGCGAGCTATGGAAAGAAAAGTGATAAGTGTAACATGAAGAGACCGTAACCGGGCAGGGTTGGTGAGGGAACAAACGCGCGTCAGTGACATCCTAGTCGAAGTCAAGAGGAGGAAGAAATAGGCCTGGGCATGTCATATAATGCGGCTGGCTGACATGCAAGCGAACCGCTCGCGAATCCCGGCTCCGCGGCGCATGCACCCTCTCTCTAGCGGGGGCGGGAGCGACAAGTTTCGGCAAAGTTGGAAATTCTTCGTGGATGTGCACATGGGACGAAGAATTTCCAACTTTCCCGAACCTTGTCGCGGGAACTGCCGCCGCCGCTTGAGAGAGGGAGCATGCGCTGCGGAGCCGGGATTCGCGAGCGATTCGCTTACATATCAGCCAGCAGCATATTACATGCCCCGCCCAGAATTGGTGGAGGCGGTGCGAACCTCCCAAATTGAGAGACTTAGCACCACGAATACAGGAAGAGCCATTCTGAACAAAGTTGGAATAAAACAGGATAGGGGTCCCACACAAGAGGTGGAGCTAGATAGGGAAATCAGACAAAATCTGATGACCCCCCGCCCCCCCCCCCCCTGCCAAAAATTATGCACCCGGAATATAACAAAGAGAGGAAGCAAAAACGAGCCGAGGCGTTAGAAATTAGATTGGACAAAATTTCGGAATATGAGGGGGCCAGTTGCGTTCCTTTTACCCCTTTCTCTTCTTTGATGTCAGCCCGAAGGGGAAAGGTAGAAGTTGTTGGATGCCGACGTCTTGAGGTTCTAAACTTGCTCAGTCACATTACTCGAGGAACTTCAGGAAGTAAACTGTTTAATCACATATAAAATATTTAAGACAGAACGGAAGGTACAACAAGGAGAACAACTATGTACATACTGATTGATCCGCAAAGTGACCAGACGAAATCAACCCCCGGTCCCACCAAAACGTCTTCTTTTAATCCCTAAGTCCCCACCCTCAGCGGGGACACCAACCAATTAGGTCAGAACACAAGCACTCATCGAATAAAACACATGGGAAAGGAAAACACATCCAGTAAAACACATGGGAAAGGAAAACACATCCAATAAAACACATGGGAAAGGAAAACACATTGGAAAAGAGACAGAGGAGAGTAAAACACGCCCAATCAAAGATTGGGGAGAGGGGATAGGTCATTGTCACGAATACTAACAATTCCCCTCTCGGATCACTCCATCCTCCCCCGCGGGGCGGCATGATTACTCGCTTAAAGAGCATGCGAGGACCGCACAGATTGTCGAAAGCCGTCCCCGAGGGGCCACTTAAGGCGCCACCGCTCCCCAATTCTTCTTGACGCCCCCACGTGCACAGGAAGTGCCTGGCAGTCATATGGAGCTGATAAGAATTCACAGTGAGCATGAGGAACGCGTCTCGAAAATTGCCTCCTAGCCACACACTGAACGACCGCCGCCCGGGTCATGGCCTTGGGCAGCGTCGCCGCGGTAGGGATGAAATGTGTAGCGCGTCTTCGTTGCTGCTTCTCGGAGCGGGGCTGCGAACAATGGGGCCCGGCCAAGCTGGGTCGCCTGAGCACCCCGCACTCCCCTCCGGCGCCGTCTGCTTGACTCATTAGTTCCATGTGGAGTCAAAAAAAGAAAATGAATCACATCGTACGCACTCTTGCCCACACACAGGCGGCTTTCCGTACGCGTTTACTTGGCGCTCTGGATGTGCCCAAGCCAGCCGCGCACGACACCTCCCTACCAAGTGGGCTGCATAACATCTTGGAATCAAGCACACACACAACCGAACAGACCAACGTGCAGCGGGCCCGGAGCCGAAGAAGCACCCCCTGACGCTGCCTAAGTATATGCGTTGCCCAAGCCTCAGGGTACACCTCCATAAATGACATAACTCCAGACCCCGGATTCCCCCACGCCTCTAGTTGACAGCTACGAGTCGCGACATTGCATCGGCATTGGCGTTTTGCTCCCCCTTTTTGTGCTCGACCCGGATATCGAATCTCTGCAGAGCGAGTGCCCAGCGTGTTATCCTGGCGCTGTGCTGACTACCGAGAGTCAAGTATTTGAACGGGTTATGGTCCGTTATGACCCGAATTTGTGCGCCACACAACCAGACTTCAAGTCGCCCTAAAGCCCAAATGATGGCATAAGCCTCCTTCTCGATAGTCGCCCAGCGGGTCTGAGCCGGGCTAAGCTTTTTGCTCAGAAAAGCGATAGGCTGCTCGCGGCCCTCGTCATCGCACTGGGCAAGGCAGGCTCCCACCGTGTAGTCCGAAGCATTGGTTGCGAGCACGAACTCCCGACTTGGGTCAGGCGCATGAAGTGAGGATGCGCTCTTCAAGCAAGCTTTCACCTCATCAAACGCTTTCTGCGCCTCGTCATCCCATGGGACCCGCTGCGGTGTCCGCCTGTTAGTTAAGCTCGTCAGTGGGAGCACGACGCGGGAATAGCCGGGGACATATTGTCGGTAATAGTTAGCTAAGCCCAGAAAGCTTCTGAGCTCCTTCTTTGCCTGGGGCCTCGGCATCTCGTCTATTGCCTTGACCTTTTCTGGATTAGCGCTGTGCTTCCCCGACCCAACCACATGGCCCAAAAATTCGACTTCTCGTCTCGCGAAACGGCATTTGCCTGCGTTCACGGTGAACCCGGCGGCTGAGATCGAAGCGAGCACCGCCCGAACGTGCCTCAAATGCTCCTCCCAGGTGTCTGAATAAATTGCGAGGTCATCTATGTAGGCGCATGCGTATTCGCGGTGCGGTGCTAGTACCTGGTTTATGACCCTCTGAAATGTTGAACTCGCATTTCGAAGGCCGAAGGGCATGACCTTCCATGCGTACTGCCCAACCGGAGTGATGAATGCCGTGAGGGCCTGTGCCTGCTCGTCAAGGGATATTTGCCAATAGCCTCTCAGCATGTCTATTAGGCTGATGAAGTGTGCCTTCGCTACTCGGAACAGCAGCTCGGACGGTAGGCTCATCAAACACGCCTCCTGCTCGGTTATCGCATTCAACTTCCCATAATCGCATCACAGGCGCAGCCCCCCATCCTTTTTAGCGATGCAAACCACTGGGTGAGCATGAGGGCTCTCAACGGGATATATTAGTCCCCACTCCAGGAGCTCATCTGCTTGCCTCTCCACTTCCTTCCGATACGCCATCGGAACCTTGTACGCCTGGCCAGCCCGTGGCTGAGCACCCTCCTTTATGTGATGAACCAGTTTCTTAAAATGGCCCTGGGTCCACACTGGGCATGAGGAGATTGATGCACAGACTCGAAAATGATTTTGAAGTGATTTAATTAAAGCATCTGGCTCGATGCCGCTTACGGGACAGAAGCTGGGCTCGTCGTCGCCGGGGCTGAGTCAGCGTGGTGTGGCACGGGCTCGATGAATGGCTGGTTGTCTGCAGCGGCCGGGCTGGGAGTTCCTCGTGGCTGTGCTGCCCTCGTTCTCGGCTGGTCGTTGGATGAGCTGCCAGGCGTGGAGGCGCGTTGGCGAAGGTCGAACGTTAGCGACGGCTAGACCCCGGGCTCAGGTCAATGCGCAGCCCCAGTCTTCTGCCTCGCTCCGTCTCCGGCCCTCTCGTCCACTCGCCCGATCGCTCTGCCCTTTCCTCCCGCCGGCTTCCGCTTTTAAAGCCTTTGCTTCTTTCTTCAGCCGTGGCCGCCACAACCAAATATGGTCATGTCTCTCCGCTGCGACCCGACCCCAGGACGGCGCGGCCAACCGTCTCCAGGAAAAGTCACTGACCGGCTCGCCGTGGCACCGATGCATGTGCACGAATCGTCACATTTAGCACGATTTTGTGCGCTCCTAGCGTGCATATGCCGGGCCTACTGCTGAAAACGTGGCCATTCTCCTCGATCAGTGCCTCTAGTTCTCGGCGCTGCGCTTCGTTCAAATGTTCGAGAGCACCCGGCGGCAGCGCGTCGCCGGGCGCTGAGCGCATGGGGAACGTGGGCACGTCGCCGAACTCCGCGTCGCCCTCGAATATCACCCCTACTACATTCACCCGTGCGTGGTATGCTCTGAGCTTGTTTGCGTGGACAGTCCGACATGCGCCATTGTCGAGTTTGATCAGATAACTGTACGGGCGCGTCTTCCGCATTACCGTCACAGGCCCCGTCCACTTGGACATCAACTTTCCCTCGCCGTCCCTTTCAAGCAACAACACCTGCTGCCCATCTGTGAAATGTTTATCGACAGCGCGCAAGTTGTATTGTGGAAAAATCTGCAAGGGTTCATTGGCAGGCAGCAACCAGGCATCTTGCAAGTTTTGCGGCCGAAGAAAACTGTGACCGCGCGGACGTGGAACCTCGCACATGCAACCGGTTTGGGGAGAAGTAGCTTCAAACATGTGGCCGTCCCCGCTGAGGCGACATTGTCCCTTTCAAAGAAAAGCACCCCCCTTCAAGGAGCGGCCGAAGCGGGGTCGTGTGTGTGTGTGTGGGGCTGGGGTTGAAGGGAGCATTGAGGTACGCTAGCTGTTTCTGCGAGGAGGATAGGGTGAGGAGAAAGCGTGCACAAACAACACCCGCACAGAGCCCCTTCGGCCAGCCAGCAAGAGAAAATTGAGAGAGTGCAGCGCGAAGCTAAACGCCGGACCAGCGCCATCTCTGGACATAAGTGCAGCAAAATCGCGCCAGCCGAACGCATTGCACCGCGCGGGCGTTCCTGTCTGTCTTTACTCCGTGGACGTGAGTCAGCTCCTGGAGTCGCGACTGTGGCCTTGACTACCGCCGGCAGCAAGATTAGGACGCACTTTTAGGCGGTGGGAAAAGCAGTTCCACGAACGGCCGGCGCAGCGAACAAACCTACCTTGAGAGCTATGGATCCTGCAAGCCGGCAGTACACGCTGGTTGGGTTCGCCCCGGAACTTGACTGGAGGCCCCTGACCTTCCTTAAGCTTATTCCAGCCAACCGGGTGTGCAGCGCCTGCGGACTGGTGCGCAAGAGGACCGCGTTGCTGCCCTGCTTGCACGTGCTGTGCGAGTGCTGCTACGAACAGTGCGACCAGGGCGGCTTGAACGAGTGTCCTCTGGACGGCAACCACTACGAAAAGGAGGACGTCATTCTGTTGGACTTCACTGCTGAAGATCTCCTGAGAAGAGAGGTAATTACGAGAATGGGGGGCTTCTTTTTGTTTGTTTTCGTTTGCGCCTTGCGATTTACTGCACAGTGTTTCTCGCATGTCTACGCATTTCACATCCGTCGGAGGACTGTATAAAATCGTAGTGCAAATCGAGAACCCTGTAAAATGTTCCTATTGCTGCAGCGCCCTTTTTGTGTCGCCGTAATGAAAGTAGGCTGGATAGCAATGATATCCGTCTAATATTACAGTACTGCACCTGCTTAAGAGTGGAAATGCCCGAAAGCCTTTCCCCTGTCCTCTCTTACCTTTCTCGATTTTTCATTTTTATTTTCTTTATCTTTAAATTTTGTTCTTTTCGTTTCTTTTCCTTTTCTTGTTTTTGTTTTATATCTCGTTTCCATAATTATTTTTCTGGTTTTATTCAAATAAATCCTCCGCGGTAGCTCAGGGGTTATGGCGCTCGGATGTTTACTCGAAAGACCCGTGTCCGATCCCGGCCGCGGCGGTCGAATTTCGATGGAGGCGAAATTCTAGAGGCCCGTCTACTGTGCGATGTCAGTGCATGTTAGAGAACACCAAGGGATCGAAATTCCCATAGCCCTCTGCTAATGCCTCCCTCGTAGCCTGAGTCGGTTTGGGACGTTAAACTCCCGATAGACCACATTCGTAAAATGAAGAGGACCCCCACAGCTTAAGTATTTGAAATCCTCTCCCCGGGAAAAATATATCTGTCCCTACGCTAACTGCTGCGTCGTACAAAGCAGCTCAGAGAGAGATATAGTGAGACGAAACCTCCTCAGCCTCCAGTGCTTTCGAGTGCTGAAAATGTTAGGCGTGGTACATTGGTGAGCTCCGAAAGGAACCATGTGGTATCGATCTTTTCGGCGTAAACTGCGTTAATCTGGATAATCATTGAAGCATGGCATTCTAGTTTTAGCCGAGGATGTGCATCGAATGCCGATTCGATAAATGGTGCCAACATGCTTCAAAAAGGGGAGTAATTTGGGAATCAGATATCCACTAGCTAAAGCTCGGTATAACTGCGGTGTCTCCTCGGGCAACACATGCAATACCGAGCTCTCATCGAAACATCTCCTTTTTACGAATACACCTTTCCACGAAGAGAGAAAAGAAGGCGATAGATTTTGCATTACTTTCCCATGTTTCAAACTTAATAAGATAGCCGAATGCGGAGCCTTAGTTATAATCGCTCATTACCGCCTGTATTTAGTGTTTCCATGGTTAGCATGTGGTTTAAAGTATTTAGCGTGCGACGGACGTCTCCCTGTTTCTACCTTTTCCTATGGGCAAAGCAGTGTATCTCGCTTTTCTTGTACTGATCGAGCCTTTCTTAGACTAACGGTTCGCATGCCTTTCTAGTGTGGCAGCCTGAAACCGCCGCGATAAATTTCTCGTGCAGAAAGTGTTGTTGTTGTTGTTGTTGTCCTCACACAATGGCACATACCAACAAGGGGGATTGGCCATAACCAGGCGGTGGCTATTTAAATGACCAGTTGCATGTGGCAAGCATGGGATGACCTACCAAAATTTGGATCGCACAGTTTTCGTAGCCGAGGAGGTTGCAGGAGGTTAGGGGGGCATACAAACTAAAATTTAGGCAAAGAAGGGGTAGGGATTACTATAAGTGGTTGTAAAAACCGAAATACAGAAGCTGATAATGGGAGGGGCAGGACGAAAGATCATGAAGGTAGACGTTTTGATTCCAGTAGATAATTCTGAACGGCAGAGCAAACATTCCCATTGGTATGGCCAAGCATAGAAGCGCCAAGAGACAGAACAACCACAGAAGACAGGCGCAAACTGAGATTCTGTATTGGAACTTCTAATAGTCGCCTCCTAATCGATGAGTAACGACGGCAAAAAAGAAGAAAGTGCTCTATTGTTTCCGGCTCCGCACAATACGGACACAATGGGGAGATCGCCAGACCAGGCCTGTATAGGTAAAAATTTAGTTGCGGTACTCGGCAGCGAAGCCTCGTGAAGGAAACTTCAAGATTGCGCGATCGCCAGACTGAGCTTCTCCATGGGAACAGTAGGTGCTGGAAGTCGTCCAAGGAAGTAAGCGCTGATGCACCCAGTTCGTTCATTACGGTGTACCGTCGGAAGCGTGCCGCCGTGATGTAAGCAGTTTTTGGAAGCGGGTCAACAATCGGTCCACTCAGGGCTGCCTTCGCTAAAGCATCAGCTGATTCATTTAATAGAAGACCCCTGTGCCCAGGAACCCAAAGAAATCGAATTAATGTGATGTGTGGAGGGATCAGGAATTTTAGAATGCGAAAGAGCTGCGATTCAGTGGACGCCGAGAGGGAAGTGCATAAAGATAACGAGTCCGTAATTATTATTACTGCTGATAAAGAAATTGGTACCTTTCGCAAAGCGAGAACCACTGCTAGAAACTCAGCCAGATAGATAGGAGTGAAATCTTGGAGACGGAGAGAAAAAGACCAGTCAAGGGACTGGGAGTAAATACCTACACCTGCCTTTTCTGCACACACCGAGCCATCAGTCGCAATTACAACATGTGAGCTGAAGGTCGACAAATAATCCTGCAACATACCATTTAACCATGAGAAAGGCAGTAATTTTGCATTACGTGGATAAATATCATCGTAGATGATAGACACATTTGCAGGGATGGACCGCACCGGAACAATTTCAGGTATTCGCACATTCAGTGGGCCCAGCAAAGATTCAACGAAACAGATTTGGGGAGTTTGAAGGCGAGACCATCCGACACCCAAGAACTCCGCTCGCTGCCTTAGGAAGATCAACGCGGATGCATGCTGGTCCGAGTCGCAAAACTTTAAAAACGTTTGTACTGTCAAAAGGCGAAACCTTGCAGTAAGAGACGGCACCCGCGCTTCCAGATACAAAACATTGTTTGCCACGTATTTAGGGAGGCCCAAACACAGGCGCAGAGCTTCTCGCTCTAAGAGCAGAAGTGGGCGCATTTTGTATGCAGCTGCTCCAGAAAACAAAACGCAACCGAATTCCAAGATTGGCCGGATATACATTTTGTAAATCAGCAGCAGAGCATGTCTGCGCAAACCGCAGCGAGGGCTACTCATCCTTCGCAGAAGGCCTACCGCCCGAATCCCTTTCGCAGCAACCTGATCTATATGTGGCCGCCAAGAGAGAGAGGAATCATAAGTTACCCCGAGATACTTTAGGGAACATACCTGAGGAATGACATGATGACGATAAGACAATGAAATGTGTACCTGTTGAGTAACCGGAAAAGGTAATAAAGCGCACTTGTTTACATTAAGACTTAAGTGTAATTCAGATAACCATCGGTCAAGGGAATTTAAATATGACTGTAAAACCATATACACAGAATGTAAATCACTCGCAGCAGCAAAGAAAGCTATATCGTCTGCATACACGTACGTAGTCACGTCAGGGGAAGTCGGAATCGAACTGAGTAAGAGGTTGAATAGAACAGGGGAGAGAACTGCACCTTGAGGCACACCTCTAGATTGATGAAATTTCCTTGTAGAAACTCCGCGTTGACAACAATAAAATTCTCTGTCAGCCAGGAAAGCTGACACCCATTCCACAAAATAACTTGGCAATCCCAGAGCACGTAGTCTGTACATCAGAGGCCCATGTTCGACACTGTCATATGCTTTCGAGATGTCAAGAGTTACCAGCGCAGCATAATGTCGACGCCGGCGCGCCAGTCGGACACGGCTTTCGAGGTCAGTATGCGCACACCATATAGAGCACCCAGGCTTGAAACCAATCTGACAGGGGTTAAGTAGTCCCTTTTCAGTAATAATGGGCATGATTCGTCCATACAGCACGCGTTCAACCAATTTCACCAGGTTCGATGTCAATGAAATTGGTCGAATGTTGTCTAAGACCAACCCTTCGCCTGGCTTTTTAAGCACCGGGATAATTTTAGAAACACGCCATACATCCGGGATCCATGGGGTTCTAATAGAGTAATTTACCAGCTCCAATATAGCATTGGGGGATTCGTCGAACAGTATTTTAATCATCGCAGAGGTGACACGGTCAGGACCAGGAGCTGCAGAAGGTAACCGATTTATCACCTGGGAGAGCTCAGAAACCGAGACATTAAGGAAATCATCATAGTGATTCCCAAGCAGTTGTGGGCGAGAGAGCGCAGCCGAAAAACGGTGTTCCAAGCCTTTGCCAATTTCTTCTAATGACCTGGCAAGCTCTACTGGAGTCAGCACATTAGAGGGGATGTTGTGAGGCGGTGGCAGCCTGTTCCTTGACCTCAGAAAGCGAAACAAGGCTTGTCTGTTATTAGATTTTGATAGATGGGCATAATTCTCTTCATCATATTTTTCTTTTGCCCTAGCGACTGTGCGCTTGAAGGTAGCTGCAAGAAACTTATAATCGATCCAATTCCGGGGACATTGATTATGGATAAGTTTCTTCCAGGCTGCCTTGCGCCGCCTATAATCTTTTGAACATTCTGCATTCCACCAAGGGCTCTGAGAAGTGCCTATGCTATCGCACACTGTAAACTCTGATTGCCTCCGTACCCGATCTAAAATAGAGCATAAGCCTAACACCCTGCTCTCCTGAGACCAATTCGGCAAAGAGTGTAGTTCTGAACTGAGTGAACTTTTGAACTTGTTGTAATCGACTAGGGTGCAACTGAATCCGCCGATAGAAGTCATCGGACACACAATGTCAAAAGTGAGTGGGAAATGGTCACTGTTTGTGGCACAGTCAACCGGAGTCCAGGAGGAAACTGCTACCCCTGGGGTTGAAAACGTTAAATCCAATGCTGATCGGGAGTGCCCACGGAGAAAGGTCGGAAGACCCGAGTTATGACAGTTTAGGTTATTCACACAAGCCCAATCCCATAAACGCAAACCGCACTGGTCTGTTCGATAACCCCAAGTCAAGTGATGCGAATTGAAATCCCCAACAAGCAACACATGTGATCTGCTGACAGAGAGTAAGGAATCTAATGGCCGTGAGTCATGAACCCCAGATGGAAAATATACATTTGCGACAGTAATGGGATGGAAACCAGGAACTGAAAGATCCACTGCCTGGATTTCGCAATGAGCGTCCACCCGCTGAAACACCAATCGTGCCTTGTGACAAAATCTGGATGAAACCAGCAGAAGCAAACCGCCCCCCCTTGATGGGCGGTCCATTCTAAAAATTCGATAATGTTCCATTTGAAATGAAAACTCTTTCGACAACCAGGTTTCTTGAAGCGCAATGACATGAGGAGAAAATCGATTTGAAAGAGTTACTAAATCAGTGAAAGCTGATTGAATTGAACGGCAGTTCCACTGCAGCACTCTCAGAGACCCTATTCTGGGGAGAGATCTGCAGCAGCAACTGCCTTTTCCAAAATGCTGTGGTGACCAGTTTTTCCTGAATTACTCTTTTTTGTTTTGGATTGAGGGGAGCTAGACGGACCAGCAACGGCTAAAGGAGACCGGCTACGTTTCTGAGCTCGAGCATCGAGCTCCATCAGTTCAACACACCCATCAATTGCTCCGGTCGTGACTTCAGGTACATGAGTTGGAGGCGTGCGCTCTTTTTGCGGCTGCATTGAAACAAGGGAAGGTGTCTCCGCACTGAGTTTAGTAGGTACTGCAGGATCCACGGATGACTTGAACGCAGCATTGGAGGTCATTATTGAAGAGGTCATTTGCGCCACCATGACTTGCGATATGCACTCTGTTATTGAATTCACTAGCCGATCCATGACCTTGGCCATTGCCTTTTCAACTGCTGCAGCAATCGCATCTGTCAGACTTGAATCCTCGACCGCAGTCGTCTGCCGTGCTGCCACACTTGAGTACCCGTACGTCCTTTCTTTAACAATAGCCATAGCCTCGCGCCTTGAGCACCGGCGCTTTTCTAATACTTCCAGCACCTTAACCTCCTCAGCCCTTGCCGGACAATTAGAATATGTGGCGGAGTGACTACCGCTGCACAAGCAACACATCTCATCTTTTGAACACCTTCCTACACGGTCATGATTACCACCACACACACTGCACCTTGAGCTCGACTTGCAGGCGTTCGCGCTGTGGCCAAATCTCCAGCAGTTGCGGCATTGAAGTGGCCTTGAAGAATACGGATCGACCCTGAAAACCAGGGGCCACACCTTCAACTCAGATGGACAGGAGAGACCCGCAAAGGTGGCAATTACCGTTTCAGTTGGAAGTTTTGTTTCCTCAACGACCCGAGTGCACCGATGTACAGAAATCACCCCTGCAGAGGAGAGTTTCTCTAGCGTTTCCTTAGGGCTAAGGCGTGGGTCAACCCCTCGCACCAGCCCTTTAGAGCACGCCAAGTGCGGCGGTATAAATGCGCTTACCGACTGGCTTCCAAAAGCTGTGGACGTTAACAAATCCATGATGCAGGCCTGGTCGGCCGACCTGCACACCACGCCTCCTCTGCCGTACTGTCGGACATCACTGATTTTTAAGAAGTGAGGCGTAATCGCCTGTAGCGCAGTCTGAACTGCATCCGGGTTATTCAGTCGAATGGCGCCACCATCCGATGGAACCAAGGCCACGGGAATAGTGCCGACGCCACCCCGAAAGAAGGCGTCCAGGGGAAGTTGGTTAGGGGGGAGGCTGGCCGACCAGGGGGAGTTCCCCTGGCCAGGAGAGGACGTCGACATGCGCCCCTAGCGACCTGCAAGCGCCCTGCAAAAGCGAAAGACAATCAAGCAATCAGAAGCTATTGATACCACCAGACACCGCCCAGTGAGACCACGCCCGCCTGTGGGAACAGGGACAGCTGACTGTGCTGACCGCAGGGTGACTTTCGATTCCGAGTGATTTCGATGCGTCAGCATCAACCTTCGTGATGTGCTCTGGTCAGGCGAGGTAGTTGTTGATATGGATTCCTAGATACCTTCTGATTCTACTTCGGTAAGCGTGGTTGAGTTCAATAATTACGCGTAGCGTAGTTGATATTAGTGCGCTATCGTGTTACCGGCATGAATTTGCATCTGGATATGTTCAGACTAGCCCCGCCGCGGTGGCTCAGTGGTTAGGGCACTCGACTACTGATCCGGAGTTCCCGGGTTCGAACCCGACCGCGGCGGCTGCGTTTTTATGGAGGAAAAACGCTAAGGCACTCGTGTGCTGTGCGATGTCAGTGCACGTTAAAGATCCCCAGGTGGCCGAAATTATTCCACTACGGCACCTCTTCTTTCTTTCTTCTTTCACTCCCTCCTTTATCCCTTCCCTTACAGCGCGGTTCAGGTGTCCAACGATATATGAGACAGATACTGCGCCATTACCTCCCCCCCCCCCCCCCCAAAAAAAAACCCAAAGATTATTATTATTATTATTATTATATGTTGAGCGTCATTAGCCAGGTGGAACACAAGTTTTCAATTCTGTTAAGGTTACTTTGACGCAGTACCTGATCATTCTTGGTATAGTTATGTGACGGTAGAGGACGCAGTGTTCTGGGAAAAGGCTAATTCTTGGTCAACTGCCGATCCTTTGGCTTAGGTAGTAACGCGAGGCGGAAAATATGCGTGTCACTCTGCCAACTGCTGGGCCGTGTAGGGAACCGCTTAGCTAAATATATTTCCGCTTAAAAGACCTCACATGTGGAGAGGAAATTTCTCCTAGCTTTCCAATGCTTCCGATCGCTGGAGATGCTATGTGTGGTGCATTGGTGTGCACCCAAGGAAAGCGGGTGGTTGTGAAACTTGAATCGTAAATTCCGGGCATTTTGATAATCATTGAAGGACAGCGTTATGGCTTTGGCAGACGCCGTGTGTGGAACGTTGACCTGAGACATTCTGCCAGTGTGCTTCGAAAAGGGGAGTTATTTGTGAATAAGACGTCTCTTAGCTATAACGCTGTTTACGTACTGTTTCTATTCAGGCAAGAGATACCATGATGAAATTTCAGGCAAGCATCCCCCTTTTACCAATTTTCGTTTACCCGAATAAAAAAAACAGTTCGATAACGAAGGTTTCATTACTTTGTTATGTTTCCATTCTAATCATGTAGCCGAACTCGGCTCCTTAGTAATCTCGCATGGCTGGCTACGTTTAATGTTACCTTGGCTAAATTAAATGTAGTCCGCAGGTTTGCCTTTTTGATAAGTGCGGCCGACGTCTCGTTGCTTCTAACTTCGCCCTATGTTTTAAGCTGCGTATCTTGTTCTTGTACTGAAAATGCGCATTTTGGATTCAAAGTTCGCATGCCGTTCTACCGGGGCTGTCTGAAGCCGCCGCTATGAAATTCTCGTGCAGCGCCCCGATGCGTCCCAGAATGCGCTGCTGGAGCGTCGCCATCGTTATCAGGGACAAGCCGTTGTTTTTTTTTTCTTGAGCAAACAAAAGATTTTGACCTGCCACCTGTTGCCGGGCTGCTCGGTAGGAAGTTATGCCCTTTTATCGAATATGGTGTGTCAGTTCACAGTAAGATCTCCGTCCTTTTAAAGGTGTTTGACGAATGGTTAGGCACACAATTTTATCTCCTCTTAACACTCCAACATTTTTAGTTATCATTTGATCGAACATACTGAGTAATATGAAGCAGACATATTCACTATACATTACAAAATAGAAAAGCTTGATTTTAAAAGTATTTTTCGCGTTCCGCGCTTTTCTCACTCCCGGAAAGGAGCAGATAATATCGAAACTCATTTCCTATTGGCTATACACAGAGAAGGTCTTAAATAGATCCCTCGCAAGATAGTTACCTCCTGTCTCCAAGTGACTTATTTTGTATCTTTGCAGGTCAACTGCTGGAATGAAGGCAGGGGCTGCAATTATATGACGGCTGCTTCAGGGATCTCGCAGCATTTCCTGCTGGAATGTGAGCACCACTCCGTCCGTTGTCCCAGGTGCTCGGCCACCGTTCCTTGCAGAGACGTGTGCACGCATCTCCGGTCGGCCTCTTGCAACACTTCGACGCCTGTCACATCCGAAAGCCAAGTTCCAGCGGGTCAAGTGGATGAGGCAGCATCGTCGGGTCAAATCACAGCATATAAGAAGCCAATGGATGCTGATATGAGCACGCATGGGGACCGATTAATCGGAATCTCTCATGGCATAAACACACTTAAGGAGACCCTACGTCAAGAACTAAAGTCTTTGAAAGGACAGAACCACGAGGAAATAAGGTCGTCCAACTCTGAACTCGAACAATGTTTGGCGTCATGCAGCGATACAGTTAACACTTGTTTGAGAGGTATAAAAAGTGCAGAAGAAAAACTGGACGATAAATTGAGCGTAACTCGGGCCGACTTGTCGCAGATTGCAGCTAGCATGGAACAAGTCAAGACTGAATTGAAGGAATGCGTCCAAAAATCATGCCAACAAGTGACGCACTGCGAGTTTTTTGTAAAAGGAGTGAAATCTCTTCAAAACGAGACGATGAAGGACGACATGGCTTATTATGACAGCGAGGAGGTGTACCTGTGCGGCTACTGCATGTCTCCTGGAGTCGTGTTCCTGACATACTGGCCATGTGTAATGCTGTACGTGAAGTACATTCTGCACAAGGGCGACATGGACGACTATGTTCAGTGGCCATTCAAGCACAATGTCAGGATGAGCGTACTTCATCCAAAAGGAAGGGAAGAGCGTGTGCTCACATATGCAGACGTATTTAGTGAAAAGCCAACAGCTTCAATTTCTCAGATTTTTTGCTTTAATGAATATTTAAACCTCGATCATCTTATCCGTGACGGGTACGTTGATAATGACCAGCTTCGGATTAAGTTTGCACTGCTACCTTGAATCAGATATCAGCGCGGATACGGGCCAACGGTTCGAATTTCCTGCCTGTGGACACCTTTGTACGCTTCACTGTTTTCTTCAATTTCTTATGTATTAACTAGCGCATCGAAAAACACTTGCATGATGGTTTCTTTTTCGCCAGCTTTGATTGGCTCCGGAGCACGAACATAGCTTCTAACTCATTCATTGGTGACCATCAGATTACTCCTATTGTACTATGTGAAATAAAAGTTACTAAATAAACAAATGTTAATTTCGCTCTCGCAGAGAATGCGTTTTTCTTAAACTGCATGGTAAAACGTTAGCACCCGCCTGTCGCATCTGTTACTGATTATTTAATTCTTTGTTGGAAAAAGAACGGCAACCTTAATTTGTGATGTAAGGCTCAGATCCAATATTCATTTCGTTTTCATCAGAACATCACGGTCGCGATTTTATCGTAATCTTATTATCATGTAGTTGAACATTAGAGAATCGCGGATTTCTTACACCGTGAAAAGAAAGGCATCAGAGTTACGCAGTAGCACAAATAAAAGCAAAGAACGCGTTTTAACGCAAGAACATTTAGTGTTTGATGTGGGAACAAATTGTCCAGCTTCGGCATCAGAGGCCGTGGCAGGTTTCAGCTAAATTAACGATTGGTCGCGAGAGGTTGCTCTCGCAACCCCGACTGGTAGCAGCACCTGCCAATCGGAGGGAAGTGGCGCATCGCGTAACCTCTGCGCCACTGCGCCATCAGTGGTATGACGAGTCCCAGTGGTGTCTGAATACACTGTAGAGAATGATCATTTCCGGAGATGGGGGCATTAACCCTGCCGTGTCATGCCCTTACAGCGGTGCTCAACTGTGTCCTCCAGTTTATTTTTTTTAATATCGGAATCTGCGCAGCTCTGCCGAGGATGGATTGGAGCCTGTCGGTATGCAGATGCGTGTAAGGTAGTGGAGCAATGCCTCAAAACGCACGACACCTCTGTTTAACCAAAAGGTACCACAATATCACTACGCCCCTGGCTGGCGTAGCTAATAATTTATTCTCTTGAATAGGTAATACATGCTATAGCTGTGGCGTCCATGTCATGGGTCATGACACTCTTCGATTAAAACCGAACTTCGAAAATTGAATTCGGCGTACCTTTTCCGGTTTAAACCGAAAAGTCCGAACCCTAAGTATAACGCTGCCAATCACGTATTGAATGAAAGAGGCGTAGGCGTTCACCATGTCTAAACTCCTTTTTACATGCACCCGATAGCGTCGGGCCGAGTCGGGAGTCGGGTTGAGCAAGGCCACCCCGCCAGCACGACGAGTTCATGTTTACATGAACTTGAATTTAGCGAGTCGATGCAGTTTCGACTGCAGCAGCAAGCGCCGAACAGCCCAATGGGAGAGGGCAGTGCTTGCCTCTGAAACAGCGGTGGTGCCGTCACGCCTCCGCTCTCTCGGAGGCGTGACGGCGCAAGTGAAACACAGGTTCGCATTTATCATCCAAAAAGTGCAAATTCATTTTTGAACATTCGTTTTTCAGCAAATGAAATGGCGCAGTAATTGCCTCGTATATCTCGGTGGACATGCGAACCGCGAAGTAAGGTAAGGGAGGAAGGTGCGAGTGAAAGATGAAAGAGAGAAAGAGGTGCTGTAGTGGAGGGCTGCGGACTAATTTCGACCACCTGGGGATCTTTAACGTGCACTGACACCACACACCGCACCGGCGCCTTTCGCCTCCATCGAAACGCGGCCGCCGTGGCCGGGATCGAACCCGGGAATTTCGTCTCAGTAGCCGAGCACACTAGCACTTAGCCATCGCGGCGGGTCAGATTTATCATCTCCCCTCCCACTAACCCGACTCTTCGACTCGACATGGCTAAAGAACATTGAGACAGCGTCGAGTTGAGTCAACCTACCCCTTGTAGCGAAGTTGACTGAACGCGACCCCCAACTCCCAGCCCTGCGTGCGTTTACATGAACCCAATGACCGGCTTTCGACCCGATGACTCTACTACTCAACTTGGCCCTGTCATGTAAACGACGCCATCACAGCCTGCGTCAGCACATTTTCTGGGAACATGGAAAGCGCGCGTCGTGAACGGCCATAAGTGATAGGCACGCCATCTACAGTCAGTCAAGACGAAGCTTTCACGGAGCTGTCGCGCAGACAAAAATTGGAAGCGCGCATTTTAGACCGGTTTGATTTATTTTCTTCTATTATTGTGCAGCCCGGCGAACTGAGCGGCGACCATTTACATGGGTACGGTCAGAGCGCCTGTTTCGTTCGTTTAAAACACGCTTCCAAAAGAAAGTAGGAAATCTGAGTTGTTTATTTTGTAACGCCCTCTAAAACTTAACGAAATGCGCCTGACCTTAAAGTGAACATGAGATATTATTCGTATAAAATTTAGCTAATTAACCAGAATTTAAATATACTCCGAGGAGCGCCACTCCACGGGAAGCAATACTTTTGTGACGGAACAGCGCAGAACAACGGCACGGGAGAGGAGAAAACCGCTGCTTCTGTCCCGTCGTTTTGCGCAGTTCCAACTCAAGTGAATAACAAACACGCCCAAGGTGCGGTCCTGGGAAGCAATGGATTGTCGATTTCACCCACCTCCGGTGCAACACTTTTCTTAATCCCTGGTTCACGTTACGTGAAACACCCCGTATGCGTGCATAAGCAGGGATCAAACCTCAGTTAAAAAAAAAAGGTGATTTTAATCTTATGATCATCACATCTGAACTGCCCTATATCTGTATACGCATAACATTTCAATATTCCGCGACATTTCCGGCGCGAAGACCTTGACTCATTAATTCACATCAGTTGATAACGTCGAACAAAATGTAAAGACTTTTTTATTCGCTAAGAAAACAGTAATTACATATTACCCGCCGCTGTGGTTCAGTGGTTATTACTCTCGGCTGCTGACCCGAAAGACACGGGTTCGATCCCGTCCGCAGCTGTCGAATTTCGATGGAGGCGAAATTCTAGAGGTCCGTGTACTGTGCGATGTCAGACCACGTTAAAGAACCCCAGGTGGTCGATTGTTCCGGAGCCCTTCACTGCGGCGTCCCTCATAGCCTGAAGTGCTTTGGGATGTTAAACACTCATAAAGCCAAACCAAGTAATTACATATTAAATTATTGGAGCTGATATTTATATATCTTGCTGTTTCATGACCAAAAAACCATATGCTAGTACGGAGGCATATACCGCAATTCAAGTGCAAAATTCAAATCAGCTCTATCATCTGTGAATGCAGCATTGCGACCACAAATTTCGTACTATTTCGCATTAGGGCTAACTTTAGCAATTTATCTTTTCGCGGGCCTCCTGGTTCTCCGGAAGCTTATATTTTGGCCTTGCGTCGATAAGTGGAAGAAGAGCGGTACTTGAAGTATGGTAGCAATTCAAGTTGATATGAGGGCAGAAATTACAATTATCTGCATTTTTGGCCTGTGCATCGTGTATTAAACGTCAGGCGTCAAGGTTTAACAGGGAGGAAAGGGCAATGCCTCGTACGACATGCGCAGCCAGCCGACTGGACGTTTCACACTAGATCGAAAGTGGGAGCGCGTGGCCGCCGATAGCAGGGCACATGCGCGGTGAGGTCGCCGGCATGCGCACTGTGCCTCGCATTCTCGTCGGTTGTCGGCGACAGCGCTTCTCGAACCAGGGCGGCCACGCGCTCCCAGTTTGGCACCAAGCGCGAAACAACCGTGCACATCGTAAATGCCTCCTGCGAGCCCGCAGTACACGCTGGTTGGGTTCTCCCCGGAGCTTGACTGGAGGACCCCGACCTTCCTGTAGCCTATTCCAGCCAACCGAGTATGCAGCGCCTACGGGCTGCTCCGCTAGGGAACCGCGTCGCTTCCCTGCATGCACGCGCTGTGCGAGTGCTGCTACGAACAGTGCGGCCAGAACGGTTCACACCAGTGTCCTCTGGACGGATGCGGGTACGAGAAGGATGACGTCACCCTCATGGACTTCCCTGCTGACGACCTGCTTAGGAGAAAGGTAGGCGACAATTTAAGATCTTCTGGTGCCTTCCCCCCTTTTTTTGTTTCTTTTCGGTTGTTGCTTCCCGTGAGGAGGGTTTCAAACAAGTCTGCACGTTTCCGATCCAGCGGAGGAAAGAACGGCAGTGGAATTGGAAGAAAGAGCCCTGCAAAATATTGCATCTGTAAAATAATTGCATCTGTAAAATAATTAGGCTGTCATCAGCTTATAAATTGCACCTGCTACGCATTTTACGTAGTATCTTTGTTTGGAAAACATTAGATTCTCTCTGCACAAATTGTTTCCGCTTGAAAGCTCAAACATGAATACGGTGAGAGGAAACTTCTCAGCCAACATTGCTTTCGAGTGCTAGAGATGGTATGCGTGCTGCATTGGTAAGCACCGAAGCCAACCAGTCGGCCGTGAAACTTTCGTCGTAAAGTGCTGGCATTCCTATAGTCGTTGAAACTCAGCATTCAGGCTTTGGCAGAGGCCGCGCCTAGAATGTCTACCTAAGAGTTCCTGCTAGTGTGCTTCAAGAAGAACAAGCATTCAGCGTAACATCGCTTTTTTATCAGTACCCTATTTTTAAGTTTTTTTTTAGTTCCCTTTTCTTAGTAGGCAGGTTTTGTATTACTTTATCATGCACCCATTGTATCTATTCGTTAAGCTTAGCCATCCCGCACAGCTTGGTTAGCATGTGATTATTTGTAGAGCGGCGCCTTGCGTTTCACTGGCGCGCCCGACATCTCCCAGTTTCTACCTTCGTCCTGTGTATAAAGAAGCGCACCTTGTTTTTCTTGTACCGAAAAAGCACGTGTTGGATTCAATGTTCGCACGCCGCTCTACGGTGGCCGTCTGAAGCCGCCGCCGTGAACTCGTTCTCCATAGTGTTCCGACACGCCATCAAAGTTTCCGTGCTTGAGCGTTGCGAAAGCTATCAGGGTCCGGCCATCGTGTATTTCAACAAACAAAAAAATAAGTGGTAAAGTCTTCACGTAGCTAAACCAAGTAGAAGTGCGATAGCATTTGCTTGTCTTTGTTGGTTCACGGTTTTCCTTCTCCGGGTCGTCGGTACGTCTGGCAACGAAATAAGGCTCAGATTTAGCCCTGATCGAGATTAAGCTTATCCGATCTGATTTTATCTGTTCGAGCCGCAGATGGAAGTCGATGAAGACGAGTTATTGCCCTGCACAGCGCGAGAGTGTGTTGTGCTTTAATATGAGGTGTGATCGGCTGCAGGGATAACATAATACCCTACAGTGCAGTAGCCAGCGAAGCTTATCTGTTCACACCACCGCTGCTTTGGAACCACGTCGCGGAAACATTTTTTTTATTTCTGCATGGACTGTTGCTATGCTTGGTTTCACCAAGGTCACCTTCAAGGTCAAGCTTCACACAAACTAAGCAAGCCGGCTAGACCTGATGAAGCAGTGCATCCGCACTGAAATGTCTGGTCTCCCACCTGCTGCTGGGCAGCTCGGTTAACAGTTACGTCGCTTGCTTGAACACGATGTGTCAGTTCATTTAGCGTCCCTTCCTTTTAAAGATGTTTTACGAATCGTTAGGAAAACAACGTGCAATTTTTTTCACATTTGAATGCCTTTATTTATGATTTACATCCAACATGCCGAGCGAGGTGCACTAATCAAGTTTAGTATACACACCAAATAGAAAACGTGATCGTTCGTGCTAATGGCCTATAACGTGCAGTGTTTAATTTCTCAAAATAAATTCAAGGGCGAAGAATAAAAAATTTTACGTCACCATAAAAGGCCCACCACCGAACAGTTATAATCCAATCTCATTTCTGATTCACCTCACAGTGGGAACGTTGTGAGTCTTTTCCAATATCTTCGGAAGCGCCCGAGTGACTTCTTTTGTCCCCTCGTAGGTCAACTACTGGAAAGAAAGCTAGTGGGTGTCAGTATGTGACGGCTGCTTCAGGGATCTTCCAACATTTCCTTCTGGAATGTGAACACCACTCCGTCCGTTGTCCCAGGTGCTCGGCCACCGTTCTTTGCAGAGACGTGTGCACGCATCTCCGGTCCGCCTCTTGCAACACTTCGACGCCTGTCGCATTCGAAAGCCAAGTTCCAGAGGTTCACCTAGATGAAGCAGCATCTTTGACTTCTTTCAAAGGGACATTTGGAAGTCATACGGAAAGGCAGGCGGCTGAAATCACAGCTTGTCTGAGCTCAATGGCTGTTGACATCGGCAAACATGAGGACAGATTAAGCGAAATCTCTCATGACATAAACACACTAAAGAAGACACTGCGTCAAGAACTAACGTCTTTATCAAGACAGGACCACGAGGCAATGCCGTCGTCTAACGCTGAACTGAAAGAATGTTCTGCGACATGCAGCGATAAAGTAAACACTTGTTCGAAAACTGATGTCAGTGTAGAGAAAAAGTGAACGGAACTAGAGAAGATCCCTCCCAGATTGCACCCAGCATTGCACATGTGGAGGCTGAGTTGCAAGAAAGCGTTCAAAAAACATTGCAACCCGTCGCCGATGCGCGTAGAGGAACCGTTAAACAAGTGACGATGTGTGAGTTTCTTGTGCGAGGAGTGAAGCAGCTTCAATACAAGGCGATGAAGGTTGGCTGTGCTGAGTAAGAATGCGAGAAGGTGTACCTTCTTGGCTACTGCATGTCTCCTGGAGTGCAGATCTCGAAAGTCCATGGAAATCTGTTTGTGAGCGTGAAGTACACCGTGCACAAAGGTGACATGGACGACGTTGTCAAGTTGCCATTCTATCACAAGGTCATGTTCAGCGTCATTCGCCCGGGAGCAGGTGCTGAGCGGGTGCTGCAAGTTAGACCAGATCCACATGGCCGCGATAACCAAAAGCCAACCACATCAAGCAACCAGCCGTTTCATTTTTGTGCACTTTTTATTCTCACACATGACATCCGTGACGGGTACCTCCATGATGATCAGCTGCGGATGAAGTTTCAGCTATTGCCTTGAACAATACTTGAGAGCTGACCCTTGTATTTATTTTAAAGCGAAAAGCTTCACTACGCGAGGTAAAGCAGTCTCCGGGTACGCAGCACAACGACCTTGAACGATCTTCAGTCCAAGCAAGCGTCTTCAGTCCAGCCAAGGTGTAGAACACTTGACCGCTGACCTTGACCCATGACCTCTAGCGACATTGAGTGACCTTTGGGTTGTCCGTGCTCAATTTTGTTTATAATAGAAACAAAATGGTGCGTATTTTCCCTTTCTTTCAAGACATCAACTTAACGTGCCGCTTTGAAAAAATTAGCTGCCGCTTAACTACTGCTGAACCCGGTTACAGAGCGAAAGCTGCGGCGTATCCGGAAACAAGACGCGCCTTGGCGTCTGTAACATTGAGTGCGTTCCGCACACTGGATAGGCAGCGCGCCCACACAAACCCACCCCCAAAACCTGGCAGGTGGCAGTTAGGTTGGTCATCCAATGAACACTGCGGCCTATTCTACCGCCCTCTACCGACGAATCAAAAGGGAAAATGTCAAGTGGTGCGATACCATGGTGGACATCATATGATTAGGCCTATAGCCAAACTTGACCTCTGGCTTATCTGAAGGTCAACCGGCAACGGACGGCGAAATCGGCCTTATCTAATGTAGAGAAGGTCTCGATTCAAAAATGGGAATAAAATGGAAGTGAGCCGCTTAAAAATAGATCCCCAGGTGGTCGAAATTATTCGGGAGCCCTCCACTACGGCACAACTTTGCAACTGAAAGTTGATTGTTGGGAAAGGAAATGGCGCAGTATCTAACACCTGGCGGACGCCTGAACCGCGTCGTAAAGGAAGCGATAAAGGGGGGAGTGAAAGAAGAAAGGAATAAAGAGGTGCTGTAGTGGAGGGCTCCGGAAAAATTTCGTCCACCTGGGGATCTTCAACGTTCATTGACATCGCACAGCACACGGGCGCCTTTGCGTCTCGCCTCCGTCGAAACACGACCGCCGCGCTCGGGTTCGAACCCGGGTAATCTAGCTCAGTAGGCGAGCGCCCTAGCCACTGAGCCACCACGGCGCTGCATTTCCTTTCACACTCACTCTTTTATCCGTTCACTTGCGGAGCGGTCCAGGTGCCTGCCGAGATGTGAGACAATTACTGTGCCATTTCCTTTCCTCGGAAGCCAATTTTGCTCATCTTGTTTTTAACGTGCATTGACATCGCACAGCGCACGGGCGCCTTAGCGTTTTTCCTCCATAAAAACGAACCCGACCGCGGCGGCTGCATTTTTATGGAGGAAAAACGCTAAGGCGCCCGTGTGCTGTGTGATGTCAGTGCACGTTAAAGATCCCCAGGTGGTCGAAATTATTCCGGAGCCCTCCACTACGGCGCCTCTATCTTCCTTTCTTCTTTCACTCCCTCCTTTACCCTTCCCTTACGGCGCGGTTCAGGTGTCCAACGATATATATACAGCGCCATTTCCTTTCCCTCCGAAACCAATTATTATTTTTACGGTTTTGAAGAAGAAAGGAAGAAAAAGGTGCCGTAGTGGAGATCTCCGGAATGATTTCCCAGGTGGTCGAAATTATTTCGGAGCCCTCCACTACGTTACCTCTTCCTTTCTCCTTCAACTCCCTCTATCCCTTCCCTTACGGCGAGGTTCAGGTGTCCAACGATATATGAGGCAGATACTGCGCCATTTCCTTTCCCCAAAAACCAATTATTATTATTATTGTCCCGTTTGGTTGCACTGTGTGCATGTGACGCGGTGGGCCGTTTGGAAAAAAATATTTGCCCTTTCTTTTGTAAATTCTTCACATACAGCACTCTTACAGGACAGAGTTGTACCAGAGAATGATGAACTCGTTAGTTTTGTTCAGTTACGCAAAACCACGCAATATTTCACGCCTCACCTTCCGTTAAAATCGGTGTCTTGTGAGCAGTCGTTGCCTTTGTACAACGAACGTAGCATATCTGCGCAATCCATTGACCCGCGCATGCTAAATTACGATTTCTTTTATGCAGCGAGTGCACTATCTTGTGGCAACTTTCAGTTAAGTGGTTATTGTGAGCGGGAGCTGCGCCGCCGCTTGAGAGAGGGAGCATGCGCCGCGGAGCCGGGATTCGCGAGCGATTCGCTGGCATGTCAGCCAGCCGCATATTACATGCCCCGCCCAGAATTGGTGGAGGCGGTGCGAACCTCCCAAATTGAGAGACTTAGCACCACGAGGACAGGAAGAGCCATTCTGAACACAGTTGGAATAAAACCGGTTAGGTGTCCCGCGCAAGAGGTGGAGCTAGATAGGAAAATCAGACAAAATCTGATGACCCCCCGCCCCCCCCCCTGCCAAAAATTATGCACCCGGAATATAACAAAGAGAGGAAGCAAAAACGAGCCGAGGTGTTAGAAATTAGATTGGGCAAAATTTCGGAATATGAGGGGGCCAGTTGCGTTCCTTTTACCCCTTTCTCTTCTTTGATGTCAGCCCGAAGGGGAAAGGTAGAAGTTGTTGGACGCCGACGTCTTGAGGTTCTAAACTTGCTCAGTCACATTACTCGAGGAACTTCAGGAAGTAAACTGTTTTATCACACATAAAATAGTTAAAACAGAATGGAAGGTACAACAAGGAGAACAACTATGTACATACTGATTGATCCGCAGAGTGACCAGACGAAATCAACCCCCGGTCCCACCAACACGTCTTCTTTTAATCCCTAAGTCCCCACCCTCAGCGGTGACACCAACCAATTAGGTCAAACACAAGCACTCATCCAATCAAGGACCGGGGAAAGGAAAACACATCAAATACAACACATGGGAGAGGAAAACACATTGAAAAAGAGACAGAGGAGAGTAAAACACGCCAAATCAAAGATGGGGGAGAGGGGACAGGTCATTGTCACGAATACTAACAGTAATTGTCCTCTCGGATCACTCCATCCTCCCCCGCAGGGCGCCATGTTTACTCGCTTAAAGAGCATGCGACGACCGCACAGATTGTCGAAAGCCGTCTCCGAGGGGCCACTTAAGGCGCCACCACTACCCAATTCTTCTTGATGCCCCCACGTGCACAGGAAGTGCCTGGCAGTCATATGGAGCTGATAAGCATTCACAGTGAGCATGAGGAACGCGTCTCCAAAATTGCCTCCTAGTCACACACTGAACGACCGCCGCCCGGGTCATATGCCGAAGCATATGCGTTGCCAAAGCCTTAGGGTACACCTCCATAAATGACATAACTTCAGGCCCCGGGTTCCCCCACGCCTCTAGTTGGCAGCTACGAGTCGCGACATTGCATCGGCATTGGCGTTTTGCTCCCCCTTTTTGTGCTCGACCCGGATATCGAATCTCTGCAGAGCGAGTGCCCAGCGTGTTATCCTGGCGCTGTGCGGACTACTGAGAGTCAAGTATTTGAGCGGGTTATGGTCCGTTATGACCCGAATTTGTGCACCACACAACCAGACTTCAAGTCGCCCTAACGCCCAAATGATGGCATAAGCCTCCTTCTCGATAGTCGCCCAGCGGGTCTGAGCCGGGCTAAGCTTTTTGCTCAGAAAAGCGATAGGCTGAACGCGGCCCTCGTCATCGCACTGGGCAAGGCAGGCTCCCACCGCGTAGTCCGAAGCATCGGTTGCGAGCACGAACTCCCGACTTGGGTCAGGCGCATGAAGTGAGGATGCGCTCTTCAAGCAAGCTTTCACATCATCAAACGCTTTCTGCGCCTCGTCATCCCATGGGAGCCGCTGCGGTGTCCGCCTGCTAGTTAAGCTCGTCAGTGGCAGCACGACGCGGGAATAGCCGGGGACATATTGTCGGTAATAGTTAGCTAAGCCCAGAGAGCTTCTGAGCTCCTTCGTTGTCTGGGGCCTCGGCATCTCGTCTATTGCCCTGACCTTTTCTGGACTAGCGCTGTGCTTCCCCGACCCAACCACATGGCCCAAAATTCGACTTCTCGTCTCGCGAAACCACATTTGCCTGCGTTCACGGTGAACCCGGCGGCTGAGATCGAAGCGAGCACCGCCCGAACGTGCCTCAAATGCTCCTCCCAGGCGTCTGAATAAATTGCGAGGTCATCTATGTAGGCGCATGCGTACTCGCGGTGCGGTGCTAGTTCCTGGTTTATGACCCTCTGAAATGTCGAACTCGCATTTCGAAGGCCGACGGGCTTGACCTTCCATGCGTACTGCCCAACCGGAGTGACGAATGCCGTGAGGGTCTGTGCCTGCTCGTCAAGGGATATTTGCCAATAGCCTCTCAGCATGTCTATTAGGCTGATGAAGTGTGCCTTCGCTACTCGGAACAGCAGCTCGGACGGTAGGCTCATCGGGAACGCGTCCTGCTCGGTTATCGCATTCAACTTCCGATAATCGCAGCACAGGCGCAGCACCCCATCCTATTTTGCGACGCAAACCACTGGGTGAGCATGAGGACTCTCCACGGGATATATTAGTCCCCACTCCAGGAGCTCATCTGCTTGCCTCTCCACTTCCTTCCGATACGCCATCGGATCCTTGTACGCATGGCCAGCCCGTGGCTAAGCACCCTCCCTTAGCACGATTTTGTGCGCTCCTAGCGTGCATTTGCCGGGCCTACTGCTGAAAACGTGGCCATTCTCCTCTATCAGTGCCTCTAGTTCTCGGCGCTGCGCTTCGTTCAAATCTTCGAGAGCACCCGGCGGCAGCGCGTCGCCTGACACTGAGCGCATGGGGAACGTGGGCACGTCGCCGAACTCCGCGTCGCCCTCGAATATCACCCCTACTACATTCACCCGTGCGTGGTATGCTCTGAGCTTGTTTGCGTGGACAGTCCGACATGCGCCATTGTCGAGTTTGATCAGATAACTGTACGGGCGCGTCTTCCGCATTACCGTCACAGGCCCCGTCCACTTGGACATCAACTTTCCCTCGCCTTCCCTTTCAAGCAACAACACCTGCTGCCCATCTGTGAAATGTTTATCGACAGCGCACAAGTTGTATTGTGGAAAAATCGCAAGGCTTCATTGGCCCGCAGCAATCGGGCATCTTGCAAGTTTTGCGGCCGAAGAAAACTGTTGAACTAAAGCGGCTGTTTGGGCCTGTTGGCCCTGTCCTGTCCACTTCTGTTCGTCCTTGTTTTTTTCGCGCTGCATTCTTTTACCAAGAAAACTGTGACCGCGCGGACGCGGAACCTCGCACATGCAACCGGTTTGGGGAGAAGTAGCTTCAAACATGTGGCCGTCCCCGCTGATGCGACATTGTCCCTTTCAAAGAAAAGCACCACCCTTCAAGGAGCGGCCGAGGCGGGGTCGTGTGTGTGTGTGGGGGTGGGGTTGAAGGGAGCATTGAGGCATGCTAGCTGTTTCTGCGAGGAGGATAGGGTGAGGAGAAAGCGTGCACAAACAACACCCGCACAGAGCCCCTTCGGCCAGCCAGCAAGAGAAAAGGGAGAGAGAGCAGCCCGAAGCTAAACGCCGGACCAGCGCCATCTCTGGACATTAGTGCAGCAAAATCGCGCCAACCGAGCGCATTGCACCGCGCGGGCGTTCCTGTCTTTACTCCGTGGACGTGAGTCAGCTCCTGGAGTTGGGACTGTGGCCTTGACGACCGCCGGCAGCAAGATTAGGGCGCGCTTTTAGGCGGTGGGAAAAGCAGTTCCACGAACGGCCGGCGCAGCGAACAAACCTACCTTGAGAGCTATGAATCCTGCAAGCCGGCAGTACACGCTGGTTGGGTTCGCCCCGGAACTTGACTGGAGGCCCCTGACCTTCCTGAAGCCTATTCCAGCCAACCGGGTGTGCAGCGCCTGCGGCCTGGTGCGCAAGAGGACCGCGTTGCTGCCCTGCTTGCACGTGCTGTGCGAGTGCTGCTACGAACAGTGCGGCCAGGGCGGCTTGAACGAGTGTCCTCTGGACGGCAACCACTACGAAAAGGAGGACGTCATTCTGTTGGACTTCACTGCTGAAGATCTCCTGAGAAGAGAGGTAATTACGAGAATGGGCGGCTTCTTTTTGTTTGTTTTCGTTTGCGCCTTGCGATTTGCTGCACAGTGTTTATCGCATGTCTACACATTACACATCCGTCGGAGGACAGTATAACCCTGTAAAATGTTCCTATTGCTGCAGCGCCCTTTTTGTCGCCGTAATGAAATTAGGCTGGATAGCAATGATATCCGTGTAATATTACAGTACTGCACCTGTAGGCTTAAGAGTGGAAATGCCCGAAAGCCTTTCCCCTGTCCTCTCTTATCTTTCTCGATTTTTCATTTTTATTTTCTTTATCTTTATAATATTGTTCTCTTCGTTTCTTTTCCTTTTCTTGTTTTTGTTTTATATCTCGTTTCTATAATTATTTTTCTGGTTTCATTCAAATAAAGCCTCCGCGGTAGCTCAGGGGTTATGGCGCTCGGATGTCTACTCGAAAGACCCGTGTCCGATCCCGGCCGCGGCGGTCGAATTTCGATGGAGGCGAAATTCTAGAGGCCCGTGTACTGTGCGATGTCAGTGCATGTTAGAGAACACCAAGGGATCGAAATTCCCGTAGCCCTCTGCTAATGCCTCCCTCGTAGCCTGAGTCGGTTTGGGACGTTAAACTCCCGATAGACCACATTCGTAAAATGAAGAGGACCCCCACAGCTTAAGTATTTGAAATCCTCTCCCCGGGAAAAATATATCTGCCCCTACGCTAACTGCTGCGTCGTACAAAGCAGCTCAGAGAGAGATATCAATCAATCAATCAATCAATCAATCATTTTTTATTCAAGACAATAATACAAGACTATTGTCTTGGGGGACGTGACAAAAGGCGGAAAAGTGCCTGACGAGGTCACGCCACCCTGTGGCAAGCAGCGGTTTGACACTCATGCAGAGTTTCAACAGAGTTTACATGCAGAGAAATGTCTTAGATGAAACTGTATCCCCCAACCCCCTTATTATATATATTTTTTACAGTGCAAGAATATGTACAGGAAACAGAGTACAAGAATAAGGGCAGCAACTTCTGCTAGCAATACATGTTAACAAAACACTTCCAAACATAAAATACATGTAAACTATCGAACTTGAAGCACATGGAACATAAAATTGAAAACAAGAAGAAAAACATGAAAACATAACACACTAGTCTTCCGTTAAGAATAATCCCTTGAGTGTTTTCTTAAACCTGCTTAATGAAAGATTTTCAGTTAATAGGTCGTGAATGACGGGATAGTTGTTTAATAAATCTGCTATCTGACAGCTTAATCTTTGATGTCCATAGTTTGTTCGAGCTCGGGGCTTGACTATGATGCTTTTTCTTAAATCGTACACACTTCTTTTTTCTTGGTATTTTGTTTCAAAGGTAGATTTATCCAACCGGTATTGGCGGTAAACTTCCAGGCTTAGTCTGTAGAGGAAACCTCCTCAGCCTCCAGTGCTTTCGAGTGCTGAAAACGTTAGTCGTGGTACATTGGTGAGCTCCGAAAGGAACCAGGTGGTATCGATCTTTTCGGCGTAAACTGCGTTAATCTGGATAATCATTGAAGCATGGCATTCTGGTTTTAGCCGAGGATGTGCATCGAATGCTGATTCGATAAATGGTGCCAACATGCTTCAAAAAGGGGAGTAATTTGGGAATCAGATATCCACTAGCTAAAGCTCGGTATAACTGCGGTGTCTCCTCGGGCAACACATGCAATACCGAGCTCTCATCGAAACATCTCCTTTTTACGAATACACCTTTCCACGAAGAGAGAAAAAGAGGCGATAGATTTTGCATTACTTTCCCATGTTTCAAACTTAATAAGATAGCCGAATGCGGAGCCTTAGTTATAATCGCTCATTACCGCCTGTATTTAGTGTTTCCATGGCTAGCATGTGGTTTAAAGTATTTAGCGTGCGGCGGATGTCTCCCTGTTTCTATCTTTTCTTATGGGCAAAGCAGTGTATCTCGCTTTTCTTGTACTGATCGGGCCTTTCTTAGACTAACGGTTCGCATGCCTTTCTAGTGTGGCGGCCTGAAACCGCTGCGATAAATTTCTCGTGCAGAAAGTGAAAAACTGAGTCTGCCATCTGGTAAAACCGAGTGATTTCGATGCGTCAGCATCAACCTTCGTGATGTGCTCTGGTCAGGTGAGGTAGTTGTTGACATGGATTCCTAGATACCATCTGATTCTACTTCGGTAAGCGTGGTTGAGTTCAATAATTACGCGTAGCGTAGTTGATATTAGTGCGCTATCGTGTTACCGGCATGAATTTGCATCTGGATATGTTCAGAGTAGCCCCGCCGCGGTGGCTCAGTGGTTAGGGCACTCGACTACTGATCCGGAGTTCCCTGGTTCGAACCCGACTGCGGCGGCTGCGTTTTTATGGAGGAAAAACGCTAAGGCGCTCGTGTGCTGTGCGATGTCAGTGCACGTTAAAGATCCCCAGGTGGCCGAAATTATTCCGGAGCCCTCCACTACGGCACCTCTTCTTTCTTTCTTCTTTCACTCCCTCCTTTATCCCTTCCCTTACGGCGCGGTTCAGGTGTCAAACGATATATGAGACAGATTCTGCGCCATTACCTTCCCCCCCCCCCAAAAAAAACCAATTATTATTATTATTATTATTATTATTATTATTATTATTATTATTATTATTATTATTATTATTATTATTATTATTATTATTATTATTATTATTATTATATGTTGAGCGTCATTAGCCAGGTGGAACACAAGTTTTCAATTCTGTTAAGGTTACTTTGAAGCAGTACCTGATCATTCTTGGTATAGTTATGTGACGGTAGAGGGCGCAGTGTTCTGGGAAAAGGCTAATTCTTGGTCAACTGCCGATCCTTTGGCTTAGGTAGTACCGCGAGGCGGAAGATATGCGTGTCACTCTGCCAACTGCTGGGCCGTGTATAGAACCGCTTAGCTAAATATATTTCCGCTTAAAAGACCTCACATGTTGAGAGGATATTTCTCCTCGCTTTCCAATGCTTCCGATCGCTGGAGATGCTATGTGTGGTGCATTGCTGTGCACCCAAGGAAAGCCGGTGGTTGTGAAACTTGAATCGTAAATTCCGGGCATTTTGATAATCATTGAAGCACAGCCTTATGGCTTTGGCAGACGCCGTGTGTGGAACGTTGACCTGAGACAATCTGCCAGTGTGCTTCGAGAAAGGGAGTAGTTTGTGAATAAGACGTCTCTTAGCTATAACGCTGTTTACGTACTGTTTCTATTCAGTCAACAGCTACCATAACGAAATTTCAGACAAGCATCCCCCTTTTACCAATTTTCGTTTCCCCGAATAGAAAAACCGTTCCATAACGAAGGTTTCATTACTTTGTTATGTTTCCATTCTAATCATGTAGCCGAACTCGGCTCCTTAGTAATCTCGCATGGCTGGCTACGTTTAATGTTACCTTGGCTAAATTAAATGTAGGCCGCAGGTTTGCCTTTTTGATAAGTGCGGCCGACGTCTCGTTGCTTCTAACTTCGCCCTATGTTTTAAGCTGCGTATCTTGTTCTTGTACTGAAAATGCGCATATTGGATTCAAAGTTCGCATGCCGTTCTACCGGGGCTGTCTGAAGCCACCGCTATGAAATTCTCGTGCAGCGCCCCGATGCGTCCTAGAATGCGCTGCTGGAGCGTCGCCATCGTTATCAGGGACAGGTCGTTGTTTTTTTTTATTGAGCAAACAAAAGATTTTGACCTGCCACCTGTTGCCGGGCTGCTCGGTAGGAAGTTATGCTCTTTTATCGAATATGGTGTGTCAGTTCACAGTAAGATCTCCGTCCTTTTAAAGGTGTTTGACGGATGGTTAGGCACACAATTTTATCTCCTCTTAACACTCCAACATTTTTAGTTATCATTTTGATCGAACATACTGAGTAATATTGTTAAGTGGAAGCCCACAAGGCCGATGGGACCCCACCCCCCCCCCCCCCCCCCCCGCACCTGTTACCAGGAGCGGTCATACCCGGGGGGGGGGGGGGGGGAATCGAGGAATGCACGTCGAGGCGTGACGCCCGCGCTTAGGGTGAAAGGCGGCATTCCACTGGGCTCGCGACAGCCCACGGGGACAATGCCCTTCCCCCCCCCCCCCCCCCCCGCACCTGCTTCCAGGAGCGATCATGTCCCGCGGAAGACATTCCTTAGCTGTCAATTCGATGCGTGGCAATCGATGGAATGTGCATGCAGCGAGCTGCGTACGCGGAGTCACGCGCCCTGCACGTTCCAGGAGCGGGGTCCACTGGGCTCCGCCCACTTGTACATTGCATGGCTATTGGTTCAGATTGGGCGAGAGCTGGTTTGGTAAAGCTCCGCCCAAGTATCGAAGGGTTTAAAACCCGTGGGAAACAACGATTTTGACGAGCGCGCCGAGTCTCAAGCTCGGCCGTTTTTAACAGCCTTTTTTAAACAGCCTTTCTTTAAACTGCCTTTTCTTTAAACTGCCTTTTACTCACCTGTCATTTTAGGTCAGTGCCGTCGTTAATAAATAAGTTTTGCTTTGAGAAGTTGGAACTGCTGCCTCAACCGGCAACGTGTCGCCGGACGAAGACCTGAAGTACTCTTCTTGCTGCTAACTGCCGTTCGCTTCGGTAGGAGGGCAGCAAGAGGGAAGTTTAACTGGTGCCGTGACCAGGATCGTCTGAGCGGCTTCCTGCAGAGCGGTTGGAAGCAGTACCTTCCGGAAGATTGACGGCGCAACATCTTGGTGAGAAGCCCCGGGGACCAAGGTCCAAGTGAGGCGATACCCTGGTGCGAGGCCTCGGAGTCAAGGCTCCACGTCAGCGCTGACAGCGAGGAAGCGGACCGACGGAGCGGAGCGCGGCGACTTCGGCGGCATCTGTGGCGGGCGACTTCATCGGCCTGGAGGACGTGACGGGCACCGCAGTGAACACCGGTGGGACTCCCACCCCTTCCGCCACCAGCTCAACGTGAACAGCGGAAAGACACCGACCCAGCGCAGCACGAACAAGAAGTCTGCAGAACACAGGTGGGCCCTTTCCCGTTTTCTCCGGGAACGCGATGTCAGTCACTACCCGAGCACAAAGGCTGCGCGTGGGAAGTCGAAACGCTAGTGACACGGACTCTGACGGGGAAGACACGGAGAACGTGACGATTATGGATGGGCAGAGTGCTAACACCCCGGCGTGTGACAGCAGCCAGGGTAGCACG
The DNA here is from genome assembly GCF_052857255.1 of Amblyomma americanum. NCBI lineage: Eukaryota > Metazoa > Arthropoda > Arachnida > Ixodida > Ixodidae > Amblyomma > Amblyomma americanum. Next base: position 131,615,470 of record NC_135505.1, read on the forward strand.
CGCTTGAGGGAGCAGGAGCTCGAGATTGAAGCTCTTAAGCTAAAAATTCAGCTCCAGACGCTGATTCAGAAAGGTCAGAGCACCTCGGGAAATGGCAGCAGAAAGGAAAAATTGGGTCGGCACGCGGATGATCTAAGGGCAGTCCTCGCGCCAATGCCACAGTTGGAAGACCTCATTCCTGCATGGTTCAAAAGCGCCGAAAATATGATAAGGGCCTGCGAGATCCCGAATGACATCGCGGGGCCAATTATAATGCCCTTCCTGAATGAAAAAACTCGGGCACTCGTGGCTAACCAGTCGGTCGACACGGTAATGTGTTTCGAGGAAATTCGGGAGCTAGTACTCGCGGAGCTCAGATTAACTGCTGAAGAATACAAGCGCAGGTTCTACGCTTGTAGGAAAGATGCCGAAAGCTGGGGTCAGTTTGTCACCCAGCTGGACGTAACGCTTGGATACTACTTGCAAAGTAGGAAAGTGAGAACATTAGAGGACGTGCGAGCCTTAATGGTTGCAGACCGCGCTAAGCAGACTATGCCGGACGAAATGCGCGAGTACATTCTCCAACAGGAGACAGATAAGTGGTTGACACCCAAGGAGCTTGCGCAACGTGCCGAACAATATGAAGACAGTAGGCGTGGGCGCCGCCGAAGGGCTGCAGAGGAGCCGAAAAAGTATGAGGCAAAGCCGCGCGAGCCACGAAATCAAGCAAATCGATCCAAGGACGAGCACAGGCAACCGCCAAAATGCTATGGCTGTGGTAAATTCGGTCACGTGCAGTGGAACTGCCCACAGAAGAGGCCCAATGTAGGGTCTGGTAATGAGCTAGGTCGTCACCAGCAGGACGCAACGATGACAGCGAGAGCCGCGGTCGAATCCGTAACGCGAGCTGAGGCTATGTATGGGCGCGTCCCTCAAGGCCCATTAAGAATCCTTCAAAAGACATGGACAGGGAACTGGACACCACCTATGGGCCTAAATAAGGCTACGTCAGAGTTTCTGATCAAGCTGCGGCAGCAAATGGCTGAAGTAGCAGGGAGGGTAGATCACCAAATCAAGCAGCTGGAGAAAGCGTATGCGGAGAAATACAATCTAAGGGCACGGGCCAAAGGGTTCTGTGAGGGTGAGGAAGTCCTCGTGTTAGATACGAACCAGCAGAACAAGATGCGACCTAAATGGTTGGGCCCAGCAACGATTAAAGAGCATAGACGACCCGATAGCTATGTTGTCAAGTTCAGAGATGGTTCTGAGCGATGGGTGCACGCCAATAGACTAAGAAAGTATTACGCCAGAGTGAACAACGTACGCGTAATTTGTGAGTCTGACGGAGAGTTTGGGGATATAAAAGGTGTTCCGGAATTCCATAGTGGGAGTTGCACCTTTGAATCCACACTACATGAGTCCACGCATCTGACCCAGGAACAAATCAGGAAGCCGCCTGTGCTAGGTAGATGGATCAGACATCGCGGGCCAAGGAACGTACGGGACGGTGGCCCAACCTGAGTGTGTGTGTGTGAGTGCTTGTGGACTGACATCTCAAGTGCATTAATGATGGAATCCTTGTGTGATGAGTGTTTAGACTGGTATTTGCTCGCAAAGAGAAAAATATGTAAATCTGAGTGTAGATGCATGCAACAAGATATCCTTGTGAACCTACTCTTTTCGCTATTGCCATAAGTAGTATGTGAAGTGCCCCTCCTTGGTTTGTGTTTTTTTTTTTTGTGCTGGTACTTGTGCTTTCGCGCGTTTTGTATGTTGTTGAAGGCCGGATTTTTTTTTTGTGCTATTGTGGGCTTCGGTATGTTGTTTGTACAGCAAGTGTCCCTCCAACATTCTTGGTGGGGAGGTGTTAAGTGGAAGCCCACAAGGCCGATGGGACCCCCCCCCCCCCCCCCCCCCCGCACCTGTTACCAGGAGCGGTCATACCCGGGGGGGGGGGGGGGGGGGAATCGAGGAATGCACGTCGAGGCGTGACGCCCGCGCTTAGGGTGAAAGGCGGCATTCCACTGGGCTCGCGACAGCCCACGGGGACAATGCCCTTCCCCCCCCCCCCCCCGCACCTGCTTCCAGGAGCGATCATGTCCCGCGGAAGACATTCCTTAGCTGTCAATTCGATGCGTGGCAATCGATGGAATGTGCATGCAGCGAGCTGCGTACGCGGAGTCACGCGCCCTGCACGTTCCAGGAGCGGGGTCCACTGGGCTCCGCCCACTTGTACATTGCATGGCTATTGGTTCAGATTGGGCGAGAGCTGGTTTGGTAAAGCTCCGCCCAAGTATCGAAGGGTTTAAAACCCGTGGGAAACAACGATTTTGACGAGCGCGCCGAGTCTCAAGCTCGGCCGTTTTTAACAGCCTTTTTTAAACAGCCTTTCTTTAAACTGCCTTTTCTTTAAACTGCCTTTTACTCACCTGTCATTTTAGGTCAGTGCCGTCGTTAATAAATAAGTTTTGCTTTGAGAAGTTGGAACTGCTGCCTCAACCGGCAACGTGTCGCCGGACGAAGACCTGAAGTACTCTTCGTACTGCTAACTGCCGTTCCCATCGGTAGGAGGGCAGAGTAGAGAAGTTTAACTAATATGAAGCAGACATATTCACTACACATTACAAAATAGAAAAGCTTGTTTTTAAAAGTATTTTTCGCGTTCCGCGCTTTTCTCACTCCCGGAAAGGAGCAGATAATATCGAGACTCATTTCCTATTGGCTATACACAGAGAAGGTCTTAAATAGATCCCTCGCCAGATAGTTACCTCCTGTCTCCAAGTGACTTATTTTGTATCTTTGCAGGTCAACTGCTGGAATGAAGGCAGGGGCTGCAATTATATGACGGCTGCTTCGGGGATCTCGCAGCATTTCCTGCTGGAATGTGAACACCACTCCGTCCGTTGTACCAGGTGCTCGGCCACCGTTCTTTGCAGAGACGTGTGCACGCATCTCCGGTCGGCCTCTTGCAACACTTCGACGCCTGTCACATCCGAAAGCCAAGTTCCAGCGGGTCAAGTGGATGAGGCAGCATGGTCGGGTCAAATCACAGCATATAAGAAGCCAATGGATGCTGATATGAGCACGCATGGGGACCGATTAATCGAAATCTCTCATGGCATAAACACACTTAAGGAGACCCTACTTCAAGAACTAAAGTCTTTGAAAGGACAGAGCCAGGAGGAAATAAGGTCGTCCAACTCTGAACTCGAACAATGTTTGGCGTCATGCAGCGATACAGTTAACACTTGTTTTAGAGGTATAAAAAGTGCAGAACACAAACTGGACGATAAATTGAGCGTAACTCGGGCCGACTTGTCGCAGATTGCAGCTAGCATGGAACAAGTCAAGACTGAATTGAAGGAATGCGTCCAAAAATCATGCCAACAAGTGACGCACTGCGAGTTTTTTGTAAAAGGAGTGAAATCTCTTCAAAACCAGACGATGAAGGACGACAGGGCTTATTATGACAGCGAGGAGGTGTACCTGTGCGGCTACTGCATGTCTCCTGGAGTCGTGTTCCTGAGATACTCGCCATGTGTAATGCTGTACATGAAGTACATGCTGCACAAGGGCGACATGGACGACTATGTTCAGTGGCCATTCAAGCACAATGTCAGGATGAGCGTACTTCATCCAAGAGGAAGGGAAGAGCGTGTGCTGACATATGCAGACGTATTTAGTAAAAAGCCAACAGCTTCAAATTCTCAGGTTTTTTGCTTTAATGAATATTTAAACCTCGATCATCTTATCCGTGACGGGTACGTTGATAATGACCAGCTTCGGATTAAGTTTGCACTGCTACCTTGAATCAGATATCAGCGCGGATACGGGCCAACGGTTCGAATTTCCTGCCTGTGGACACCTTTGTACGCTTCACTGTTTTCTTCAATTTCTTATGTATTAACAGGCGCATCGAAAAACACTTGCATGATGGTTTCTTTTTCGCCAGCTTTGATTAGCTCCGGAGCACGAACATAGCTTCTAACTCATTCATTGGTGACCATCAGATTACTCATATTGTACTATGTGAAATAAAAGTTACTAAATAAACAAATGTTAATTTCGCTCTCGCAGAGAATGCGTTTTTCTTAAACTGCTTGGTAAAACGTGAGCACCCGCCTGTCGCATCTGTTACTGATTATTTCATTCTTTGTTGGAAAAAGAACGGCAACCTTAATTTGTGATGTAAGGCTCAGATCCGATATTCATTTCGTTCTCATCAGAACATCACGGTCGCGATTTTATCATAATCTTATTATCATGTAGTTGAACATTAGAGAATCGCGGATTTCTTACACCGTGAAAAGAAAGGCATCAGAGTTACGCAGTAGCAAAAATAAAAGCAAAGAACGCGTTTTAACGCAAGAAAATTTAGTGTTTGATGTAGGAACAAATTGTCCAGCTTCGGCATCAGAGACCTTGGCAGGTTTCAGCCAAATTAACGATTGGTCGCGAGAGGTTGCTCTCGCAACCCCGACTGGTAGCAGCACCTGTCAATCGGAGGGAAGTGGCGCATCGCGTAACCACTTCGCCAGGAGTGGAATGACGGGTCCCACCGGTCTCTGAACAGACTAAAGAATGATCATTTCCGGAGATGGGGGCATTAACCCTGCCGTGTCATACGCTTTAGCGGGGCTTAACTGTGTCCTCCATGTTGTTGTTTTATATATATATATATAGTAAGATTTTTTTAAATATCGAAATCAGCGCAGCTCTGGCAAGGATGTACTGGAGTCTGTCGGTGTGCAGAGGCATGTAAGGTAGTGGAGCAATGCCTGAAAAACGCACTACACCGCTGCTTAATCAAGAGGTACCACGATCTCACTACTCCCCTGCCTCGCGTTCGTAATAATTTATTCTCTTGAACAGGTAATTCAAGCTAACTGTGGCATTTATGTCATGGGTACTGCCTCTCTTCTATTAAAACTGAATTTCGAAAAATTGAATTTGGCGTACCTTTTCCGGTTTAAAGCGAAAAGTCCGAACCTTAATTATTGCGCTGCCAAGCACGTTCTGAATGTAAGAGGCGTGCGCGTTGACCATCTCTAAACCCCTGTTTGCATGAACCCGATAGGTTCGAGTCGTGGTCGGATTGATCAAGGTCACCCCGCCCCACATGACTGCTTGTTTACTTGAACTCCAGTTTAGCGAGTCGTGACAGGTTCGACTAAAGCCCATGAAGGAATTGCCCGTATTTTTTTTCTTTCCGCTATATACATGGTGGGGTGAAAAGCAGTGTTGTAGGCGTTACCAAAAGAAAGTAATTAAATACGTTGCTCGTTACGCTAAAAAAAGGAACGCGTTACCGCCCTACGTTACCTACAAAAAAAGGTAACGCGGAATAAATACCGCTACTGAAAAAAAAAGTACCGCACATTACTTTGCCGTTACTTCTTGGCCATTAATTTTAATTAACCTTCGCCTTAAGAACTTATGATAACAATTTTATAAAGCTCACATGTCACATCAAAATGCTAGCCCAAAAAAGATTTTACGCGAATTCCTGATTTAATGAGAATACGTTGCACAAATGTGCAGGAGTTTAGCAACGTTGTAGTGGCCTAAAGTTGCCTGTAGAGTTGCATGTTATGGCTTCTAACTCTGTGTCACATGGTGAAGCCATTTTCTGGATGCGACATTAAACACAAAATGACATTTCATCATCAATTCTAACTTGACAAACAAAACATGACTGAACTATCGTCAAATTTAAGGTAATTATGAAAAAATGTGATGTTCCAAAATGCTCCGCATGCTTCCACTCTTTACAGAGTTGTGTGTGTGAGTGGTTTCGGAAGGGGACGTAGGTGAAGGCAAGTGTGTGAATGTGTGTTCGTGCACGTGTTTCATGCTTTAGGGATATTCTCACTCTTTTTTTTTTAGTTGGGTGCGTTGTCAAGAGCAGCTGTTTTCTGGCGTGCATGCGAGCCCCAACAAGGGTTGTCGGGAGCACCTGTACATCTTGTTTATTCAGGACATCACTGTAGGGGCTCTGCGCTGTCTTAACTAGTAACGTGACACCTCACGTTACCAATAAATGTTAACGTAAGTACGTCACCCGTTAGAGTTCTGAAATGGTAACGAGTACGTTACTAAGTTACCGAAAAAAGTAACGCGTTACCGGCAACACTGGTAAAAAATCACTTGTAGCTTATCTTGTCTTGTATGCTAGCTATATGTTCTGCTTCCTAGGCCAATTTGGATGCATTATGTGCCGCCGCATGCAGGCGCTTCCTTTTTAATGTGCTAGGCAGCACGCATTGCGTCTCTCGCTTGGTTTCGCTATTTGACGTGAAGAGGTGCGACCGTTTCGTTGCCTGCGGCTATGCTGGCGCAGTTCGCGGCACTCCTGCTGTTTTCCGACAGTGGCAAGTTGAGAACCGTTCGATTTTTTACCAAATTACGCTGCCTTTCGAGCAGTTTCGCGAGGCACGCCGGTCGGCGCAATATGGCGCAGCTGTGAATTAATTAAAGGCACGCCCACCTGCTCGCGCCATGGTGTACTTGGTGGTGCGCAATTAGCGAAGGATTCTGGTTTGCAGCTTCCTCCAGCAGGTTTGCAGCACAGCCCAATTTACACGTCCTTAGCAAAATGTTCCCGAACCAATACAGGGACATCTGCCCATGGTGCGGTGCAACACCCACCCTATACCATGTTACTTGGGAATGTGACAGAAATAAAGCATTCCATGGCTCAGAAAATCCGAGTGCGGAGCAGTGGGAGAGTGTGCCCTCTAGCGGCAACCAAATCCTCCAAATTCATGCCCAGCGAGCGGCCGAACTCAGCGGTGTACTGGAATAGGGGCGCCGACCTCTGCAAGACGGAGGGAGACATCTGCTTGAAGATGAAGACCTGTCTGACCGAAAGACCTTGTTAGAGCAATAAAGTGTATCCTATCCTATCGCAGGGTGCGCCCACGCCTTGCGGTTTGTGCTCTTTCCCTATAGCGGTTAATTTCAAATGGTCGCGCGTCGAGTTCTACGGGGACGCGAATTTCTTTATGGCCTCAGTTCAGTTTCCCCTCTCCAGACTGCGCCAGTTGCAATCCCCTTCAGGTGGCGATGGGAGGAAACACCTTGTTGATGATGAAATCGGGGTTTCTTGATGACCCGGTGGTTCTAACCCGCAAACATTCACGTTACTCGAAGAAAGGAGAAGTTTAACTATTTATTTAAACATAAATAATACAAGAAGAAACAAGCAAGGATAAAACTATTTACAACATGACTAAACCGTTGAGCAGAAGAATTGAGCTTTGGTTCAACCCATAGCGCTTACCTTCAAGCTCTGTCTCCGCCCTTAGCGGGGACAACAACCAATAAGATTACAAGCGACTCACCTCACCAATCAGTGGTTAGGGAAAGTTAAATAAGGTTTCCGCCAACCAGTCACAGATTGGGGGAAGAATGCTGATTAAACATTTTGGAAAGGAGAGGTTGCAATCAAATACACAAACAGCACAAACGCGACCACCATTTTCCACCACACCCAGGGCAGGGCACTTACTGCTTTCCTAACATTGTCATCTGTTTTCTCTTTCGCACACGTATACATGCTAGACAAGCATATGCCGACGGCGGGTTAAGCCCGTGACGGCGGGGAGAAAAGGACGTCCGCTGCATGAAGGGGAGGCAGTGACGGGACGGGTCCCTTTGTTGGCGACGCGCTGATCACCATACAACCACTTCCGACCCCACTTGTGCGGTCTTCCTGGCTAACACGAGACCGTCCAGTTCGCGGAAAGGTCAGCGAACTTCACAGCCCCCAAGAATACACGACTTCTTTCGAGTGATATTTGATTACACTCGGGTAAAACATGTGGTCGGCATAAAAAAAAAATGGGCAAACGTTTTGAAAACTTCGTTCTGGCGTAATTAGCACGGGCGTGTAATTTTTGAGACTTCCGGGAAAAAGAAGGTAACGGATGAAAAGCTAAAAAACTAAACTTGAGCGTCGAAAATTCCGTCGTCTGTTCCACTGAAAACGCGCATTGCACCCGCGCATTGACAACAAGGGTCTCCGCTTTTCAGAAAACACGACCGGGGAAAAAAAATGTTAACATAAGCCTTGAAAAAGCCTTGAAAAGGACTGCCTAAGCCTGGTGCGCCAAAAATTGTCTTCTAGGTATCACGGTGCCAAACGTGTGTCAATGAGAACGCACAGTTGGCCGTGTAACGGGACGTATAGCTTTTAAGGGGCAGACAATGACGTCAGGAAACGGAGGGATGCTTGAAGATCATTGGGAGACGTCATTTTGTATGTGGTGCATCAGTGTTCCGCATAGAAATAAAGTTCTTAAGAGCATGCTGTCCTCGTACGTAATTTCGCCTGCTCGCCCAGTTTTTGCGCGAGATTTATCAGAATGGCGCTTGCTCGTGGTTTACATTTTTCATCTGACGGTGCCCGGTGGGAGCATGGTGTAAGAATATTGTTACACACCGTCGGTGCGACAGGCAACCGCAGTAGTGAGCCGTATTGCTGTAACAATAGGACGAATTTAGTGATGCGACGGTTACCATATCAGTTTGTTCTTGCGTTTTTATGATGCAAAATAAATGTTCATTTCACAAAGGATCTGCTGTTTTCTTTCCTGGATTTACACTGCTGGGCGGAAGCCAGGGCGAAGCTGCTTTGACGGCCGGTGAAGAGCGCCCAAAATGTTTTTTTTTTCATTTTTCTGTGCCGAAAGTAAATAGATAAAAATAGGAGACCATAATGAACATAAATAGTGCGCCATGAAGGCGCGGCGGGCCGCAGCGCATGCTAGCATTCAAACTGCCTGCACCTGAACCCGCCCAGTTTATTAAGCCATCCTAGCGGTGTTTCATCACCAGCGAAAATGGCACTATATTTCCACGGGGGGCATCTCGGTTCAGCGCCGCACTTGCGAAAAGACTCCGCTGACGCAGTCGCGATTGTCGCCTTGACGACCGCCACGAAGAAGATAAGACAGCGCTGTCGAGGGGCGGAAGAAGCAGTCCCTGATACGACCGGCGGAGCGAACGGACGCAGTGAACGATGCCTCCATCAAGCCCGCAGTGCACGCTGGTCGGATTCGCCCCGGAGCTCGACTGGAGGCCCCTGACTTTCCTGAAGCCTATTCCAGCGAATCGAGTATGCAGCGCCTGCGGACTGGTTCGCAAGCGCAACGCATACCTCCCATGCATGCACGCTCTCTGCGAGTGCTGCTACGGACAGTGCACCAAGGACGGCTCGCTGGAGTGCCCGCTCGACTGCAACGCCTACGAGGAGGATGACGTCATCCTTATGGACGTCTCCGCTGACGATCTGCTGAAAAGAGAGGTGAGCGGGAATGTAGAATAAGGAGCTGCTAGGGCCTTTTTTTTTAGGTGCGTTAGCTCTTACTACTTCAGCAGCAGCACACATTCAGCAGCACTGAATGTGGTGCGGCTCGACAGATGAGCCAAATTAATTCAAGGTCGGATAAAATGTTGAGAACAGTGCATGATAAGTGGTTGGTTGTCACAATTGGAACACCTCCACTACGTGCGTTTTTACGATCTGAAAGAGAGGAAGAAAAACTGGGTAAATCAGCAAGCACCTCGCCGCACTAATGTGACCTGTTAGCCACGTTTCAGTTAATATCAGCAAGTTGCTATCAGATGATAACACCAGGTTTGACGCGAGCTCTCCTTTCGGAATGAAACAGTATGTTAGCAAAGATTGCAGAAAACAAAAGAATATAATGATGACATGTTTGAAGACGGTGTAGAACTGACGTGGTTGTGGTAGCTAGATCTCTTTAAGTGTTTACTCCGTCTAATAAAAAATAGCGTTTTGCGCCTTTATGGAGGGTTTGATACCGCAAAGAAAATTTAGTTGTCTTTTATTTGGCAAACGCGACAAGTTGCTTTCTTGTATTATGAATTCGTCGGGAGAAATCCTCATCAATGCTTAAATCTGTATCTTTTACTTTGGGAACATTTGAGAGGACCATTTAAAGGATGCAAACTTTACCCTTATGGGACGCTGGCGTTCCGTGTTGTGTCGTGCAAGACGGTGTGCACGTTAGATATCTTTACTATCTAAGGTCACACCCGTTTGATCGGACCAGTGGCGAATGATGATCTCTTCGGGTTCGGCAAATGTCTCGGATGGTGTAGGATCGGCGTAAACAATCAAATTGCATCTCCGTGAGCGATTCTCGGCGTCATCAAATCGCGCGTCCATCTCCCGCACCAGCTGAGTCATCTTTCCTGTTTTGCATTACACACTTTCCTCGCCTATTTTCAAAGTAGCCAGATTCTGGTAGTGCAGGAGAGCAAGCTTCCGGGCTACTTGGTGATGCACGTTGTTTAGAAGGCAGCGCAAAAAAAAAAACGGACGCCAACAGTTTATTCATGGTGTAGTACCGGGGATATATGTTGAGAAGGGAATTGCGAGCATGCGCATATTGAAGGCTCAAAGACCTCCCATCAGTCAAGCGAACCAGTTAATCAAAATCAACTCTAAAAAAGTACATTCAGCTGATTATACGTGCACAGACGTGTCACTGACACAACTTTCGGACAGCTTTCTGATATAATAAGACTCTAGAACGAGCCTAGCCTTATCATTACCGCTCTTGCGAAGAATCGTGGTCTTCTCCAATCTTGCCCCTACACGTGCACGAAGCAAGGTGCCGCACGAGATTCGCACTAGTGTCATTATTTTCTGTTTTTGGCATGCTCCCCTAGCCGGTCATTAATACAGCAGCCAGTTTGGCCAACGTATCAAGCCCCACATGTAGGCGATCCCCCTTTTTTTTGTTGTTGTTGCAGCCCCTGCCGGCACCACCAGTGATGCGTGTGCATAGCTTAGACAGCTTGTTGGGTGCTGTGAGCACCAAGGGCACATGGTGGCTGGCAGCCAGTTTTCTCAGGACGTGGGAGAGTTGGTGTACATAAAAGACCACAACCGGCTTTGAAGGCCCCATGTGCTCTTGGTGTTCTCAGCACCCAACAAGCTGTCTAAGCTATGCCCTCGCAGCATTGGTTGTGCCGGCAGGGGATGCAACAAAAAACATGGGATCACCTGCGCTAAATGTCCAATAGGTGCGGTGTACTGCATCCCCTTCTCATGTGGGGCTTTATACGCTGGCCAAACTGGCCGCTGTATTAATGACCGGCTACGGGAGCATGCCAAAAGCATAGAAAATAATCAGACTAGTGCGAATCTCCTGCGGCACGTTGCTTCGAGCACGTGTAGGGCAAGGTTAGAGAAGGCCACGATTCTTGGCAAGAGAGGTAGTGATAAGGTTAGGCTCGTTCTAGAATATCACAAAGCTGTACGAACGTTGCGTCAGTGACACGTCTTTACACGTATATTCAGCTGATTGTGCTTTTTTAGATTCGTTTTGTAGAGATAGCTATATTACGGTAGCATTTCGAGCCTTCAGCGTGCCGGCGCTGTGGCAGTAGCGGCGCCGCCACCCTGTCTGTGGCTGCCAGCATTTCGAGCCTTCAGCGTGGTGGCGGCACCATGCTGTCACGTGGTTGGTCACGTGGTGCGGAGCAGCTGCCGGTGGCGCGGCGCCGTGGCCGATCACGTGGTTGGTCACGTGACCATCCACGTGGTGCGGAGCAGCTGCTGCTGCCGGCGGCGCGGCGCGCCGGCGAAACCGAGCTGCCAAAGCTGTGCGCATGCGCCGTGTCAAGTGGGACGAAGATGAAGGAACGCCCAGCGAAACGGAGCGGCGAAAGACTGACTTTCCAGTTCAACTGAGCAAGTTCCACTCGTCCAGCTGTATCTATCGCGTCACTCCAGGCTGAACCACCGCCAATTTTTTTGATTAACTTGTTCGCTTGACTCATGCGCGGTGTTTGTGCCTTCTCTACGCGCAAGCTCGCCATTCCCTTCTTATATATCCCCTGCACTACCGCATGAATAAACAGTTCGTAGCAGCGCTCGTGAATGTCTTTGTGTCCCGTACTCCGTCCCTCGTCCGTTTTTTTGCGCTGCCTTCTAAACAACATTCTGGTAGTGGCTCTCTAAATTGGCTGTCCTCTTAGTTCGTTATTAGTTCGTTTTTGATGTCTTGGAAGTCACTAATTATTGTAGCTTGACCCAAGGACAACTACTTCCATTCAGCACGGACTGCCTTTGTAGTGGCATGTCCAAGATTCGTTTCCTTGTTCCCGGACAATATTAGCAAGACGCGAATATTTTCTAAACATTCAATAGCAACATCGACACAACATATTTCCACCGCATTCAGGTAGGCGAATACGGATACTCAGTTATCTCGCACAGCAAGGCTGCGTTCAATGGTTCCTTGGTTAGCATGTGAATAAGCACTGTGGAAACTCGCCCCGGTCAATCCCCTTTGGTTTGTTTCTCCGTGATGCGCCCTCCCTCAACCTATTTGCCTTAAAGGGACACTAAGGAGAAACTGAAGTCAGCTTGTATAGATAGAATACCAGCTACTAACGACAACAACACCACTTTTTACGAAAACAAACCTCTTGTAAGGTAGAAAAGAACTAAAGTAACTATAGGTATCTCCGCCTCAGGTCAATCTCGCAAGTGCAAGCGTGATGACGAAATAGTAGAAAATACGTCACCGATCTCCGAGTCCGCCAAACGTGCTTCAAGCTTACTGCAGTACTGAACGGTACTGCAGTATATAAATTGTTTTGAAACCGCTAGTGCTTTTTTATCCAAAAGAGGAAGACAGAAAAAAAAAGCAGCCTGAATGTTGGAAGTCGAAGAAAACCTGTAATTTGCGTCGCAACTGGCGGCCAGCGTAGTTTCGGTACGTTTTTCGGTGTAGCCTCGATGCTTTTCGAGGCTATGCGCTTGCCACACCAACGTGGTTTCGTTTTATAAAACGCCTCTGTTTAAAAGGGCGGAGAAGCAAATAAGCTCCAAGTGCCTATCCACGTGCTCCTCGGAAGAAGTTCGTGCTACGGCTCGCAGCTGCGAAAAAGAAAGACTTGTACATATCTATTGTTCCACGCACCTCCACGTTAGCAAACGAGCCGCTCGGCGTGTTCGCTTTGTCAACGTACCAAGACGCTGGGCTGAATAACCAGCGCTACGAGGACTATTGTTACAGAATTTAAATATGTCCGCACGGACAAATCTCCACATGTCAGTGATGACGGTGGCTCGGCATTGACAGCGACACTGCCGACATCTGGTACTTTCTCGTGGCAGAACCGCCGCCTAATCCATAAAAAGCATCGCAGGCTCTGTGAGGTTGAGGTCGCTGAAGTGCAGGCCGCGGTTCTTTGCGGAGCCATTGTAAAGTTTCTGCAAGCATAAACGAAGTGACGACGGCGCTTGCACCACTCTGCGTCACTGTCCTCCTATTTCGTCATCAGAGAGTCCCAAGTTTGAATCGGAGCGGCGGGAAACAGTAACGCATACCCACTAGCCCGAACCACCACCTTGTTAAGTTTTTTTACTTCGAATTAAAATATCTTGGCAATAAATTTACCTTTCCCCCAATTCGCACACACACAAAAAAATCAGTGATCCCTTTAACTAACAATGGAGGGCGCTGGCGTCAGAGCACCACAGACGGCGTGATTGCCGCGCCCGGGCGGGAAACGACTCACTTGCTTATCCGCTCGTGAACTGGTCTCGTGGGGTTGCTTCGGTTCAGCTCTGCGCCAGCCAGGTGAGGGCTAGCCGTCCGTCCTATGTGCTTCTCTTTTGTTCTAGCGTGGGCAAACCTTCGCTCGTAACCTTGCTGGTGATCGTAATAACAGCGCAAAAGGAACACCAAGGACGGAAAGGAACGACGCAGACGAGCGCCTGTCTGCGTCGGTCCTTTCCATCCTTCGTGTTCCTTTTGCGCTATTTTTCATCGCCAACGTTTCGAACACGCCCAACTTTAGGCTTGCTGGTGTGCCGGACGATGTCGATTCCTTTGCGTATTTTGTTGCTAGCTGGCGGTATTGTTGTTCTGGCAATAAATTCCTGTCTTGTGTCAGCCAGGGAGTCGTTCCCTCCTTCCCCATCAAAGCAAGGCCCCCCGTAGTCGGCGTCTGCTCGGTAGCGCTCCCTATCATAGGGTGGTATCAACTGTTCTAAACTGTGTTAGCCTCGACTAAGCAAGGCAAAGCAGTTTCAACCCCACAACTTACGGCGGAAAGCATTATGTTTCAGTTGCGTGCAGCCGACGCCTGCCCGTTTCTACCTTCGCCTTAGGTACAAAGCCGGGTATTTTGATGTTCTTTTCCTGAAAAAACCCTCGCTGGATTCAAAGTCCGTGTGCCTGCCGACCAGCCGTGGCTCTCTGGAGCAGCCGCTGTGAAGCTGGACTGCAGAGCCTCGATACGTCCTAAAATGCGCTGGTTGAGCGTGGTCAAAGCTGTCAGGGGCACGACGCCGTATATTTCTCCGAGCAGAAGGGTGTGATCTTGCACCTGTTGCAAGGCTGCTCGGTGATAATTTACGCACCTTTCTTAACAACGGTGTGGATTCACTGCTGCACTGCCTTACTTTTAAAGACGTTTGACGAACGATTACGCGAACCGATTGCAATCTTTTTCCCACTTTAATATAGTTATTTACAATTTTCATACATCATGCCGAGCAAGGTCCACGAAACGCGCTCTGTATACACAGAAAATGGAACACGTGACCGTTTGGTAAAATGTTTCACCAGCTCCAATTAATCCCTAAAAATAATTTCCAGGAAGAAGAAATAAATTCCCTCCTTCTAAAAAGTTCACAAACGAGCAGATATAACCGAACCTCATTATTTTATTTATTTTATTTTATATACGTAGAGAAGGTGAAAATTAACAGAGTGGCTTGTTGGGCGAGTTGGTTTACCATATTGAAAATATACCTGCGCTCAAAAGACACGGACTGAAAGATAAAGACACACACACACAGCGCTGGACTTACAACTGAATTTTTATTCGGGAAACACTGCTCTTTATACACATCAGCAGCTGATAAAAATGGACGATGGTAACACCCGCATGATAAAAAATCGACAAACTGTCTCGTCACATGTCCAGTCCTACCTTCCCTTTTGCAAAAATGCCTTTTCCTTTGATGGTAGTGAAAGGGACGTGCTACTCACGCATGCAACCCCACTGTCCGCTATGCTCATGGCTTCAATTATTTCACGCGTCGTTTGGTCACGGTTCCTGCTTACTATCTTCGTCTCGTTATAGGAAGGTACACATTTACACTCTTGACAATGAACCACCAAATTCCCATCGCCTTTCCGTTCCATGTTCCTCCGATGTTCACGGAGCCGCTCGTTCAAACAACGCCCCGTTTGGCCTACATATGCTTTGCCACATGTCAGCGGCATCCTGTAAACCACTCCTTCTGCGCATGCGACCATGGGGACTTGGTGTTTCTTTTTACACCCCTTAGCTTTTCTTTCTGGGTACGTTACTATTTTGCATAAGTTTTCCAATTTGTCCGGGGCTGAAAAAACGACCCTAGTTTTTACTTTCGATGCAATTCTTTTAAGATTATGGGACACCCCATGAATGTACGGAATCACCACCGTTTTCTCCCTTTGTTTTGCTCCCTCCTTGCTAGGCACCGTACCCTTTTTCCCACATTTCTTGAGCAGGCTTTTTGCCACCGACACCAACACCTGATCCGGATAACCTGCTTCCTTAAGCCTCACCACCTGCTGCTCAAAACTTTCTTTGACTAATTCCGGGCAAGATTTCTTCATCGCATTTTGAAAACATAACCTCACGATTGCCCTCTTCACTAATTTCGAATGTGCAGAGCTGAACGGAAGCAAACCTATGTTACCTCTAGGCTGGTACATCCAAAATGTCCCATCAGGCGCCAGTGACAGCTTGATATCGAGGAAACGTATCGTGCCTTCATTCATTTCTTCATGTGTGATTATTAGTGGGTTAAGGATTTGACTAAAAACAGCAAGTAGCTCTTGCACAGCATAGTCGTAAATGCCGTCAAGGTGATTAAAGACCACTAAAAAGTCATCCACAAACTGGAACACTTTTACGCCATCAACTTTGTTTTGATCTCGCAACAGGATAGCCAACCTTCTGTCACATTGGGCAAGGAAAATGTTACTAAGAACTGGCGCGATACACGACCCGATGCAAACTCCCTTCTTCTGCCGATAAACCACATCAATCCAAGTGACGCACGTGGCAGCCAAATAGAAGGACAACATTTCCAGAAAATTGCTCACGCACATTCCCGTTTCATTTTGGCATGCTACACTTCCAAACTGATCAATGCAATCACCCACGCATTGAAGCAACTCCTGATGTGGCAAGGAATAATATAGATCCTTTATATCGAACGAGCACGCCATGAACCGACTGTCTTTGTGATTGTCCAGAAAAGTTATAATCTGTTGGGAATCCTTCACCAAAAACGGATCATCGATGCTCAGTAGGTTGAGCTTGCCCTTAAGAAATTCAGCAATTGACTTTTGCCATGTTCCCGACTCAGATACGATAACCCTTAGGGGACAACCAGGCTTGTGGGTCTTAGCCGTAAACATAAATTTCAGACTATTGCGTTCACTCTTGTCTATACTTGAAACGAGTCTAGTTAATTCCAGTTTTTCACATAGTTTCTTCCCCTTTGCTTTCAAGCTGCGTAAGGAATTACGGGGAAGTTTCTCAAAAACTGAATTCACAACCTCCAAAGCTTTTTTACCAAACATCTCTTTCGTTAGAACAACGAAACCACCGTCCTTGTCTGCAGTAAGTAAACATAAAGAGTCATCCCGCAGCACTGAAATAACCCGCCCTATTGGAAGACTGGTTTTCGCAGGCTTACATCTTGAAAGAACGTCCACTCCCTCTGATATGCATCGTTCACTCTCGGACGTTGGAGCGAACCTTGCAACTTGGCGCACGAGGGACAGCAGCTCAGGCGCGGTCTTCCGTGGTTCCACGGCGAACTTGGGGCCAAGTGAGAGCACCCGCTGCACATCCTGAGGCAGGCGAACGTCGTCTAGGTTGTGAACTGCTTTCACTTCCGTCACTGATCTTGCAGGAACGCAGGCACGAAGATGAGGCAGAATTTGTTGCCACAAAAATTCTGCCGTGCAGTCAGCGGTACGCTGATAGTCACGAAGAACTTGTGAAGGCCCGAGGAGCACCTGTTGAGCCAAGTACCTGCACCCGCAGGAGATCCCTAAACGTACGGACTTGACACCTCCACTCCGATCGTAAAATTCTGCACATCCGCATGCCATGCCCCATAGAGGGCTCGAAACCACCGAAGAGAGCCCTTACTGCTTGCGGTATCACACGCTTCCGGATGCAGAAGGACAGGGATCTTGCATGGCAGCACGCCGTTGCTAGGAGAGGTATGACGGAACTTGGTTGCAAAGAAGAACACGACAAAGAGCCCGATGTATAAGAAATGAAGTTTAGCAGAGTGGCTTGTTGGGCGAGTTGGTTTCCCATATTGAAAATATACCTGCGCTCAAAAGACACGGACTGAAAGATAAAGACACACACACACAGCGCTGGACTTACAACTGAATTTTTATTCGGGAAACACTGCTCTTTATACACATCAGCAGCTGATAAAAATGGACGATGGTAACACCCGGATGATAAAAAATCCGTACATTCATGGGGTGTCCCATAATCTTAAAAGAATTGCATCGAAAGTAAAAACTGGGGTCGTTTTTTCAGCCCCGGACAAATTAGCCCCGTTATTTCAGCCCCGGCAAAATAGTAACGTACCCAGAAAGAAAAGCTAAGGGGTGTAAAAAGAAACACCAAGTCCCCATGGTCGCATGCGCAGAAGGAGTGGTTTACAGGATGCCGCTGACATGTGGCAAAGCATATGTAGGCCAAACGGGGCGTTGTTTGAACGAGCGGCTCCGTGAACATCGGAGGAACATGGAACGGAAAGGCGATGGGAATTTGGTGGTTCATTGTCAAGAGTGTAAATGTGTACCTTCCTATAACGAGACGAAGATAGTAAGCAGGAACCGTGACCAAACGACGCGTGAAATAATTGAAGCCATGAGCATAGCGGACAGTGGGGTTGCATGCGTGAGTAGCACGTCCCTTTCACTACTATCAAAGGAAAAGGCATTTTTGCAAAAGGGAAGGTAGGACTGGACATGTGACGAGACAGTTTGTCGATTTTTTATCATCCGGGTGTTACCATCGTCCATTTTTATCAGCTGCTGATGTGTATAAAGAGCAGTGTTTCCCGAATAAAAATTCAGTTGTAAGTCCAGCGCTGTGTGTGTGTGTCTTTATCTTTCAGTCCGTGTCTTTTGAGCGCAGGTATATTTTCAATATGGTAAACCAACTCGCCCAACAAGCCACTCTGCTAAACTTCATTTCTTATACATCGGGCTCTTTGTCGTGTTCTTCTTTGCAACCAGTTCCGTCATACCTCTCCTAGCAACGGCGTGCTGCCATGCAAGATCCCTGTCCTTCTGCATCTGGAAGCGTGTGATACCGCAAGCAGTAAGGGCTCTCTTCGGTGGTTTCGAGCCCTCTATGGGGCATGGCATGCGGATGTGCAGAATTTTACGATCGGAGTGGAGGTGTCAAGTCCGTACGTTTAGGGATCTCCTGCGGGTGCAGGTACTTGGCTCAACAGGTGCTCCTCGGGCCTTCAGAGTTCTTCGTGACTATCAGCGTACCGCTGACTGCACGGCAGAATTTTTGTGGCAACAAATTCTGCCTCATCTTCGTGCCTGCGTTCCTGCAAGATCAGTGACGGAAGTGAAAGCAGTTCACAACCTAGACGACGTTCGCCTGCCTCAGGATGTGCAGCGGGTGCTCTCACTTGGCCCCAAGTTCGCCGTGGAACCACGGAAGACCGCGCCTGAGCTGCTGTCCCTCGTGCGCCAAGTTGCAAGGTTCGCTCCAACGTCCGAGAGTGAACGATGCATATCAGAGGGAGTGGACGTTCTTTCAAGATGTAAGCCTGCGAAAACCAGTCTTCCAATAGGGCGGGTTATTTCAGTGCTGCGGGATGACTCTTTATGTTTACTTACTGCAGACAAGGACGGTGGTTTCGTTGTTCTAACGAAAGAGATGTTTGGTAAAAAAGCTTTGGAGGCTGTGAATTCAGTTTTTGAGAAACTTCCCCGTAATTCCTTACGCAGCTTGAAAGCAAAGGGGAAGAAACTATGTGAAAAACTGGAATTAACTAGACTCGTTTCAAGTATAGACAAGAGTGAACGCAATAGTCTGAAATTTATGTTTACGGCTAAGACCCACAAGCCTGGTTGTCCCCTAAGGGTTATCGTATCTGAGTCGGGAACATGGCAAAAGTCAATTGCTGAATTTCTTAAGGGCAAGCTCAACCTACTGAGCATCGATGATCCGTTTTTGGTGAAGGATTCCCAACAGATTATAACTTTTCTGGACAATCACAAAGACAGTCGGTTCATGGCGTGCTCGTTCGATATAAAGGATCTATATTATTCCTTGCCACATCAGGAGTTGCTTCAATGCGTGGGTGATTGCATTGATCAGTTTGGAAGTGTAGCATTCCAAAATGAAACGGGAATGTGCGTGAGCAATTTTCTGGAAATGTTGTCCTTCTATTTGGCTGCCACGTGCGTCACTTGGATTGATGTGGTTTATCGGCAGAAGAAGGGAGTTTGCATCGGGTCGTGTATCGCGCAAGTTCTTAGTAACATTTTCCTTGCCCAATGTGACAGAAGGTTGGCTATCCTGTTGCGAGATCAAAACAAAGTTGATGGCGTAAAAGTGTTCCGGTTTGTGGATGACTTTTTAGTGGTCTTTAATCACCTTGTCGGCATTTACGACTATGCTGTGCAAGAGCTACTTGCTGTTTTTAGTAAAATCCTTAACCCACTAATAATCACACATGAAGAAATGAATGAAGGCACGATACGTTTCCTCGATATCAAGCTGTCACTGGCGCCTGATGGGACATTTTGGATGTACCAGCCTAGAGGTAACATAGGTTTGCTTCCGTTCAGCTCTGCACATTCGAAATTAGTGAAGAGGGCAATCGTGAGGTTATGTTTTCAAAATGCGATGAAGAAATCTTGCCCGGAATTAGTCAAAGAAAGTTTTGAGCAGCAGGTGGTGAGGCTTAAGGAAGCAGGTTATCCGGATCAGGTGTTGGTGTCGGTGGCAAAAAGCCTGCTCAAGAAATGTGGGAAAAAGGGTACGGTGCCTAGCAAGGAGGGAGCAAAACAAAGGGAGAAAACGGTGGTGATTCCGTACATTCATGGGGTGTCCCATAATCTTAAAAGAATTGCATCGAAAGTAAAAACTAGGGTCGTTTTTTCAGCCCCGGACAAATTGGACAACTTATGCAAAATAGTAACGTACCCAGAAAGAAAAGCTAAGGGGTGTAAAAAGAAACACCAAGTCCCCATGGTCGCATGCGCAGAAGGAGTGGTTTACAGGATGCCGCTGACATGTGGCAAAGCATATGTAGGCCAAACGGGGCGTTGTTTGAACGAGCGGCTCCGTGAACATCGGAGGAACATGGAACGGAAAGGCGATGGGAATTTGGTGGTTCATTGTCAAGAGTGTAAATGTGTACCTTCCTATAACGAGACGAAGATAGTAAGCAGGAACCGTGACCAAACGACGCGTGAAATAATTGAAGCCATGAGCATAGCGGACAGTGGGGTTGCATGCGTGAGTAGCACGTCCCTTTCACTACTATCAAAGGAAAAGGCATTTTTGCAAAAGGGAAGGTAGGACTGGACATGTGACGAGACAGTTTGTCGATTTTTTATCATCCGGGTGTTACCATCGTCCATTTTTATCAGCTGCTGATGTGTATAAAGAGCAGTGTTTCCCGAATAAAAATTCAGTTGTAAGTCCGGCGCTGTGTGTGTGTGTCTTTATCTTTCAGTCCGTGTCTTTTGAGCGCAGGTATATTTTCAATGTGAAAATTAAGTCCCTCGCTACATCGTCGCTATGTGTTACCAGGTGATTTCCTTTGTCCCCTCGCAGGTCAAGTGCTGGAACGAAGACAGTGGCTGCCAGTACTCGACGGCTGCTTCAGGGGTCACCCGGCATTTCCTTCTGGAATGTGAACACCACTCCGTCCGTTGTCCCAAGTGCTCGGCCACCGTTCTTTGCAGAGACGTGTGCATGCATCTCCGGTCGGCCTCTTGCAACACTTCAACGCCTCTCGCATCCGAAAGCCAAGTTCCGGTGTCTCAAGTAAATGAAGCAGCATCGCTGACTTCTTTCAAAGAAGCTTTAGAAAGGCAAGCGGGTGAAATCACAGCGTATCTGAGGCCAATGGCGGTTGATATGAGCACCCATGGGGACCGATTAAGCGAAATCTCTCATGGGATAAACACACTCAAGGAGACACTGCGTCAAGAACTAACGTATTTATTAGGACAGAACCACGAAGAAATAACATCGTCCAACGCCGAACTAAAACAATGTTTTGCGACATGCAGCGATACAGTTAAAACCTGTTTGAGAAGTCTAAAGAGTTTAGAAAAAAAACTGAACGATGAATTGGGCGGAACTCGAGCCGACTTGTCGCAGATTGCAGCTAGCATTGAACAAGTCAAGGCTGGATTGAAGGAAAGCGCGCAAAAAATATTGCAACACGTGACCAATGCCCGCAGAGAGAGTGCACTACAAGTGACGCACTGCGAGGTTTTGATTACAGGTGTGAAGTCACTTACAGAGGAGGCGATGGTGGTAGGCACGGCTTATTATGACAGCGATAAGGTGTACCTGTGCGGCTACTGCATGTCTCCTGGAGTCGTGTTCTGGAGAGGCTGGCTATCTGTAATGCTGAGCGTGAAATACACCTTGCACAAGGGCGACATGGACGACGATGTCCAGTGGCCATTCCAGCACAAGATCAGGATGAGCGCAATTGATCCGAGAGGAAGGGAAAAGTGTATGCTGGAATTTGGACCATATCCCAACCACGAAGGTAATCAAAAGCCCACCACATCAAATGTTGCCGTTTTTGACTGGAATGCATCTTTCGTCCTCGGAGATCTTTTCCTTGAATGGTACGAAAATAATGACCAGCTTCGGATAAAGTGGGAGCTGCTGCCTTGAATGAGACTTGAGAGCGGACACGGGCCACCGCTTAGAATTTCCCGTCTGTGAACATCCATGTACGCTTCATTTCTTTACGTTCAGCAGAATTTCATCTCTAAACAATCTTGTTAAGGTTTCTTTCTCAACAGCGTCGATTAACAGCGGAGCACGAAAAGAGCCTCTAATTTTGATTTATTTGCGACCATCAGATGTCTCCCAGCGTAGTATGTAAAATAAAGACGAGTAAATAAACAAATGCTATTTTCCCTCCAGCAAAGAACATTGCCTTTTTCTGAAACACTTTAGTAAAACCATCAGTACCCGCTTACTGGATTTCTTTGATTTTTTTCTATTTTGTCCCTGCCCCCCGCCACCCCCCCCCCCCCAAAAAAAAAAGAACCTTCAACCTTGATGTGCTGTTTAAGTCCCATATCCAATTTTAATTCCATTTTCAAACATTACGGTTGCGACATTGCAATAATCTTATCATCACCTATTTGCGCAATAGCACAACGCGTATTTCTTGCATTCTAAAAAAACGACTCCACAGCTTCGTAATAGCAAAAATAAAAGCAAAGAACGTGTTTTAAATCGAGAGCATTGGTATCTCATGTCGGAACGAATTGTCCGGCGTCGACATCAGCAACCGTGGTAGTTAAATTAATGACACCTGTGGCAGCACCTGCCATCGTACAGAAGGGGCGCATCGCGTAACCACTGCGTCAGGAGGGGTATGAGGAGTCCCATAGGTACATGAACGCACTGTAGAGGATCAGTTACGCGCATACGAGAATTAACCCATTAACGCTGTCGCGTTATGCCTTTAGAGCGCTTTTTTCCGGCATATTATTCTGAGCGGCGTAGTACATCAACAATACACCTTAGAGGTGGTAACTAGAAGGCTGGTGAACCAATATCGAATACTTATCGTGCTAACTATTACTCTTAGGCTCCATTAAGATGCACCAAAGAGGAACCTTCACTTTCCGAGCATTCTTGAAAACTGAATTAATTTCCTGTGCGCTCGGCTTCCCTAATTTAATTCGGATTAAACGTCTTGGCTACAGTCTTTTTTTTTAACTTAACGCTGAAGGTAGGAGGAGTCAACCAAATGGTGGGGTGCCTTTCAGCCAATCCCATGGCGGCTTGCAGATCTGCCATCGGCGGAGTAAGCCAATCCGCTACTGGACTTGCTGAAAGGCACTCCACGCGTAGGGTGAGCCCTCCTACCTTCAGCATTGAGTTTTTAAAAATAAATATGGGAGCTGGGGCGCTTAATTCAATTAAAATTAAAGAAATTATCCGCACTGGAAATTAAGACGCACTTTTTAAGAATGCTCGGAGGGTTTAGATCGAGTTTCCACGTTAAAAAGACACGTCAGATTCCCCTTTAGAGGACCTTTAATTAATGAGAGGCATGTAGCCCACAGCAACTAATATTCATAACAGTTTTAAAAATTTTTAAAACACGGTTACCCTCGACACTGTGGCCGAAGCAATTTTCTTGCTATCTGGAAGAGTTACGTGCACTGGAGAGGTTGCTTTGCCTGCTAGCTTCTCCAAAGCGCGTGTTTTTTGGTGCGATGTGGCCAAAATTTGTTGGGGCCGCGTTTTCGAAATTCTAAAAACTGACATGGATCTTAGTTATGATGGGATACAGGCCTCTTAATAATTAAGGAGCGTAATAGTAATATTTAAAAAGCTAACAATTCAATATTAGTTAACCAGCCTGCCAGTTATCACGTGAAAGCTGTACTCTGATGCACTACACCGCTGATATTGCTATGCTGCACATAGCGTTGTTCTAACTCAAAAAGCCTCTTTTTTAGAAATTGTGTAAAATCATAGGTGACACACGTTGCACATTCGAGAATTTCCTCCCCGTGCGTATAAACACAGCAGCATTGCTCTCTTCCCGCGGAAATCACTTTCTATACCAGCGCAGGATGTTACGAAGCCAACATTACGAAGCCAACGATTCCGAACCTCCGTGCTAAATCCCGTATAGAATACAACAAGTAGAGTGTCTTTGCACTTTCTATCGCAACATCAACCTAACCTACCACTTTGAAAAAGTTAAATAGACGACGGAAAGACACCTTATTTGCTGAAATCTTTTTACACCTCTTTTACAAGTTAGTATGAAAATATCTTCTTCCTATCTCTGTTACCATATCGCGTTTTTATATCGTACGCTACCAGCTATAAAAATGTCTAGGAACACGCTATCTTGCTTCTACGCACGTTGAGGAACAGAAGGGCTTGACCATTCAACCCGAAAATGGCGGCGTTGTGGGCGGGCCTCTTGTACGCGCATAGTTGCAGGCATTGTGATTGGCCTTTGCCTGTCGGCTTTACGGACGCTTACAAAGCAACATAAATAAAGTGGTCCCACTTCGCATAGAGTATGCCCAATTAGCCGGAATGTATTCGATCTTATGCCAGGCAGTAGCTGTGATCTAATGCGAGGCCCCATGGCTGTTTCAGTTTGCCAGTCGTGTCGACGAATAACGTCTTAATTCGAATAAAAGCAATGGTGTAATAATTTTTCAACGCGAAATGTGTAACGTGTTGCGTTGCACAAGATATTTTAGTTCATTGCTCTAATACTAGACCACAGCAAAGTGAACTGCTGAAGACACCGAACAGCACTGTGAAATTAACCCACTCCTTAACAGCCGTGCCACGCACGAAACAGAAATGCTACTGCTTTAGCTGTGGGCGCCATTTTGGTTGCGCAACACTACTTTTCTTTCTCTTTTCACTGCCCACACTAATATATGTCAAGACTGTCGCCTTCACAGTCTCCGCGAACAAAATAAGACCGCGCTTTCAGCGGGCGCAAGAAAGAGTTGCTCGTGCAACCGGTGCCTCGGACGTACTTCCATTGAGAGCTATGGCTCCTGCAAACAAGCAGTACACACTGGTTGGGCTCTCCCCGGAGCTTGACTGGAGGCACCTGACCTTCCTTAAGCCTATTCCAGGCAACCGGGTGTGCAGCGCCTGCGGACTGGTGCGCAAAAGGACCGCGTTGCTGCCCTGCATGCACGTGCTGTGTGAGTGCTGCTACGAACAGTGCGACCAGGACGACTTCAACGAGTGTCCTCTGGACGGTAACCACTACGAGATGCATGACGTCTCCATCATGGTCTTCTCTGATTATCTGCTACGAAGCGAGTAAAGCAAAAATTTAAAGGAGCAGTGCTGCTTGCACTTTTTTGTGTTTCTTTTTACTTGCATCTTGCTGCTTGGCGCGCAAAAAGTTTAAAGCACGTCTACACAGTTTCCATCCAGCGGAGATAATTGTACGCAAGTGGAATTTAAAGAAACAGCCAATTAAAATATCGCTAATTTTCCGGAGTCTCTTAATCGGCAGGAGTAAAGAAATTGTGTCCTTCAAATAACTAGGCCGTCATCCACTCAAAAAGTTGAATTCCGGGCATCTTATGCAGTATATTGGGTTGAAAAATACACGTGTCGCACTGCTAACTATGTAGCCGTGTAGAGTCCCTCAACGAAATATGTTTTCACTTACAAGCCCTGATATGGTGAGAGGAAATTTCTCCTCGCTCTTCAGTGCTTTCCAGCACAGAGATGCTATGGGCAGAGCATTGGTGTGCACCCAAGGAAAGCCGCTGACCCTGAAACTTTACTCATAAACTGCGGGCATTTCGATTAACATTTAATAACAGCAATCTGACTTTGGCAGACGCCGTGCCAAGAAGGTTGACCTGAGACCATATGTTTCAAGAAGGGGAGTTATACGTAATTCAGATGCCTCGAAGTTAAACCTCAGCGTATATATTGTTTATACTCAGGCAGGAGACACATGCGCGCATAATAAGATTGCAGACAAACATTACTTCTTTTACTGATTTCCCTTACCTCGCGCAGAAAAAAAAAACTTTGTTAATAGAGTTTTTATTACGTCGTCTTATTTCCGCTGTAGTCTGGTAACCATAGTCTGAACTTCAGTTGCCTCGCACAACTCGCTGCGTTTATTTAGTCTTTCATTGGTGAGCACGTTATTAAATGTACGGCAGAGACACTTCGGTTCAGTCAATTGTGGTCCAAGCCCAGCTGTTTCTACTTTCGTCCCATATGCAGAGCTGCAAATCTTCTTTTCCTTCTACTGATGAAGCCTGTCTCAGATTAAAAGTTTGCTTGCTGCTCCAGCGTCGCTGTCTGAAGCCACCGCTGTGTCCTGCTGCGCCACATTACACCACCGCATGCGGTGCTGCAGCGTCACGAACGATATCATGTTCAGACCGTCGTATTTTCTTACGAACAGAAGATTGTCATTTTCCACCTGTTTCAGTGCTGCTCGGTGATCAGCTACGCACCTTTGTCGAACACGGTGTTGCATTTTTCTGTTGCATTCCCAACCTTTTTAAATATCTGAAATGAATGTTCAGGCAAGCAATTAGCTTGATTTTCGAGCTTGAATGTTTTTATTTGTGATTTTGATGCAACATACTGTGCAAAGCGCACGATACACGTTATAGGCACAGCATGTGAATACTCGATTATTTTCAGAAATATCTGTCACGTTCAGCCTTTCATTTCTCAAACATAAATTCAAGCAAAGGGAAAGAAGAACATTCCGTCTTTCTATAAGGCCCACAATCGATCGGGCGTAACCCAATCTAATTCCAGATTCACTTACTGTAGAGAAGGCCAAAGTAGGTCACTCGCAAACATACTCACAACACGTCTCCAAGTGGCGTCTTTTGTCTTCATGCACGTAAAGTGCTGGAACGAAGACAGTGTCTGTGAGTACGCGATGGCTGCTTCAGGGATCTCCCAGCATTTCCAGCTGGAATGTGAACACCACTCCGTGCGTTGTCCCAAGTGCTCGGCCACCGTTCTTTGCAGAGACGTGTGCACGCATCTCCGGTCGGCCTCTTGCAACACTTCGACACCTCTCCCACCTGAAACCAAACTTCCGACGTGTCAAATGGACGCGGCCTTCGAGCCTTCGAAAGGCAGGCAGGCAAAATCACAGCTTATCTGAGGCCAACGGCTGTTGATATCAACAAACGTGGGGATCAATTAAGCGAAATCTCTTATGGCGTAAACACGATGAAGGAATCATTGCGCCGAGAGCTAATATTTTCAACAAGACAGAACCGTGAAGAAATAGCGTCGTCGGACGCTGAGCTCCTAGATTGTTTCGCGACGTCGAGGGATTCAATTAACTCTT
This sequence comes from Amblyomma americanum, assembly GCF_052857255.1. Lineage (NCBI taxonomy): Eukaryota > Metazoa > Arthropoda > Arachnida > Ixodida > Ixodidae > Amblyomma > Amblyomma americanum. The sequence continues at coordinate 131,642,618 of NC_135505.1, forward strand.
CTTTAAGATCTGTTGAAAGAATACTAAGCGATAAACTGAGCGGAACTCTTGACAACTTATCGCAGAGTGCTGCTAAAATTGAATAAGTAAAGACTAAATTGAAGGAAAAGGATAAAGAAACTTTGTAACCGGTCGTCAATGTGCGTCCACAGAACGCAGTGCAAGTGGCTCAGTGCGAGTTTTTTTGTAAGCGGCGTGAAATCTCTTCAAGACCGAGCGATGAAGGTTAGCTTGGCTGAGTATGACAGCGAGGTCCACCCTCGCGGCTACTGCATTTCTCCAGGTGTGCGGATGAAGAGACCCTGTGGAATGCAGTACCTAGACTTCAAGTAAACCCTGCACAAGGTTGACATGGACTACATTGTTCACAGGTCATTAGTGCACAAGATCAGGATAAGCGTAATTCATCCGAGAGGAAGAGCAAAGGAATTCCTGGTAGTTAAACCACATCGATATGGCCTGGAGAATCAAAAGCCAAAAAGATCAAGCAACACTAGTGGTTTTATTATCCTAGTCTTTGCCTCACAGATGTCAATCATGATGGCTACGTAGATCATAACCAGCTTCGGATCAAGTGGAAGCTGCTGTCTTGGGTCACACTTGAAAGCGGACAGCGGGCGATCGCTTGCCATTTCGTGTCTGAACACTCTTGTACTCTCCATTTCTTTCTTGAATTATTTAGGGATTAACTTTGCATTAAGTATCTCTAAACATTGGTGTGAAGGTTTCTGTTACAACAGCTTCGATCAACACCGGTGGAAAAAGATAGCTTCAAGCATTACTTTTTTCTTGGCGGTAATTAAGATGTCCGCCACCACGACATGCAAAGCACATATGACTGAATAAACAAATGTTCTTTTCCCTCTTGATGCGAAGGTTGTGGCCTTCTTGAAACAGTTAGCCACACCTTACTGCGTCCATTTCTGTAATTCTTTTCTATCCGAAAAAAAAATGACGCCTTCAATTTGCCATGTAAGTACAAAGTTCAAGTTTTAGTTCCATAAATGCATATGGGCTGCGTCGACACAGTAATAGAAACACTGCAATGCTAAGTAACAGCAAAATTAAAGGCAAGCATCACGCTTATATTCATTTAACGTGTTTTTTGAGAGAGCACAACTGAGAATGATAATGAGCAAAACTTTGCCAAACTTACCGCAGCCTCATTTCAGCTTTTATATCAGTTGAATGCTTGAGCTTTTCCTCCCCACGCGGATAAAAAAAAAAACTGCTGAGGTTGAAAGTCGCTTGAACCTAATTATACGAACGAAAGCTCTGTTAAATATCTTCAGCACTCTCTCATATAAAATGAGAAGGGTCAAGGGTTAAGGTCAAATGTTAAGCTCAGGGAACAAATCGTCATTGTCGTATGGTCACGTCGTCGTACAACTATTTTATAACATGCTTTCTTTCGCGGAGACTTCAAAAGACAGAGTTTAAACTTGAACAGTTTTAAACAGTTATAACAGCGAAACCTGTACGAATTGACTTCTCGTGCGAAAAAGTCAACTGGTCATGGAGGTCTCGCCTAAAACTTTATAGTAACGTATCTGACGCGGCAACTTTGTTGCCTTCACATACCACGTTCTTTCCCTCCGTAGTTTTCACGTCTTACAAGACGCCAAATTGTTTGATGCTACTCTAGGTGGTCTTCATTTTCCAATGGAACTACTATTGGCCAGCTTGCACTGATTACGGAGAACGTAGTAGTTTAATTGACCATGAAGAAAGATAGCTTGCGAAGGAATGGCAGCCTTCTATAAAACGCCTCTCTAAGGCATTTTAGCATAGCTGTCGCGGGAACGCCTGTCACAAATACCACTAACGGAAACCATATATGTATTAGAGACGTCGAAAATTTTTCTCTTACGTTCAAAAACATTGCCCACTCTCATTCCCATTCACCTGGTAACACCAGTGCGCCCGTTGCACCGCCTAGTGTGTGACCTTTCAACTTCTACTAAAGTTTCGCAGTCAGTTTTTTTCAAGTCGCCATAGCTGCATGTCATCGCAAGTGAACGGCGGTATACTTCGACCTGTGGCATTTCGCTGCCCCGCTACACTTGAGGTGAGAGTCAGTCCATGCAGTCGCGATTGTGGCCTTGACGACCGCCACATAGAAGATAAGACCTTGCTCTGAAGGGGGCGGAACAAGCAGTTCCTGATGCGATCGGCACGGCTAACGTACGCTGTGAAACATGCCTCCCGCGAGCCGGCAGTACACGCTGGTCGGATTCGCCCCGGAGCTCGACTGGAGGCCCCTGACCTTCCTTAAGCCTATTCCAGCCAGTCGAGTATGCAGCGCCTGCGGTCTGGTGCGCAAGAGGACCGCGTTGCTGCCCTGCATGCACGTGCTGTGCGAGTGCTGCTTCCAACACTGCGGCCAGGACGGCTTGAACGAGTGTCCTCTGGACGGCAACCACTACGAAAAGAAGGACGTTGCTCTGTTCCACTGCACTGCCGATGACCTGCTGAAAAGAGAGGTAAACAACAATAGCCTTCTTACTGTTTCGTTTCGTTTGCGCCTTGCGGTTTTCCGCACAGTGTTTCCCGCATGCCCGCACATTCCACAGGCGTTGGGAGAGAGAATTAAACTGTAATGGCTAAGAAAGAGCCCTGTAAAATATTCCTGTTGTTTAATAGCCTGTTTATAAGCCTAATGATACGCTGGGCCTGAATGGCGTCCGTAAAATGAAGCCACCGCTGTGGCTGAGAGTTTAAAGCAAAGCGCTGCAGGCCCGAGCAACGCGGGTTCGATCGATCCCAGCCGCCGCAATCGAATTTCGAAGGAGGCGAAATTCCAGAGGCCCGTGTGCTGTGTGATGTCAGTGCACGTTAATGAAGGCCAGGGGGTCGAAATTCCCGCAGTCCTGCACTATTGCGTAAATCATACATAGCCTGAGTCGCTTTGGACGTGAAACCCCCGTAAACCATAAACGTAAATAATGAGGCCGCCCAGAGATTAAAACTTCACAATCCGAGGCATCCTATGCAGTATCTTAGCTGGAAAAATATATATGCCTCTATGCCAACTGCAGGACCGTACAAAGCATAAGATGTTCTGCGAGATATGTTGCCCGTAAAAGGCTTGATCTGGTAAGAGGAAGACTTCTCAGTATTCAGTGCTTGCGAGTAAGGGAGATGTTACGCGTGGTGCATTGGTGAGCTCCGAAAGAAACCCAATGGTATCGAACGTTTCGACGTAAACTCGGACATCTCGATAATCATTTAAGCGTGGAACTACGGTTTTGGATGAGGCTGCGCTTCGTATTTTATGCTCAGAGATGGTGCTAGCGTGCTGCAAAAAGGGGCGTAATTTGTCAATAAGATGTCTACAAGCTAAAGCTCCCGTCACCTACTGTTTCTACTCCGCCAAGACATACCATACCGAGCTTTCAGAGAAACATCCCCTTTTTACCAGTTCACCTCTCCACGGCGAGAAGAAAGTTACTCAATAAATTTTCCATTATTTTATCACGTTTCCAACGGAATCAGATAGCCGAAAGCGTAGCCTTAGTTATCTCCCACAGCTGGCTGCGTTTAGCCTTTCATTTCATTTCATTTCATTTCATTTTAATACCTTAAAGACCCACTGGGGGTATTACATAAAGGGTGGGTACATACAGTCAAATGAACAAGTGTTATGTTGAAAAATGGTTGGTAACAGCTTCGGCGAATGTGGATGGGCATGAGATGGTAGCGATGTCATTGGAGAGGTCGTTCCAGTCTACAGAAACACGGTGAAAAAAAGAAGCGGCACAGGTAACAGTACGGGCTCGGGGGCGAAACACTTGGAAAGGATGACGAATGTGGTGGGATATGCCGGCTGGCGGGGCAATGTAGGGAGCGCAGCGCAGCGAACTATGGAAAAATTTATGGTATAGGCAGAGGCTAGAAATACGACGACGAAGTGAAAGGGGCGCTAAACTGGATTCCGCTTTTAAAGATGTTACACTGATATCGTACGAATAGGAGGAATGAATGAATCTGGCTGCTCTGTTTTGAAGTGACTCGAGCGCATTGATAAGGTAAACTTGATGAGGGTTCCAAACTGGCGATGCGTAATCTAACTTTGACCTGACAAGAGTTTTATATGCTAGTAATTTTAGCTGTTGTGGGGCGTGGCGAAGATGACGTCGTAAGAATCCGAGAGTTTTATTAGCCGAGGAAATGACGTTAGTAACGTGTGTAGCCCATGATAAGTTGTTACACAGTGTGACGCCTAGGTATTTGTATGATGAAACGGACTGCAGGTGAACGTTAGCGACTACATATGGGAAATCAAGCGGGTTACGGCGGCGGTGGAAGGACAAACGTTTACATTTATGAGGGTTCAGTTCCATTAGCCAACGGTCGCACCATTCCTGTATGCGGTTTAGGTCATCTTGAAGGTATGTTGGGTCGGAGGCGTTAGTAACTGTGCGATAAACGACGCAGTCGTCCGCAAACATACGAATATTAGAGCACACATTGGTCGGTAAGTCATTAATATAAATTAGGAATAGAAGCGGGCCTAGTACAGAACCTTGAGGGACGCCTGATGTTACTGGTAGCGGATTGGAATTTTGATTGTTAACAAAGACAAACTGGGAGCGATTAGTCAGGAATTCTTCTATCCATTTTACTATGTCGGGGGGCAAGTTCAAACGGGAAAGTTTTAGGATTAAGCGTTTATGAGGTACCTTGTCAAATGCTTTTGCAAAATCCAGGAAAATGGCGTCGGTCTGTAGGTTAGAATCGAGATTAGCATGTAAATCATGAATGAATAGGGCTAGCTGCGTTTCACAAGAAAAACCTTTCCGAAAACCGTGTTGAGACGAATGGAAAAAATTGTTCGAGTCGAGGAAGTTTATAATATGAGTATAGATGACGTGTTCCATTAGTTTGCAGGGCACACTAGTAAGGGAAATGGGTCCTTGGTTAGCATGTGATTAAATGTAGTGCGGAGCCTTGGGTTTCAATCAAGTGCGGCCGACGTCTTCCTTGCTCTACCCTTCGCCCGATTTGCAAATCAGGGAATCTTGCTTTTGTTGTACTGAAAAATCGGCTCTTGCATTCAAAGTACCCATGCCATTCTACCGCGGATGCCTGAAGCAGCCGCTACGAAGTCGTCCCACAGCGCCTCGATGCACACTAGAATGCTGTGCAGTAGCGAAGCCAAAGATATCAGGGGCAGGCCGTCGTATCTTTCGCTGAACAATACAGTGTGACTTCCCACCTGTTGCCGGGCTGCTCGGTGATAAGCTACGTGCCTTTCTGGAACAAGGTTTATCAGTTCACAGTACCACTCTCAAACCTTCAAAAAGTTGCAATGAATAGTGAGGCAAACAGTTTTTAATCTGTTTGACGCCAATTTCTTGGTCATGATTTTCCTACGACAAACTGAGCAAGGCGCACGATAAATGTTCACTGTACTCAGAAAATTGAAAATGTTATTGTCTTCCTATATGTTTGTCACGAGCAGCGTTTAATTTCTGAAAATCAATTCAAGGGCGAAGAATGAAAAATATCCGTAGCCGTCAAAGCTCCACAGCCGAGTGGCTGTTTCCAATACACTTACTCTATAGAGAATGTAAGAAGTACCTCCCTCGCCATATAATCACAGCAACTCTCCGAGTGACTTTTTGTGTCTATTCAGGTCAACTGCTGGAACGAAGGCAGTGGCTGCGAGTACGCGACCACAGCTTCAAGGATCTCCCAGCATTTCCTGCTGGAATGTGAACACCACTCCGTCCGTTGTCCCAAGTGCTCGGCCACCGTTCTTTGCAGAGACGTGTGCACGCATCTCCGGTGGGGCTCTTGCAACTCTTCGAGGCCTGTCGCATCCGAATGCCAAGTTCCGGTGTCTCAAGTCGATGAGGCAGCATCTTCTTTGAGAGGAACATTCGAAGGGCAGGGGGGTGAAATCACAGCATATCCGAGGCCAATAGCTGTTGATACCAGTACGAATGGGGACCGATTAAGCGAAATCTCTCATGGCATAAACACACTCAAGGAGACACTGCGTCAAGAACTAACGTCTTTAAAAGAACTGAATCACGAGGAAATAACGTCATCCAACGCTGAAGTCAAACAATGTTTGGCGTCATGCACCGATACTGTTAACACTTGTTTGAGACGTATAAAAATGGTAGAAAATAAACTGAACAATAAATTGGGCGCAACTGGAATAGACTTGTCGCAGATTGCAGCTAGCATTGAACAAGTCAAGGCTGAATTGAAGGAAAGAGACCAAAAATCATTGCAACCCGTCACCGGTGCGCGTAGAGTGAGTGCACTACAACTGACGCACTGCGAGTTTTTTGTCAGAGGCGCCAAGTCGCTTCAACAAGAGGCGCTGAAGAACGGCAGGGCTGAGTATGACAGCGAGAGGGTGTACCTACGCGGCTACTGCATGTCTCCTGGAGTCAGGTTCATGAGTGACTCGACATCTTTACTGCTATTTGTCAAGTACACCCTTCACAAGGGCGACATGGACGACGACATCCAATGGCCGTTCAAGCACAAGATCAGGGTGAGCTTAATGCATCCGAGTGGAAGGGGAGAGCGTGTGCCGGTATTTAGGCCAACTCCAGATGACCCAGGTAATCAAAAGCCAACAACATCAAGTCGTCAGGCTGTTTACTCTGCTACATATTTTTACTTCAAAGATCTCATCCGTGATGGGTTTGTTGATAATGACCAGCTTCGAATAAATTTTACACTGCTGCCTTCAGTCAGACTGGAGCGCTGACATGGGCCACCGCTTAGAATTTCCTGCCCTTCATTTCTTAATTTTTTAGCTATTAACTATACCTTCAGTAGAAATTAATCGAAAAACACGTGCATGATGGTTTTTTGCTGAACAGCTTCGATTAACAACGGAGCACAAAAATAGCTTCTAATTTTGATTTATTTGTGACGATCATATGACTCTCAATGCAGTATGTGAAATAAAAGTTACTAAATCAAGAAATGCTGTTTTCGCTCTCGCAGAGAGTGTGTTTTTCTTAACAGCTTGGTAAAACGTTAGCACCCGCCTGTCGCATCTGTTACTGATTATTTCATTCCTTGTTCGAAAAAAAAAACGGCAACCTTAATTTGCGATGTAAGGCTCAGATCCAATATTCATTTCGTTTTCATCAGAACATCACGGTCGCGATTTTATCAATCTTATTATCATGTAGTTGAACATTAGGGAATCGCGGATTTTTTACACCATGAATAGAAATACCTCAGAGTTACGTAATAGCAAAAATCAAAGCAAAACGCGTTCTAACGCAAGAAAGTTTAATTTTTGATGTAGGAACAAATTGTCCAGCTTCGGCATCAGAGACCGTGGCAGGTTTCAGCTAAGTTAACGATTGGTCGCGAGAGGTTGCTCTCGCAACCCCGACTGGTAGCAGCACCTGCCAATCGGAGGGAAGTGGCGCATCGCGTAACCTCTGCGCCACTGCGCCATCAGTGGTATGACGAGTCCCAGTGGTGTCTGAATACACTGTAGAGAATGATCATTTCCGGAGATGGGAGCATTAACCCTGCCGTGTCATGCCCTTACAGCGGTGCTCAACTGTGTCCTCCATTTTATTTTTTTTTTAATATCGGAATCTGCGCAGCTCTGCCGAGGATGGATTGGAGCCTGTCGGTATGCAGATGCGTGTAAGGTAGTGGAGCAATGCCTCAAAACGCACTACACCTCTGCTTAATCAAAAGGTACCACAATATCACTACGCCCCTGGCTGGCGTAGGTAATAATTTATTCTCTTGAAGAGGTAATGCATGCTATAGCTGTGGCGTCCATGTCATGGGTCATGGCACTCTTCGATTAAAACCAAACTTGGAAAATTGAATTCGGCGTACCTTTTTCGGTTTAAACCGAAAAGTCCGAACCCTAAGTATAACGCTGCCAATCACGTATTGAATGAAAGAGGCGTGGGCGTTCACCATGTCTAAACTCCTTTTTACATGCACCCGATAGCGTCGGGCCGAGTCGGGAGACGGGTTGAGCAAGGCCACCCCGCCAGCACGACGAGTTTTGTTTACACGAACTTGAATTTAGCGAGTCGATGCAGGTTCGACTGCAGCAGCAAGCGCCGAACAGCCCAATGGGAGAAGGCAGTGCTTGCCTCCGAGACAGCGGTGGTGCCGTCACGCCTCCGCTCTCTCGGAGGCGTGACGGCGCAAGTGAAACACAGGTTCGCATTTATCACCCAAAAAGTGCAAATACGTTTGTGAACATTCGGTTTTCAGCAAATGAAATGGCGCAGTAATTGCCTCGTATATCTCGGTGGACATGCGAACCGCGAAGTAAGGTAAGGGAGGAAGGTGCGAGTGAAAGATGAAAGAGAGAAAGAGGTGCTGTAGTGGAGGGCTGCGGACTAATTTCGACCACCTGGGGATCTTTAACGTGCACTGACACCACACACCGCACCGGCGCCTTTCGCCTCCATCGAAACGCGGCCGCCGTGGCCGGGATCGAACCAGGGAATTCGTCTCAGTAGCCGGGCACACTAGCACTTAGCCATCGCGGCGGGTCAGATTTATCATCTCCCCTCCCACTAACCCGACTCTTCGACTCGACATGGCTAAAGAACATTGAGACAGCGTCGAGTTGAGTCAACCTACCCCTTGTAGCGAAGTTGACTGAACGCGACCCCCAACTCCCAGCCCTGCGTGCGTTTACATGAACCCAATAACCGGCTTTCGACCCGATGACTCGACTACTCAACTTGGCCCTGTCAGGTAAACGACGCCATCACAGCCTGCGTCAGCACATTTTCTGGGAACATGGAAAGCGCGCGTCGTGAACGGCCATAAGTGATAGGCACGCCATCTACAGTTAGTCAAGACGAAGCTATCAAGGAGCTGTCGCACAGACAAAGCAAAATAGGATGCGAAAGCAGTGAACTCGCGCATTTTAAACCTGTTTGTTTCTTTTTTTTATCATCGCGCAGCTCGGCGAACTGAGCGGCGGCCATTTACATGAGCAGGGTCAAAGCGCCTGTTTCCTTCGTTTAAAACACGCTTCCGAAAAAAGTAAGAAATCTGAGTTGTTTGTTTTGTAACGCCCTCTAAAAGTTAACGAAAAGCGCCTGACCCTAAAGTGAACGTAAGAAACTTTTCGTATAAAATTACGTAATTAACCAGAATTTAAATATACTGCGAGGAGCGCCACTCCACGGGAAGCAATACTTTTGTGACAGAACAGCGCAGAACAACGGCACGGGAGAGGAGAAAACCGCTGCTTCTGTCCCGTCTTTTTGCGCAGTTCCAACTCAAGTGAATAACAAACCAAACACGCCCAAGGTGCGGTCATGGGAAGCAATGCACCGGCGATTTCACCCACCTCCGGTGCAACACTTTTCTTAATCCCTGGCTCAAGTTACGTGAAACACCCCGTATGCGTGCATAAGCAGCGATCAAACCTCAGTTCAAAAAAAAAGGGTGATTTTAATCTTATGATCATCACATCTGAACTGCCCTATATCTGTATACGCATAACATTTCAATATTCCGCGACATTTCCGGCGCGAAGACCTTGACTCATTAATTCACATCGGTTGAAAACGCCGAAAAAAATGTAAAAACTATTTTATTCGCTAAGAAAACAGTAATTACAAATTACCCGCCACTGTGGTTCAGTGGTTATTACTCTCGGCTGCTGACCCGAAAGACACGGGTTAAATCCCGTCCGCAGCTGTCGAATTTCGATGGAGGCGAAATTCTAGAGGTCCGTGTACTGTGCGATGTCAGACCACGTTAAAGAACCCCAGGTGGTCGATTGTTCCGGAGCCCTTCACTGCGGCGTCCCTCATAGCCTGAAGTGCTTTGGGACGTTAAACACCCATAAAGCCAAACCAAGTAATTACATATTAAATTATTGGAGCTGATATTTATATATCTTGCTGTCTCATGACCAAAAAACCATATGCTAGTACGGAGGCATATACCGCAATTCAAGTGCAAAATTCAAATCAGCTCTATCATCTGTGAATGCAGCATTGCGACCACAAATTTCGGACTATTTCGCATTAGGGCTAACTTTAGCAATATATCTTTTCGCGGGCCTCCTTGTTCTCCGGAAGCTTATATTTTGGCCTTGCGTTGATAAGTTGAAGAAGAGCGGTACTTGAAGTATGGTAGCAATTCAAGTTGATATGAGGGCAGAAATTACAATTATCTGCATTTTTGGCCTGTGCATCGTGTATTAAACGTCAGGCGTCAAGGGTTAACAGGGAGGAAAGGGCAATGCCTCGTACGACATGCGCAGCCAGCCGACTGGCCGTTTCACACCAGAGGGAAACTGGGAGCGCGTGGCCGCCGATAGTAGAGCACATGCGCAGTGAGGTCGGCCGCCATGCGCACTGTGCCTCGCATTCTCGTCGGTTGTCGGCGACAGCGCTTCTCGAACCAGGGCGGCCACGCGCTCCCAGTTTGGCACCAAGCGCGAAACAACCTTGCACATCGTAAACAATGCCTCCTGCGAGCCAGCAGTACACGGTGGTTGGGTTCTCTCCGGAGCTTGACTGGAGGCCCCCGACCTTCCTGAAGCCTATTCCAGCCAACCGAGTATGCAGCGCCTACGGGCGGGTCCGCTAGGGATACGCGTTGCTTCCCTGCATGCACGCGCTGTGCGAGTGCTGCTACGAACAGTGCGGCCAGAACGGTTCACACCAGTGTCCTCTGGACGGATGCGGGTACGAGAAGGATGACGTCACCCTCATGGACTTCCCTGCTGACGACCTGCTTAGGAGAAAGGTAGGCGACAATTTAAGATCTTCTGGTGCCTTCCCCCTTTTTTTGTTTCTTTTCGCTTGTTGCTTGTCTGCACATTTCCCACCCAGAGGAGGAAAGAACGGCAGTGGAATTGGAAGAAAGAGCCCTGCAAAATATTGCCCTTGTTCCAGAGCCCGCTTATCGGCTTAGTGTTTTCTAGGATAGGAATTGCATCTGTAAAATAATCAGGCTGTCATCTGTTTATAAATTCCAACTCCAACGCATTTTATGTAGCATCTCTGTTTGGAAAACATTGGATTCTCTCTGCGCAAATTGTTTCTGCTTGAAAGCTCAAATATCAATATGGTGAGAGGCATCTTCTCAGCCTCCATTGCTTTCCAGGGATGGAGATGGTGTGCAAGCTGCATTGGTGAGCACCGAAGCAAACCAGTCGTCTGTGAAACTTTCGTTGGAAAGTGCGGGCATTCCTATAATCGTTGAAACTCAGCATTCAGGCTTTGGCAGAGGCCGTTCCTAGAACGTCTACCTGGGAGATGATGCTAGTGTGCTTCAAGAAGAACAGTCATTCAGCGAAACATCGCTTTTTTATCAGTATCCAATTATCAGTACCCAATAACAGTTACGTCGGTTGCTTGAACACGATGTGTCAGTTCATTTAGCGTCCCTTCCTTTTAAAGATGTTTTACGAATCGTTAGGAAAACAACGTGCAATTTTTTTCACATTTGAATGCCTTTATTTATGATTTACATGCAACATGCCGAGCGAGGTGTACTAATCAAGATTAGTATACACACCAAATAGAAAATGTGGTCGTTCGTGCTAATGGCCTTTAACGTGCAGTGTTTAATTTCTCAAAATAAATTCAAGGATGAAGAATTAAAAATTTACGTCACCATAAAAGGCCCACCACCGAGCAGTTATAATCCAATCTCATTTCCAATTCACCTCACAGTGGGAACGTTTGAGTCTTTTCCAATATCTTCAGAAGTGACCAAGTGACTTCTTTTGTCCCCTCGTAGGTCAACTACTGGAAAGAAAGCTAGTGGGTGTCAGTATGTGACGGCTGCTTCAGGGATCTCCCAGCATTTCCTTCTGGAATGTGAACACCACTCCGTCCGTTGTGCCAGGTGCTCTGCCAACGTTCTTTGCAGAGATGTGTGCACGCATCTCCACGCATCTCCGGTCGGCCTCTTGCAACACTTCGACGCCTGTCGCATCCGAAAGCCAAGTTCCAGAGGTTCACCTGGATGAAGCAGCATCTTTGACTTCTTTCAAAGGGACATTTGAAAGTCATACGGAAAGGCAGGCGGCTGAAATCACAACTTGTCTGAGCTCAATGGCTGTTGACATCGGCAAACATGGGGACAGATTAAGCGAAATCTCTCATGACATAAACACACTAAAGAAGACACTGCGTCAAGAACTAACGTGTTTATAAAGACAAGACCACGAGGCAATGGCGTCATCTAACGCTGAACTGAAAAAATGTTCTGCGACATGCAGCGATAAAGTAAACACTTGTTCGAAAACTGATGTCAGTGTAGAAAAAAAGTGAACGGAACTAGAGAAGATCCCTCCCAGATTGCACCCAGCATTGCAGATGTGGGAGCTGAGTTGCAAGAAAGCGTTCAAAAAACATTGCAACCCGTCGCCGATGCGCGTAGAGGAACCGATATACAAGTGACGATGTGATAGTTTCTTGTGGGAGGGGTGAAGCAGCTTCAATACAAGGCGATGAAGGTTGGCTGTGCTGAGTAAGAATGCGAGAAGGTGTACCTTCTTGGCTACTGCATGTCTCCTGGAGTGCAGATCTCGAAAGTCCATGGAAATCTGTTTGTGAGCGTGAAGTACATCCTTCACAAGGGTGACATGGACGACGTTGTCAAGTTGCCATTCTATCACAAGATCATGTTCAGCGTCATTCGCCCGGGAGCAGGTGCTGAGCGGGTGATGCAAGTTAGACCAGATCCACATGACCGCGATAACCAAAAGCCAACCACATCAAGCAACCAGCCGATTCACTTTTGCGCACTATTTATCCTCACACATGAAATCCGTGACGGGTACCTCCATGATGATCAGCTGCGGATGAAGTTTCAGCTACTGCCTTGAACAATACTTGAGAACTGACCCTTGTATTTATTTTGAAGCGAAAAGCTTCACTACGCGAGTTAAAGCAGTCTTCGGGTACGCAGCACAACGACCTTGAACGATCTTCAGTCCAAGCAAGCATCTTCAGTCCAGCCAAGGTGTAGAACACTTGACCGCTGACCTTGACCCATGACCTCTACCGACATTGAGTGACCTTTGGGATGTCCGTGCTTAATTTCGTATATAATAGAAACAAAATGGTGCGTATTTTCCATTTCTTTCAAAACATCAACTTAACGTGCCGCTTTGAAAAAATTAGCTGCCGCTTAACTACCACTGAACCTGGTTCGAGAGCGAAAGCTGCGGCGTATCCGGAAACAAGACGCGGCTTGGCGTCTGTAACGTTGAGTGCGTTCCGCACACTGGATGGGCAGCGCGTCCACTCAAACCAACCCCAAAAACCTGGCAGGTGGTGGTTAGGTTGGTCGTCCAATGAACACTGCGGCCTATTCTACCGCCCTCTACCGATGAATCAAAAGGGAAAATGTCAAGTGGTGCGATACCATGGTGGACGTCATATGATTAGGCCATTAGCCAAACTTGACCTCTGGCTTATCTGAAGGTCAACCGGCAACGGACGGCGAAATCGGCCTTATCTAGCGTAGAGAAGGTCTCGCTTCAAAAGGGGGAATAAAATGGAAGAGAGCCGCTTAAAGAAAAGATCCCCAGATGGTCGAAATTATTCGGGAGCCCTCCACTACGGCACAACTTTGCAACTGAAAGTTGATTGTTGGGAAAGGAAATGGCGCAGTATCTAACATCTAGTTGACATCTGAACCGCGCCGTAAAGGGGGAGTGAAAGAAGAAAGGAATAAAGAGGTGCTGTAGTGGAGGGCTCCGGAAAAATTTCGTCCACCTGGGGATCTTCAACGTTCATTGACATCGCACAGCACACGGGCGCCTTTGCGTCTCGCCTCCATCGAAACACGACCGCCGCGCTCGGGTTCGAACCCGGGTAATCTAGCTTAGTAGGCGAGCGCCCTAGCCACTGAGCCACCACGGCGCTCCAATTCCGTTCACACTCACTCTTTTATCCCTTCACTTGCGGAGCGGTCCAGGTGCCTGCCGAGATGTGAGACAATTACTGTGCCGTTTCCTTTCCTCGGAAGCCAATTTTCCTCATTTTGTTTTTAACGTGCACTGACATCGCACAGCACACGGGCCCCTTAGCGTTTTTCCTCCATAAAAACGAACCCGACCGCGGCTGCTGCGTTTTTATGGAGGAAAAACGCTAAGGCGCCCGTGTGCTGTGCGATGTCAGTGCACGTTAAAGATCCCCAGGTGGTCGAAATTATTCCGGAGCCCTCCACTACGGCACCTCTCTCTCCCCTTCTTCTTTCACTCCCTCCTTTACCCTTCCCTTACGGCGCGGTTCAGGTGTCCAACGATATATGAGACAGATACTGCGCCATTTCCTTTCCCTCAAAACCAATTATTATTATTTTTACGATTTTGAAGAAGAAAGGAAGAAAGAGGTGCCGTAGTGGAGGGCTCCGGAATAATTTCCCAGGTGGTCGAAATTATTCCGGAGCCCTCCATTACGGCACCTCTTCCTTTCTTCTTCCACTCCCTCTATCCCTTCCCTTACGGCGCGGTTCAGGTGTCCAACGATATATGAGACAGATACTGCGCCATTTCCTTTCCCCAAAAACCAATTATTATTATTATTCTCCCGTTTGGTTGCACTGTGTGCATGTGACGCGGTGGGCCGTTTGGAAAAAAATTTGCCGCTTCTTTTGTAAATTCAGCACATACAGCACTCTAACAGGACCGAGTTGTACCAGAGAATGATGAACTAGTGAGTTTTGTTCAATTATGCAAAACCACGCAATATTTCACGCCTCACCTTCCGCTAAAATCGGTGTCTTGTGAGCAGCCACTGCCTTCGTACAACGAACGTAGCATATCTGCGGAATCCATTGACCCGCGTACGCTAAATTACGATTTATTTTATGCAGCGAGTGCACTATTTTGTGGCAATTTTCAGTTTAGTGGTTATTGTGAAGTAATCAACGAATTAGCATCCATTTCTTTTAATTGTTAGAAGCTCAACTGCTATGAGCATTACAACTATGTACGCGATGACAATTTCCGCCGATGAGATTGATATATATGGTAGACTGACACACGTTAGAATCATAACAGCGTTTTACTGACGTTTCGACTGGGGACCAGTCTTCTCTGCAGTCGGACGCCATAGACGCCTGATGTGTTTTTCAGCGTGTGTCAGTCTATTTTATACATACATACACGCACACCACACGCACACCACACGCGCACATACATACATACATACATACATACATACATACATACATACATACATACATACATACATACATAGATACATGCATACATGCATACATGCATACATGCATACATACATACATACATACATACATACATACATACATACATGCATACATGCATACATACATACATACATACATACATACATACATACATACATACATACATACATACATACATACATACATACATACATACATACATACATACATAGATACATGCATACATACATACATACATGCATGCATGCATGCATACATATATACAAACATGCATGCATACATAAATACGTAATACATACATACAAATACGAGACCTACAGCTTCACCATCAAGATCCACAACTGTTGCGTAGTTTGCGCATAAATAATGGGCTGAAGGGCAGAACATTCAAAACATGTCAAAGCGCGTGCTAGTTAACTTTTCCTATTCCATCGTATGTTACCCAGTGGCTAATGAGCATTAAATGAAAACTTTGTATTTTTCATTTCATTAACATCGGATTACTGTCGTTCAATCACGTACTGCTGCCGTAGTCGAGAGGCTCCTCGGGCGAACGCTGCTTCTTGGACTCGCCGCAGCTGGTGTGGCCGGTAAATGTCGAGTGCAGAGCTACTCGGCTCGGCGTCATCAGATGGCAAGCCGTCCTCCGACGTCCCCTTTCAAACAGAGAGAGAGAGGGGGGGTATACACAGGCCGCGAGGCTGCCCATTGAGTGTGCCGCTACTTGGTGACGCGATACTACTTTGACATCAGTCTCGTCTGTCTCAGACTGTATGGCGGAAATTGTTTTCTTTTTTTGGTGGGGGGGGGAGAAGGAAATGACTGAGCAACCGTCTCCCTTATCACGATGAACACCTGAACTGCGCCCCAAGGGAAGCGATAATGGAGGGAGTGAAAGGAAGAAAGAGGGGCCGTAGTGGAGGGCTCCGGAATAATTTCGACCACCTGGGGGTCTTTAACCTGCACTGGCATCAGTGCACGAGAGGCGCTGCCATCCCGTTAGTCATAGTTCGGCTGCGCAGGCGGCCCGATTAGCTTCCGCGGCCGACAGCGACAGTCGATTGGCGCTCCGATAGCAGCTCGCCAGCTGGGCGCGATTACGCTGTTGCCATCTACTCTTAAAGCCGACGTTTAAGGGTTCTTTTTTATTGTTTTTTATCCTTTGTTTTAAATTTTACCCCAATCAGCTTCCACAAATGTAACGACGGCAGCTGCTTCAAAACTGTCCCGATTCTCTGTTATGCCCTGATTTCAAGCCGTGACGCACGCATCTCTCGAGTCAGTCATTATTAATGGGGGCCAACTGCAAACGAGAAGGATAACACTGGCGACTGACAACGACAAGTGACCCTGAGGAACACCGTGAAGCTTTACTCAGCGCCGATTTAAAAAAAAATTAAAATTGACATGCAGAAAACCGAACCGATGCTCGACAGTCCCCCAAGGGAACAGCAGTTCTCAATTGGTAGCGAGGTGTTGGAAGTGATAAAGGAATACGTCTACTTATGCCAGGTATAGTGACTGCAGATGCGAACCACGAGAGGGAAATAACTAGAAGAATAACAATGGTATGGAACACATATGACAGGTTCTTTCAGATCATGAATAGCAGTTTACCAGTATCCCTCAAGAGAAAAGTATACAACAGCTGAATGTAACCGGCCCTCACCTATGGGGCAGAAACGCGCAGGCTACCGAAAAAGGGTTCAGCTTAAGTTATGGGCAACGCAGCGAGCTATGGAAAGAAAAGTGATAAGTGTAACATGAAGAGTCCGTAAGCGGGCAGGGTTGGTGAGGGAACAAACGCGCGTCAGTGACATCCTAGTCGAAGTCAAGAGGAGGAAGAAATGGGCCTGGGCATGTCATATAATGCGGCTGGCTGACATGCAAGCGAACCGCTCGCGAATCCCGGCTCCGCGGCGCATGCACCCTCTCTCTAGCGGGGGCGGGAGCGACAAGTTTCGGCAAAGTTGGAAATTCTTCGTGGATGTGCACATGGGACGAAGAATTTCCAACTTTCCCGAACCTTCTCGTGGGAGCTGCCGCCGCCGCCGCTTGAGAGAGGGAGCATGCGCCGCGGAGCCGGGATTCGCGAGCGGTTCGCTTGCAAGTCAGCCAGCCGCATATTACATGCCCCGCCCAGAATTGGTGGAGGCGGTGCGAACCTCCCAAATTGAGAGACTTAGCACCGCGAGGACAGGAAGAGCCATTCTGACCAAAGTTGGAATAAAACCGGATAGGTGTCCCGCGCAAGAGGTGGAGCTAGATAGGGAAATCAGACAAAATCTGATGACCCCCCCCCCCCCTGCGAAAAATTATGCACCCGGAATATAACAAAGAGAGGAAGCAAAAACGAGCCGAGGTGTTAGAAATTAGATTGGGCAAAATTTCGGAATATGAGGGGGGCCAGTTGCGTTCCTTTTACCCCTTTCTCTTCTTTGATGTCAGCCCGAAGGGGAAAGGTAGAAGTTGTTGGACGCCGACGTCTTGAGGTTCTAAACTTGCTCAGTCACATTACTCGAGGAACTTCAGGAAGTAAACTGTTTAATCACACATAAAATAGTTAAAACAGAATGGAAGGTACAACAAGGAGAACAACTATGTACATACTGATTGATCCGCAGAGTGACCAGACGAAATCAACCCCCGGTCCCACCAACACGTCTTCTTTTAATCCCTAAGTCCCCACCCTCAGCGGTGACACCAACCAATTAGGTCAAAACACAAGCACTCATCCAATCAAGGACCGGGGAAAGGAAAACACATCAAATAAAACACATGGGAGAGGAAAACACATTGAAAAAGAGACAGAGGAGAGTAAAACACGCCAAATCAAAGATGGGGGAGAGGGGACAGGTCATTGTCACGAATACTAACAGTAATTGTCCTCTCGGATCACTCCATCCTTCCCCGCAGGGCGCCATGTTTACTCGCTTAAAGAGCATGCGACGACCGCACAGATTGTCGAAAGCCGTCTCCGAGGGGCCACTTAAGGCGCCACCACTACCCAATTCTTCTTGATGCCCCCACGTGCACAGGAAGTGCCTGGCAGTCATATGGAGCTGATAAGCATTCACAGTGAGCATGAGGAACGCGTCTCCAAAATTGCCTCCTAGTCACACACTGAACGACCGCCGCCCGGGTCATGGCCTTGGGCAGCGTCGCCGCGGAAGGAATTAAAGGCGTAGCGCGTCTTCGTTGCTGCTTCTCGGAGCGGGGCTGCGAACAATGGGGCCCGGCCAAGCTGGGTCGCCTGAGCACCCCGCACTCCGCTCCGGCGCCGTCCGCTTGACTCATTAGTTCCATGTGGGGTCAAAAAAAAAGAAAATGAATCACATCGTACGCACTCTTGTCCACACACAGGCGGCTTTCCGTACGCGTTTACTTGGCGCTCCGGATGTGCCCAAGCCAGCCGCGCACGACACCTCCCTACCAAGTGTGCTGCATAACATCTTAGAATGAAGCACACACAGAACAGAACAGACCAACGTGCAGCGGGCCCGGAGCCGAAGAAGCACCCCCTGACGCTGCCGAAGCATATGCGTTGCCAAAGGCTTAGGGTACACCTCCATAAATGACATAACTTCAGGCCCCGGGTTCCCCCACGCCTCTAGTTGGCAGCTGCGAGTCGCGACATTGCACCGGCATTGGCGTTTTGCTCCCCCTTTTTGTGCTCGACCCGGATATCGAATCTCTGCAGAGCGAGTGCCCAGCGTGTTATCCTGGCGCTGTGCGGACTACTGAGAGTCAAGTATTTGAGCGGGTTATGGTCCGTTATGACCCGAATTTGTGCACCACACAACCAGACTTCAAGTCGCCCTAACGCCCAAATGATGGCATAAGCCTCCTTCTCGATAGTCGCCCAGCGGGTCTGAGCCGGGCTAAGCTTTTTGCTCAGAAAAGCGATAGGCTGAACGCGGCCCTCGTCATCGCACTGAGCAAGGCAGGCTCCCACCGCGTAGTCCGAAGCATCGGTTGCGAGCACGAACTCCCGACTTGGGTCAGGCGCATGAAGTGAGGATGCGCTCTTCAAGCAAGCTTTCACATCATCAAACGCTTTCTGCGCCTCGTCATCCCATGGGAGCCGCTGCGGTGTCCGCCTGCTAGTTAAGCTCGTCAGTGGCAGCACGACGCGGGAATAGCCGGGGACATATTGTCGGTAATAGTTAGCTAAGCCCAGAGAGCTTCTGAGCTCCTTCGTTGTCTGGGGCCTCGGCATCTCGTCTATTGCCCTGACCTTTTCTGGACTAGCGCTGTGCTTCCCCGACCCAACCACATGGCCCAAAATTCGACTTCTCGTCTCGCGAAACCACATTTGCCTGCGTTCACGGTGAACCCGGCGGCTGAGATCGAAGCGAGCACCGCCCGAACGTGCCTCAAATGCTCCTCCCAGGCGTCTGAATAAATTGCGAGGTCATCTATGTAGGCGCATGCGTACTCGCGGTGCGGTGCTAGTTCCTGGTTTATGACCCTCTGAAATGTCGAACTCGCATTTCGAAGGCCGACGGGCTTGACCTTCCATGCGTACTGCCCAACCGGAGTGACGAATGCCGTGAGGGTCTGTGCCTGCTCGTCAAGGGATATTTGCCAATAGCCTCTCAGCATGTCTATTAGGCTGATGAAGTGTGCCTTCGCTACTCGGAACAGCAGCTCGGACGGTAGGCTCATCGGGAAGGCGTCCTGCTCGGTTATCGCATTCAACTTCCGATAATCGCAGCACAGGCGCAGCCCCCCATCCTATTTTGCGACGCAAACCACTGGGTGAGCATGAGGACTCTCCACGGGATATATTAGTCCCCACTCCAGGAGCTCATCTGCTTGCCTCTCCACTTCCTTCCGATACGCCATCGGAACCTTGTACGCATGGCCAGCCCGTGGCTGAGCACCCTCCTTTAGCTAGATTTTGTGCGCTCCTAGCGTGCATTTGCCGTGCCTACTGCTGAAAACGTGGCCATTCTCCTCGATCAGTGCCTCTAGTTCTCGGCGCGGCGCTTCGTTCAAATGTTCGAGAGCACCCGGCGGTAGCGCGTCGCCTGGCGCTGAGCGCATGGGGAACGTGGGCACGTCGCCGAACTCCGCGTCGCCCTCGAATATCACCCCTTCTACATTCACCCGTGCGTGGTATGCTCTGAGCTTGTTTGCGTGGACAGTCCGACATGCGCCATTGTCGAGTTTGATCAGATAACTGTACGGGCGCGTCTTCCGCATTACCGTCACAGGCCCCGTCCACTTGGACATCAACTTTCTCTCGCCATCCCTTTCAAACAACAACACCTGCTGCCCATCTGTGAAGTGTTTATCGACAGCGCGCAAGTTGTATTGTGGAAAAATCGCAAGGCTTCATTGGCCCGCAGCAACCGGGCATCTTGCTAGTTTTGCGGCCGAAGAAAACTGTGACCGCGCGGACGCGGAACCTCGCACATGCAACCGGTTTGGGGAGAAGTAGCTTCAAACATGTGGCCGTCCCCGCTGAGGCGACATTGTCCCTTTCAAAGAAAAGCACCACCCTTCAAGGAGCGGCCGAGGCGGGGTCGTGTGTGTGTGTGTGGGGGTGGGGTTGAAGGGAGCATTGAGGCATGCTAGCTGTTTCTGCGAGGAGGATAGGGTGAGGAGAAAGCGTACAGAAACAACACCCGCACAGAGCCCCTTCGGCCAGCCAGCAAGAGAAAAAGGAGAGAGTGCAGCACGAAGCTAAACGCCGGACCAGCGCCATCTCTGGACATTAGTGCAGCAAAATCGCGCCAGCCGAACGCATTGCACCGCGCGGGCGTTCCTGTCTGTCTTTACTCCGTGGACGTGAGTGAGCTCCTGGAGTCGCGACTGTGGCCTTGACGACCGCCGGCAGCAAGATTAGGACGCACTTTTAGGCGGTGGGAAAAGCAGTTCCACGAACGGCCGGAGCAGCGAACAAACCTACCTTGCGAGCTATGGATCCTGCAAGCCGGCAGTACACGCTGGTTGGGTTCGCCCCGGAACTTGACTGGAGGCCCCTGACCTTCCTGAAGCCTATTCCAGCCAACAGGGTGTGCAGCGCCTGCGGCCTGGTGCGCAAGAGGACCGCGTTGCTGCCCTGCATGCACGTGCTGTGCGAGTGCTGCTACGAACAGTGCGACCAGGGCGGCTTGAACGAGTGTCCTCTGGACGGCAACCACTACGAAAAGGAGGACGTCATTCTGTTGGACTTCACTGCTGAAGATCTCCTGAGAAGAGAGGTAATTACGAGAATGGGGGGCTTCTTTTTGTTTGTTTTCGTTTGCGCCTTGCGATTTACTGCACAGTGTTTATCGCATGTCTACGCATTTCACATCCGTCGGAGGAGAGTATAAAAATGTACTGAAAATCGAGAACCCTGTAAAATGTTCCTATTGCTGCAGCGCCCTTTTTGTCGCCGTAATGAAATTAGGCTGGATAGCAATGATATCCGTCTAATATTACAGTACTGCACCTGTATGCTTAGGAGTGGAAATGCCCGAAAGCCTTTCCCCTGTCCTCTCTTATCTTTCTCGATTTTTCATTTTTATTTTCTTTATCTTTATAATATTGTTCTCTTCGTTTCTTTTCCTTTTCTTGTTTTTGTTTTATATCTCGTTTCCATAATTATTTTTCTGGTTTTATTCAAATAAAGCCTCCGCGGTAGCTCAGGGGTTATGGCGCTCGGATGTTTACGTTTACTCGAAAGACCCGTGTCCGATCCCGGCCGCGGCGGTCGAATTTCGATGGAGGCGAAATTCTAGAGGCCCGTGTACTGTGCGATGTCAGTGCATGTTAGAGAACACCAAGGGATCGAAATTCCCGTAGCCCTCTCCTAATGCCTCCCTCGTAGCCTGAGTCGGTTTGGGACGTTAAACTCCCGATAGACCACATTCGTAAAATGAAGAGGACCCCCACAGCTTAAGTATTTGAAATCCTCTCCCCGGGAAAAATATATCTGCCCCTACGCTAACTGCTGCGTCGTACAAAGCAGCTCAGAGAGAGATATAGTGAGAGGAAACCTCCTCAGCCTCCAGTGCTTTCGAGTGCTGAAAATGTTAGGCGTGGTACATTGGTGAGCTCCGAAAGGAACCATGTGGTATCGATCTTTTCGGCGTAAACTGCGTTAATCTGGATAATAATTGAAGCATGGCATTCTGGTTTTAGCCGAGGATGTGCATCGAATGCCGATTCGATAAATGGTGCCAACATGCTTCAAAAAGGGGAGTAATTTGGGAATCAGATGTCCACTAGCTAAAGCTCGGTATAACTGCGGTGTCTCCTCGGGCAACACATACAATACCGAGCTCTCATCGAAACATCTCCTCTTTACGAATACACCTTTCCACGAAGAGAGAAAAAGAGGCGATAGATTTTGCATTACTTTCCTATGTTTCAAACTTAATAAGATAGCCGAATGCGGAGCCTTAGTTATAACCGCTCATTACCGCCTGTATTTAGCGTTTCCATGGTTAGCATGTGGTTTAAAGTATTTAGCGTGCGGCGGACGTCTCCCTGATTCTACCTTTTCCTATGGGCAAAGCAGTGTATCTCGCTTTTCTTGTACTGATCGAGCCTTTCTTAGACTAACGGTTCGCATGCCTTTCTAGTGTGGCGGCCTGAAACCGCTGCGATAAATTTCTCGTGCAGAAAGGGAAAAACTGAGTCTGCCATCTGGTAAAACCGAGTGATTTCGATGCGTCGGCATCAACCTTCGTGATGTGCTCTGGTCAGGTGAGGTTGTTGTTGATATGGATTCCTAGATACCATCTGATTCTACTTCGGTAAGCGTGGTTGAGTTCAATAATTACGCGTAGCGTAGTTGATATTAGTGCGCTTTCGTGTTACCGGCATGAATTTGCATCTGGATATGTTGAGCGTCATTTGCCAGGTGGAACACAAGTTTTCAATTCTGTTAAGGTTACTTTGACGCAGTACCTGATCATTCTTGGTATAGTAATGTGACGGTAGAGGACGCAGTGTTCTGGGAAAAGGCTAATTCTTGGTCAACTGCCGATCCTTTGGCTTAGGTAGTACCGCGAGGTGGAAAATATACGTGTCACTCTGCCAACTGCTGGGCCGTGTGTAGAACCGCTTAGCTAAATACAGTATTGTGCGTTTTTATCGTGAAGACTTTCAAAAGTTTCCCCGCCTCAACCGCTGGCTCATTTGCGATGAAACTGCACACAGAGCTTGCGTATTATGATAACTTTTGTATCCTAGGAAGTTTGACAACGGTACTTACTTAGTTGAGCCGTGCATGATGCGAAAACATAATCGTCTACGTAGGGATCGGCAACCAAAACCCGCAGACGACGCTTTTTCGCTGAAGGGCGGCAGTGGCGCCATCTGTTTGCGGTAGCACAAAGCGTCACGACAAGGCCGTCGAGGAGAGCGTTGCAAGGAGCGCGGGCCGTTTGAATATGCCGTTCCTGTCGTTTCGTCTGCTTCTACTGAAGCGCTTACAACATTTTCGGCTAATTAAGCGGAAAAATATCAGAACAAATGATTTAACGAGGCTTTACCTTTTAAAGAATATTGTTTGCAATGCTCGCCTCGGCGGCCTTGTCGGGACGGTTTCCACTGCCCAAAACAGATGGCGCCACAGCCGCCCTTCAGCGAAAAAAAGCGTCGTCTGCGGGTTTTGGTTGCCGATCTATACGTAGACGATTACGTTTTCGCATCATGCACGGCTCAACTAAGTAAGCACCGTTGTGAAACTTGCTACGGTACAAAAGTTACCATAATACGCATGCTCTGTGTGCAGTTTCACGGCAAATGAGCCAACGGTTGAGGCGGGGAAATTTTTTTAAAGTCTTCACGATAGAAACGCACAACACTGTATATTTCCGCTTAAAAGACCTCACATGTTGGGAGGAAATTTCTCCTCGCTTTCCAATGCTTCCGATCGCTCGAGATACTATGTGTGGTGCATTGCTGTGCACCCAAGGAAAGCCGGTAGCTGTGAAACTTGAATCGTAAATTCCGGGCATTTTGATAATCATTGAAGGCCAGCGTTATGGCTTTGGCAGACGCCGTGTGTGGAACGTTGACCTGAGACATTCTGCCAGTGTGCTTCGAGAAAGGGAGTAGTTTGTGAATAAGACGTCTCTTAGCTATAACGCTGCTTACGTACTGTTTCTATTCAGTCAACAGCTACCATAACGAAATTTCAGACAAGCATCCCCCTTTTACCAATTTTCGTTTCCCCGAATAGAAAAACAGTTCCATAACGAAGGTTTCATTACTTTGTTATGTTTCCATTCTAATCATGTAGCCGAACTCGGCTCCTTAGTAATCTCGCATGGCTGGCTACGTTTAATGTTACCTTGGCTAAATTAAATGTAGTCCGCAGGTTTGCCTTTTTGATAAGTGCGGCCGACGTCTCGTTGCTTCTAACTTCGCCCTGTGTTTTAAGCTGCGTATCTTGTTCTTGTACTGAAAATGCGCATTTTGGATTCAAAGTTCGCATGCTGTTCTACCGGGGCTGTCTGAAGCCGCCGCTATGAAATTCTCGTGCAGCGCCCCGATGCGTCCTAGAATGCGCTGCTGGAGCGTCGCCATCGTTATCAGGGACAAGTCGTTGTTTTTTTTTTCTTGAGCAAACAAAAGATTTTGACCTGCCACCTGTTGCCGGGCTGCTCGGTAGGAAGTTATGCCCTTTTATCGAATATGGTGTGTCAGTTCACAGTAAGATCTCCGTCCTTTTAAAGGTGTTTGACGAATGGTTAGGCACACAATTTTATCTCCTCTTAACACTCCAACATTTTTAGTTATCATTTTGATCGAACATACTGAGTAATATGAAGCAGACATATTCACTACACATTACAAAATAGAAAAGCTTGTTTTTAAAAGTATTTTTCGCGTTCCGCGCTTTTCTCACTCCCGGAAAGGAGCAGATAATATCGAGACTCATTTCCTATTGGCTATACACAGAGAAGGTCTTAAGTAGATCCCTCGCCAGATAGTTACCTCCTGTCTCCAAGTGACTTATTTTGTATCTTTGCAGGTCAACTGCTGGAATGAAGGCAGGGGCTGCAATTATATGACGGCTGCTTCGGGGATCTCGCAGCATTTCCTGCTGGAATGTGAACACCACTCCGTCCGTTGTACCAGGTGCTCGGCCACCGTTCTTTGCAGAGACGTGTGCACGCATCTCCGGTCGGCCTCTTGCAACACTTCGACGCCTGTCACATCCGAAAGCCAAGTTCCAGCGGGTCAAGTGGATGAGGCAGCATCGTCGGGTCAAATCACAGCATATAAGAAGCCAATGGATGCTGATATGAGCACGCATGGGGACCGATTAATCGAAATCTCTCATGGCATAAACGCACTTAAGGAGACCCTACGTCAAGAACTAAAGTCTTTGAAAGGACAGAGCCAGGAGGAAATAAGGTCGTCCAACTCTGAACTCGAACAATGTTTGGCGTCATGCAGCGATACAGTTAACACTTGTTTGAGAGGTATAACAAGTGCAGAACAAAAACTGGACGATAAATTGAGCGTAACTCGGGCCGACTTGTCGCAGATTGCAGCTAGCATGGAACAAGTCAAGACTGAATTGAAGGAATGCGTCCAAAAATCATGCCAACAAGTGACGCACTGCGAGTTTTTTGTAAAAGGAGTGAAATCTCTTCAAAACGAGACGATGAAGGACGACACGGCTTATTATGACAGCGAGGAGGTGTACCTGTGCGGCTACTGCATGTCTCCTGGAGTCGTGTTCCTGAGATACTGGCCATGTGTAATGCTGTACATGAAGTACATGCTGCACAAGGGCGACATGGACGACTATGTTCAGTGGCCATTCAAGCACAATGTCAGGATGAGCGTACTTCATCCAAGAGGAAGGGAAGAGCGTGTGCTGACATATGCAGACGTATTTAGTAAAAAGCCAACAGCTTCAAATTCTCAGGTTTTTTGCTTTAATGAATATTTAAACCTCGATCATCTTATCCGTGACGGGTACGTTGATAATGACCAGCTTCGGATTAAGTTTGCACTGCTACCTTGAATCAGATATCAGCGCGGATACGGGCCATCGGTTCGAATTTCCTGCCTGTGGACACCTTTGTACGCTTCACTGTTTTCTTCAATTTCTTATGTATTAACTAGCGCATCGAAAAACACTTGCATGATGGTTTCTTTTTCGCCAGCTTTGATTGGCTCCGGAGCACGAACATAGCTTCTAACTCATTCATTGGTGACCATCAGATTACTCCTATTGTGCTATGTGATATAAAAGTTACTAAATAAACAAATGTTAATTTCGCTCTCGCAGAGAATGCGTATTTCTTAAACTGCTTGGTAAAACGTGAGCACCTGCCTGTCGCATCTGTTACTTATTATTTCATTCTTTGTTGGAAAAAGAACGGCAACCTTAATTTGTGATGTAAGGCTCAGATCCAATATTCATTTCGTTTTCATCAGAACATCACGGTCGCGATTTTATCATAATCTTATCATGTAGTTGAACATTAGAGAATCGCGGATTTCTTACACCGTGAAAAGAAAGGCATCAGAGTTACGTAATAGCAAAAATAAAAGCAAAGAACGCGTTTTAACGCACGAACATTTAGTGTTTGATGTGGGAACAAATTGTCCAGCTTCGGCATCAGAGACCGTTGCAGGTTTCAGCTAAATTAACGATTGGTCGCGAGAGGTTGCTCTCGCAACCCAGACTGGTAGCAGCACCTGCCAATCGGAGGGAAGTGGCGCATCGCGTAACCACTTCGCCAGGAGTGGAATGACGGGTCCCACCGGTCTCTGAACAGACTAAAGAACGATCATTTCTGGAGATGGGGGCATTAACCCTGCCGTGTCATACGCTTTAGCGGGGCTTAACTGTGTCCTCCATGTTGTTTTATATATATATATATATATAGTAAGATTTTTTTAAAAGATCGAAATCAGCGCAGCTCTGGCAATGATGTACTGGAGTATGTCGCTGTGCAGAGGCATGTAAGGTAGTGGAGGAATGCCTCAAAAACGCACTACACCGCTGCTTAATTAAAAGGTACCACGATCTCACTACGCCCCTGCCTTGCGTTCGTAATAATTTATTCTCTTGAACATGTAATTCAAGCTAACTGTGGCATTTATGTCATGGGTACTGACACTCTTCTATTAAAACTGAATTTCGAAAAATTGAATTTGGCGTACCTTTTCCGGTTTAAAGCGAAAAGTCCGTACCTTAATTATTGCGCTACCAAGCACGTTCTGAATGTAAGAGGCGTGCGCGTTGACAATCTCTAAACCCCTGTTTGCATGAACCCGATAGGTTCGAGTCGTGGTCGGATTGATCAAGGTCACCCCGCCCCACATGACTGCTTGTTCACTTGAACTCGAGTTTAGCGAGTCGTGAAAGCCCCGCCGCGGTGGCTCAGTGGTTAGGGCGCTCGACTACTGATCCGGAGTTCCCGGGCTCGAACCCGACCGCGGCGGCTGCGTTTTTATGGAGGAAAAACGCTAAGGCGCCCGTGTGCTGTGCGATGTCAGTGCACGTTAAAGATCCCCAGGTGGTCGAAATTATTCCGGAGCCCTCCACTACGGCACCACTCTCTTCCTTCTTTCACTCCCTCCGTTATCCCTTCCCTTACGGCGCGGATCAGGTGTCCAACGATATATGAGACAGATACTACGCCATTTCCATTCCCCCCCAAAACCAATTATTATTAGTCGTGACAGGTTCGACTGAAGCCCATGAAGGAATTGCCCGTTTTTTTTTCTTTCCGCTATATACATGGTGGGGTGAAAAGCAGTGTTGTAGGCGTTACCGAAAGAAAGTAATTAAATACGTTGCTCGTTACGCTAAAAAAAAGGAACGCGTTACCGCCCTACGTTACCTACAAAAAAAGGTAACGCGGTATAGATACCGCTACTGGAAAAAAAGTACCGCACATTACTTTGCCGTTACTTCTTGGCCATTAATTTTAATTAACCTTCGCCTTAAGAACCTATGATAACAATTTTATAAAGCTCACATTTCACATCAAAATGCTAGCCCAAAATAAAGATTTAACGCGAATTCCTGATTTAATGAGAATACGTTGCACAAATGTGCAGGAGTTTAGCAACGTTGTAGTGGCCTAAAGTTGCCTGTAGAGTTACATGTTATGGCTTCTAACTCTGTGGCACATGGTGAAGCCATTTTCTGAATGCGAGATTAAACACAAAATGACATTTCATCATCAATTCTAGCTTGACAAACAAAACATCACTGAACTATCGACAAATTTAAGGTAATTCTGAAAAAATGTGATGTTCCAAAATGCTCCGCATGCTTCCACTCTTTACAGAGTTGTGTGTGTGAGTGGTTTCGGAAGGGGAGGTAGGTGAAGGCAAGTGTGTGAATGTGTGTTCGTGCACGTGTTTCGTGCTTTAGGGCTATTCTCACTCTTTTTTTTTTAGTTGGGTGCGTTGTCAAGAGCAACTGTTTTCTGGCGTGCATGCGAGCCCCAACAAGGGTTGTCGGGAGCACCTGTACATCTTGTTTATTCAGGACATCACTTTAGGGGCGCTGCGCTTTCTTAACTAGTAACGTGACACCTCGCGTTACCAATAAATGTTAACGTAAGTACGTCACCCGTTAGAGTTCCGAAATGGTAATGAGTACGTTACTAAGTTACCGAAAAAAGTAACGCGTTACCGGCAACACTGGTAAAAAATCACGTGTAGCTTATCTTGTTTTGTATGCTAGCTATATGTTCTGCTTCCTAGGCCAATTTGGATGCATTATGCGCCGCCGCATGCAGGCGCTTCCTTTTTAATGTGCTTGGTTTCGCTATTTGACGCGAAGAGGTGCGACCGTTTCGTTGCCTGCGGCTATGCTGGCGCAGTTCGCGGCCCTCCTGCTGTTTTCCGACAGTGGCAAGTTGAGAACCGTTCGATTTTTTACCAAATTACGCTGCCTTTCGAGCTGTTTCGCGAGGCACGCCGGTCGGCGCAATATGGCGCAGCTGTAAATTAATTAAAGGCACGCCCACCTGCTCGCGCCATGGTGTACTCGGTGGGCAATTAGCGAATGATTCCGGTTTGCAGCTTCCTCCAGCAGGTTTGCAGCACAGCCCCATTTACACGTCCTTAGCAAAATGTTCCCGAACCAATACAGGGACATCTGCCCATGGCGCGGTGCAACACCCACCCTATACCATGTTACTTGGGAATGTGACAAAAATAAAGCATTCCATGGCTCAGAAAATCCGAGTGCGGAGCAGTGGGAGAGTGGGCTCTCCAGCGGCAACCAAATCCTCCAAATTCATGCCCAGCGAGCGGCCGAACTCAGCGGTGTACTGGAATAGGGGCGCCGACCTCTGCAAGACGGAGGGAGACATCTGCTTGAAGATGAAGACCTCTGTCTGACCGAAAGACCTTGTTAGAGCAATAAAGTGTATCCTATCCTATCCTATCGCAGGGTGCGCCCACGCCTTGCGGCTTGTGCTCTTTCCCTATAGCGGTTAGTTTCAAATGGTCGCGCGTCGAGTTCTACGGGGACGCGAATTTCTTTATGGCCTCAGTTCAGTTTCCCCTCTCCAGACTGCGCCAGTTGCAATCCCCTTCAGGTGGCGATGGGAGGAAACAGCTTGTTGATGATGAAATCGGGGTTTCTTGATGACCCGGTGGTTCTAACCCGCAAACATTCACGTTACTCGAAGAAAGGAGAAGTTTAACTATTTATTTAAACATAAATAAAACAAGAAGAAACAAGCAAGGAGAAAACTATTTACAACATGTCTAAACCGTTGAGCAGAAGAATTCAGCTTTGGTTCAACCCATAGCGCTTACCTTCAAGCTCTGTCTCCGCCCTTATCGGGGACAACAACCAATAAGATTACAAGCGGCTCACCTCACCAATCACTGGTTAGGGAAAGTTAAATAAGGTTTCCGCCAACTAATCACATTTTGGGGGAAGAATGCTGATTAAACATTTTGGAAAGGAGAGGTTGCAATCAAATACACAAACAGCACAAACGCGACCACCATTTTCCACCACACCCAGGGCAGGGTCCTTACTGCTTTCCTAACATTGTCATCTGATTTGTATTTCGCACACGTATACATGCTAGACAAACATATGCCGACGAGACAATGACTCAAGATGTTCTCAGCAAAAAAGAGAAGAAAACAGTTGTTGAGGGAATAATGCGCTTCATGGTCGCTCGGCTCCCACCCAGCTGTGCTCCTTCAATCCCGGAGCCTGGGCAACCCCTTGACGGCGCACACATGTCGACAGAGTTATCTGGTCAGGGCTCTTCCCGGCGGGTTAAGCCCGTGACGGTGCGGAGAAAAGAAGGGCGTCCGCTGCATGAAGGGGAGGCAGTGACGGGACGGGTCCCTTTGTTGGCGACGCGCTGATCACCATACAACCACTTCCGACCCCACTTGTGCGGTCTTCCTCGCTAACACGAGACCGTCCAGTTCGTGGAAAGGTCAGCGAACTTCACAGCCACCAAGAATACACGACTTCTTTCGAGTGATATTTGTTTACAGTCGGGTAAAACATGTGGTCGGCATGAAAAAAAAATGGGCAAACGTTTTGAAAACTTCGTTCTGGCGTTATTAGCACGGGCGCGTAATTTTTGAGACTTCCGGGAAAAAGAAGGAAACGGATGAAAAGCTAAAAAACCATAAACTTGAGCGTCGAAAATTCCGTCGTCTGTTCCACTGAAAACGCGCATTGCACCCGCGCAGTGACCACAAGGGTCTCCGCTTTTCAGAAAACACGACCGGGGAAAAAAATGTTAACATAAGCCTTGAAGAAGCCTTGAAAAGGACTGCCTAAGCCTGGTGCGCCAAAAATTGTCTTCTGGATATCACGGTGCCAAACGTGTGTCAATGAAAACGCACAGTTGGCCGTGTAACGGGACGTATAGCTTTTAAGGGGCAGACAATGACGTCAGGAAACGGAGGGATGCTTGAAGATCATTGGGAGACGTCATCTTGTATGTGGTGCATCAGTGTTCCGCATAGGAATAAAGTTCTTAAGAGCATGTTGTCCTCGTACGTAATTTCGCCTGCTCGCCCAGTTTTTGCGCGAGATTTATCAGAATGGCACTTGCTCGTGGTTTACATTTTTCTTCTGACGGTGCCCGGTGGGAGCACGTTGTAAGAATATTGTTACACACCGTCGGTGCGAGAGGCAACCGCTTTAGTGAGCCGTATTTCTGTAACAATACGGACGAATTTAGTGATGCGGCGGTTACCATATCAGTTTGTTCTTGCGTTTTTATGATGCAAAAGAAATGTTCATTTCACAAAGGATCTGCTGTTTTCTTTCCTGGATTCACACTGCTGGGCGGAGGCCAGAGCGGAGCTGAGTTGACGGCCGGTGAAGAGCGCCAGAATGTATTTTTTTTTTTCATTTTTCTGTGCCGAAATTAAATAGATAAAAATAGGAGACCATAATGAACATAAATAGTGCGCCATGAAGGCGCGGCGGGCCGCAGCGCATGCTAGAATTCAAACTGCCTGCACCTGAACCCGCTCAGTTTATGACGCCATCCTAGCCCTTTATTGACGAGACAATAAAATACTTGAAAAAATCATTTATTTCTCTCATATCTGCACTTATTAGAGCATGACAATGCGTACTTTCTAAACACAAAAAATTGCTATACATATCAGCTGAAATATAGCTTTGTTGCCTGTGGGCAACAGTAGGCATGAGTCCTTAAGTAGGCGTCATTGCATAATTCTTACGGAATAGTGTGGAACCTGTATATGCACTCTTTTTCTGGAGTGAAACAAAGGTGTACGTTACACTTTCTGCACATTACACGTGTAATGCCTGTGCAGTTGGGGTATTTGCATCGACCTTTTTGGGAGAAAACATCGGGAGGTGATCAATAGTGTCCAGCCTAATCTCCTTGCACGGTACAAGAGCGGCTGGCCCACGGCGCTTCTTCGCTTGTAGTTCATTTTCAATTTTTGAAGGGGCCAACGGTCGCCCTTCTGGAAGGTGTTGAAACCTTTCCCTGCTGTTTCAAAACGCACGCTGTCTCTGCTTTGAAAAGCAGTAAGGTCATTTGCTGGTTGCGTGGCACCTTAGCCGCGGTTGCACCTCGGCGCTACAGGAGCCAGCAGTTGACGATTACGACATCCAATAAATGGAACAATAGCCGCCTGTACCACTTTTTGGATCTCAAGTTGATGCGGTACAGCGCCACAAGCATGTCCATTAGATCCACACCGCCCATGCACTCATTGTAGACACCTACAATAGAAGGACGAGTTATGCTCACCGACGTTCGGGTCTTCTTGTCAAAGCGCTTCACAGTATTTTCTGGTGATGCCGATGCAAATGTGGACAGCAGCGTGACGGGACGACTGTCAAACCACTTCACAGCCCTCAGACTCACCCCTTTAAATGTCGTCTCCATCTCCACGTAAGAGCCACGCCCTTTCTTTTCTAGCTCTTTGTCGGATGGAAGTTTGCATCCTTTCAGGCGAGCTTCGCGTACTGTGCCTACGGAAGTGATACCAGCCTTTTTGAGGACCACCTGTAAGTCCACACTGCAAAACCAGTTGTCAAAATACAGGATGTAGTCTAGACCGCGAGGCACGACTCTCGCCATTCTGAGAACGACGTTGCCGCTGGCACCGATGTCTGAAAACCCGGCTGCAAAAAATTTTGCCTGTGTAGATTTCAAAGTTGTACATTATGCCGCACTCATCGCAGCGAAGGAATAGTTTATAGCCCCATTTCTTCGGCTTGTTTGGCAAGTACTGCTTCAATGAGCTGCGGCCTTTGAAAGGCACCGGCTGCTGATCAACGCATAGTTCTCGAGATTTTGGTATTTCACGGCATTTGGAGACCACGTGGTCCAGTAGAGGCCGCACTTTGTACAACCTGTCGCGTTCGGCGTTATTGAGGTCCGGTGCCTCCTGGTTGTCATTGAAGTGCAGTGACTGTTTGATTTCTTCCCATCTGTCTCTCGTCATGTTGTCTGCAACTTGACTGATGCGGAACCTTTCCGACCAGTACATGCGCGTTTGAGGCAGCTTCATAATTGACATAGTGAGCACTGTACCGATAAACTGCTCCAAATCGTTGACAGTCATTTTAGTAACTTTGTTGGGATTCCTCTGAGCTCTATACAGGGAAGACTGCTCACAGATTAGAGACAAAAAATCTATGTAAAAAAATTCTCTAAAATAACTGATTGGAGACTCAGCCGGGGATGGACAGGGCGGTACGTCCTTCCACTTTGGCATGGTATTACCAGCGGAGCCTTGGACAACTCTCCATGCAGGACCATTTTTCGAAGGCTTGGGAATTTCTTCAATATTGTCTGTGCTTGGAGTTCTAGAGATGGCTTCATCTTGACAGTCAGCTGAAAGAGCTGTGCAAATTAAACAGAAAGCAGATGCGATATAAACACGCTGAAAAACAAAAGGCAAACGTAATAAAAAATTATTGCATGAAGTACCCGTGTGAATAAGGCAGTCCTAATAACACAAACTGAAGAATTACGGTTTTGATAGATGCGTAAGTAAAGATGGTGTTGCAAACGCACAAAGAAACTCCTACTGCGCTAAATAAACGGAGCGCCACGCGCTACCAGGCGTCTCATATATATAGGCAGGGAAATGGGGAACGCATGGTATTGTCCGTCTTGACAGGAGTCGGCGGCTACACGCGGGAGCACCGAGCCAAATGCGCCCTTGTGGTCGAGTCCCCCCCACCCCCCCCCCCCTACTCTACATCGCACCTCTTCCTTCGGCAACGGACGCTACTTCATTTGTGCCTCGAATTGAATGTTTGCGTAATTCCGGCTGTGGCAGCAAAATGAATGCTTACATGCCCGGGCTGAAGGAGCATTCTCTGGTTCTTCGTCGCTTGACGACTCCAGATCAGAGTCATCACTGTGTTCTGGGAACGCCTTTGCGGCAATTTTTCCATAAAATATGTTGGGATCCATCCGTGTGTCCTGCATGAGGCCGTGCAGCACGTACGTTATCCGCCTAGGCAGTTTAGCAGACAAACACAAAAAAGGCACACTGTAAACTCAACGGGACGAACAACACAGCATAGTGCCGGGTGTTGCCTATGGGCAACAAACACGAGACGCGCCCTTACGGGCGCAAATTAGCAGAGCCATCGACGTAATTCGAAAAAGAGCAAACTGAGGCATTCTTCCAAGCAAGTGCGAAAAGCCACGGAGAAAAAAACGAGCGCTTACCAGAGAATTGACGGTCAGAGTCTGAAGTCGTGTAGGCGACTGCTGTGCAGAGTTGTTGTTGACCTCACACAATGGTACATACCCACAAGGGGGATTGGCCATAACCAGGCGGTGACTATTTAAATGACCAGTTGCATGTGGCAAGCATGGGATGACCTACCAAAATTTGGATCGCACAGTTTCCGTAGCCGAGGTGGTTGCAGGAGGTTAGGGGGGTCATACAAACTAAAAGTTAGGCAAAGAAGGGGTAGGGATTACTATAAGTGGTTGTAAAAACCGAAATACAGAAGCTGATAATGGGATGGGCAGGACGAAAGCTCATGATGGTAGACGTTTTGATTCTAGGAGATAATTTTTCCTCTTCTTCAATTTCTTTATTATACGTCAGATGGCGCAACATGCCCATGTGGTAGTAAGATAGGCGGAGTTTGGTGTAAAACAAAAGCGTCCAAAACCAAAACTGAACCAGAAAAAAAATATTTTCTGGTGTGTTGCCTGTGAGCAACAGTCGTCAATAAAGGGCTAGCGGTGTTTCATCACAAGCGAAAATGGCACTATATTTCCACGGGCGGCATCTCGGTTCAGCGCCGCACTTGCGAAAAGACTCCGCTGACGCAGTCGCGATTGTCGCCTTGACGACCGCCATGAAGAAGATAAGACCGCGCTGTCAAGGGGCGGAAGAAACAGTCCCTGATACGACCGGCGCTGCGGACGGACGCAGTGAACGATGCCTCCCTCAAGCTCGCAGTGCACGCTGGTCGGATTCGCCCCGGAGCTCGACTGGAGGCCCCTGACTTTCCTCAAGCCTATTCCAGCGAATCGAGTATGCAGCGCCTGCGGACTGGTTCGCAAGCGCAACGCATACCTCCCATGCATGCACGCTCTCTGCGAGTGCTGCTACGGACACTGCACCAAGGACGGCTCGCTGGAGTGCCCGCTCGACTGCAACGCCTACGAGGAGGATGACGTCATCCTTATGGACGTCTCCGCTGACGATCTGCTGAAAAGAGAGGTAAGCGAGAATGCAGAATAAGGAGCTGCTAGGGCCTTTTTTTTTAGGTGCGTTAGCTCTTACTACTTCAGCAGCAGCACACATTCAGCAGCATGTGGTGCGGCTCGACAGATGAGCCAAATTAATTCAAGGTCGGATAAAATGTTGAGAACAATGCATGATAAGTGCTTGTTTGTCACAATTCGAACACCTCCACTACGTGCGTTTTTACGATCTGAACGAGAGGAAGAAAAACTGGGTAAATCAGCAAACACCTCGCCGCACTAATGTCATCTGTTAGCCACGTTTCAGTTAATATCAGCAAGTTGCTATCAGATAACACCAGGTTTGACGCGAGCTCTCCTTTCGGAATGAAACAGTATGTTAGCAAAGATTGCAGAAAACAAAAGAATATAATGATGACATGTTTGAAGACGGTGTAGAACTGACTTACGTGGTTGTGGTAGCTAGATTTCTTTAAGTGTTTACTCCGTCTCATAAAAAATAGCGTTTTGCGCCTTTATGGAGGGTTTGATACCGCAAAGAAAATTTAGTTGTCTTTTATTTGGCAAACGCGACAAGTTGCTTTCTTGTATTATGAATTCGTCGGGAGAAATCCTCATCAATGCTTAAATCTGTATCTTTTACTTTGGGGCCATTTGAGAGGATCATTTAAAGGATGCAAACTTTACCATTATGGGACGCTGGCGTTCCGTGTTGTGTCGTACAAGACGGTGTGCACGTTAGATATCTTTACTATCTAAGGTCACACCCGGTTGATCGGACCAGTGGCGAATGATGATCTCTTCGGGTTCGGCAAATGTCTCGGATGGTGTAGGATCGGCGTAAACAATCAAATTGCATCTCCGCGAGCGATTCTCGGCGTCATCAAATCGCGCGTCCATCTCCCGGACCAGCTGAGTCGTCTTTCCTGCTTTGCATTACACATGTTCCTTGTCTATTTTCAAAGTAGCCAGATTCTGGTAGTGCAGGAGAGCAAGCTTCCGGGCTAGTTGGTGATGCATGTTGTTCAGAAGGCAACGCAAAAAAAAAAAAAACGGACGCCAACAGTTTATTCATCGTGTAGTACAAGGGATATACGCTCAGAAGGGAATGCCCAGCATGCCCATAGAGAAGGCTCAAAGACCGCCCATCAGTCAAGCGAAGCAGTTAATCAAACAACAAATCTAAAGAAGCACATTCAGCTGAATATACGTGCACAGACGTGTCACTGCCACAACTTTCGGACAGCTTTTTGATATGATAATCCTCTAAAACGAGCCTAGCCTTATCATTACCGCTCTTGCGAAGAATCGTGGTCTTTTCCAATCTTGACCCTACACGTGCACGAAACAAGGTGCCGCGCGAGATTCGCATTAGTGTCATTATATTCTGTTTTTGGCATGCTCCCGTGGACGGTCATTAATACAGCAGCCAGTTTGGCCAACGTATCAAGCCCCACATGTAGGCGATCCCCTTTTTTTTGTTGTTGTTGCAGCCCCTGCCGGCACAACCAGTGATGCGTGTGCATAGCTTAGACAGCTTGTTGGGTGCTGTGAGCACCAAGGGCACATGGTGGCTGGCAGCCAGTTTTCTCAGGACGTGGGAGAGTTGGTGTACATAAAAGACCACAACCGGCTTTGAAGGCACCATGTGCTCTTGGTGTTCTCAGCACCCAACAAGCTGTCTAATAAGCTATGCCCTCGCAGCATTGGTTGTGCCGGCAGGGGATGCAACAAAAAAACATGGGACCGCATGCGCTAAATGTCCAATAGGTGTGGTGTACTGCATCCCCTTCTCATGTGGGGCTTCATACGCTGGCCAAACTGGCCGCTGTATTAATGACCGGCTACGGGAGCATGCCAAAAGCATAGAAAATAATGAGACTAGTGCGAATCTCCTGCGGCACGTTGCTTCGAGCACGTGTAGGGCAAGGTTAGAGAAGGCCACGATTCTTGGCAAGAGAGATAGTGATAAGGTTAGGCTTGTTCTTGAATATCGGAAAGCTGTACGAACGTTGCATCAGTGGCACGTCTTTACACGTATATTCAGCTGATTGTGCTTTTTTAGATTCGTTTTGTAGAGATAGCTATATTACGGTAGCATTTCGAGCCTTCAGCGTGCCGGCGCTGTGGCAGTAGCGGCGCCGCCACCCTGTCTGTGGCTGCCAGCATTTCGATCCTTCAGCGTGGTGGCGCCACCGTGTTGTCACGTGGTTGGTCACGTGGTGCGAAGCAGCTGCCGGTGGCGCGGCGCCGTGGCCGATCACGTGGTTGGTCACGTGACCATCCACGTGGTGCGGAGCAGCTGCTGCTGCCGGCGGCGCGGCGCGCCGGCGAGACCGAACTGCCACAGCTGTGCGCATGCGCCGTGTCAAGTGGGACGAAGATGAAGGAACGCCCAGCGAAACGGAGCGGCGAAAGACTGACTTTCCAGTTCAACTGAGCAAGTTCCACTCGTCCAGCTGTATCTATCGCGTCACTCCAGGCTGAACCACCGCCAATTTTTTTGATTAACTTGTTCGCTTGACTCACGCGCGGTGTTTGTCCCTTCTCTACGCGCAAGATCGCCATTCCCTTCTTATAGCTCCCCTGCACTACCGCATGAACAAACAGTTCGTAGCAGCGCTCGTGAATGTCTTTGTGTCCCGTACTCCGTCCCTCGTCCGTTTTTTAGCGCTGCCTTCTAAACAACATTCTGGTAGTGGCTCTCTAAATTGGCTGTCCTCTTAGTTCGTTATTAGTTCGTTTTTGATGTCTTGGAAGTCACTAATTATTGTAGCTTGACCCAAGGACAACTACTTCCATTCAACACGGACTGCCTTTGTAGTGGCATGTCCAAGATTCGTTTCCTTGTTCCCGGACAATATTAGCAAGACGCGAATAGTTTCTAAACATTCAATAGCAACATCGACACAACATATTTCCACCGCATTCAGGTAGGCGAATACGGATACTCAGTTATCTCGCACAGCAGGCTGCGTTCAATGGTTCCTTGGTTAGCATGTGAATAAGCACTGTGGAAACTCGCCCCGGTCAATCCCCTTTGGTTTGTTTCTCCGTGATGCGTCCTCCCTCAACCTATTTGCCTTAAAGGGACACTAAGGAGAAACTCAAGTAAGCTTGTATAGATAGAATACCAGCTACTAACCACAACAACACCACTTTTTACGGAAACAAACCTCTTGTAAGGTAGAAAAGAACTAAAGTAACTATAGGTATCTCCGCCTCAGGTCAATCTCGCAAGTGCAAGCGTGATGACGAAATAGTAGAAAATACGTCACCGATCTCCGAGTCCGCCAAACGTGCTTCAAGCTTACTGGTTTGAACGGTACTGCAGTATATAAATTGTTTTGAAACCGCTAGTGCATTTTTATCCAAAAGAGGAAGACAGAAAAAAAAAGCAGCCTGAATGTTGGAAGTCGAAGAAAACCTGTAATTTGCGTCGCAACTGGCGGCCAGCGTAGTTTCGGTACGTTTTTCGGTGTAGCCTCGATGCTTTTCGAGGCTATGCGCTTGCCACACCCACGTGGTTTCGTTTTATAAAACGCCTCTGTTTAAAAGGGCGGAAAAGCAGATAAGCTCCAAGTGCCTATCCACGTGCTCCTCGGAAGAAGTTCGTGCAACGGCTCGCAGCTGCGAAAAAGAAAGACTTGTACATATCTATTGTTCCTCGCACCTCCACGTTAGCAAACGAGCCGCTCGGCGTGTTCGCTTTGTCAACGTACCAAGACGCTGGGCTGAATAACCAGCGCTACGAGGACTATTGTTACAGAATTTAAATATGTCCGCACGGACAAATCTCCACATGTCAGTGATGACGGTGGCTCGGCATTGACAGCGACACTGCCGACATCTCGTACTTTCTCGTGGCAGAACCGCCGCCTAATCCATAAAAAGCATCGCAGGCTCTGTGAGGTTGAGGTCGCTGAAGTGCAGGCCGCGGTTCTTTGCGGAGCCATTGTAAAGTTTCTGCAAACATAAACGAAGCGACGACGGCGCTTGCACCACTCTGCGTCACTGTCCTCCTATTTCGTCATCAGAGAGTCCCATGTTTGAATCGGAGCGGCGGGAAACAGTAACCTACAGCCCCGAACCACCACCTTGTTAAGTTTTTTTACTTCGAATTAAAATATCTTGGCAATAAATTTACCTTTCCCCCAATTCGCACACACACAAAAAAAAATCAGTGATCCCTTTAACTAACAATGGAGGGCGCTGGCGTCAGAGCACCACAGACGGCGTGATTGCCGCACCCGGGCGGGAAACGACTCACTTGCTTATCAGCTCGTGAACTGGTCTCCTGGGGTTGCTTCGGTTCAGCTCTGCGCCAGCCAGGTGAGGGCTAGCCGTCCGTCCTATGTGCTTCTCTTTTGTTCTAGCGTGGGCAAACCTTCGCTCGTAACCTTGCTGGTGATCGTAATAACAGCGCAAAAGGAACACCAAGGACGGGAAGGAACGACGCAGACGAGCGCCTGTCTGCGTCGGTCCTTTCCATCCTTCGTGTTCCTTTTGCGCTATTTTTCATCGCGAACGTTTCGAACACGCCCAACTTTAGGCTTGCTGGTGTGCCGGACGATGTCGATTCCTTTGCGTATTTTGTTGCTAGCTGGCGGTATTGTTGTTCTGGCAATAAATTCCTGTCTTGTGTCAGCCAGGGAGTCGTTCCCTCCTTCCCCATCAAAGCAAGGCCCCCCGTAGTCGGCGTCTGCTCGGTAGCGCTCCCTATCATAGGGTAGTATCAACTGTTTTAAACTGTGTTAGCCTCGACTAAGCAAGGCAAAGCAGTTTCAACCCCACAACTTACGGCGGAAAGCATTATGTTTCAGTAGCGTGCAGCCGACGCCTGCCCGTTTCTACCTTCGCTTTAGGTACAAAGCCGGGTATTTTGATGTTTTTTTACTGAAAAAAACCCTTGCTGGATTCAAAGTCCGTGTGCCGACCAGCCGTGGCTCTCTGGAGCAGCCGCTGTGAAGCTGGACTGCAGAGCCTCGATGCGTCCTAAAATGCGCTGGTTGAGCGTGGCCAAAGCTGTCAGGGGCACGACGCCATATATTTCTCCGAGCAAAAGGGTGTGATCTTGCACCTGTTGGATGGCTGCTCGGTGATAATTTACGCACCTTTCTTAACAACGGTGTCGATTCACTGCTGCACTGCCTTACTTTTCAAAGACGTTTGACGAACGATTACGCGAACCGATTGCAATCTTTTTCCCACTTTAATATAGTTATTTACAATTTTCATACATCATGCCGAGCAAGGTCCACGAAACGCGCTCAGTATACACAGCAAATGGAACACGTGACCGTTTGGTAAAATGTTTCACCAGCACCAATTAATACCTAAAAATAATATCCAGGAAGAAGAAATAAATTCCCTCCTTCTAAAAAGTTCACAAACGAGCAGATATAACCGAACCTCATTATTTTATTTATTTTATTTCATATCCGTAGAGAAGGTGAAAATTAAGTCCCTCGCTACATCGTCGCTATGTGTTACCAGGTGATTTCCTTGGTCCCCTCGCAGGTCAAGTGCTGGAACGAAGACAGTGGCTGCCAGTATGCGACAGCTGCTTCTGGGATCACCCAACATTTCCTGCTGGAATGTGAACACCACTCCGTCCGTTGTCCCAAGTGCTCGGCCACCGTTCTTTGCAGAGACGTGTGCATGCATCTCCGGTCGGCCTCTTGCAACACTTCGACGCCTCTCGCATCCGAAAGCCAAGTTCCGGTGTCTCAAGTCGATGAGGCAGCATCGTTGGCTTCTTTCAGAGGAGCCTTTGAGAAGCAGGCGGCTGAAATCACAGCTTATCTGAGGCCAATGGCTGTTGACATCAGCACCCATGGGGATCGATTAAGCGAAATCGCTCATGGCATAAACACACTAAAGGAGACCCTACGTCAAGAACTAACGTCTTTGAAAGGACAGAACCACGAGGAAATAAGGTCGTCCAACGCTGAGCTGAGAGAATCCTTTACCGCCTGCAGAGAGACTGTTAACAGTTCTTTGCGAAGCATGGAAGAAATACTGAACAATAAATTTCGCGGAATTCAAGCCGACTTGTCGCAGATTGCAGTTAGCATTGAACCATTCAAGACAGAATTGAAGGAAAGCGTTCAAAAAACATTGCAACACGTGACCCATGAGCGCAGAGAGAGTGCACTACAAGTGACGCATTGCGAGTTTTTGATTAGGGGTGTGAAGTCGCTTACAGAAGAGGCGATGAAGAATAGCTGGGCTGAGTATGACAGCGATAAGGTGTACCTACGCGGCTACTGCATGTCTCCTGGAGTCTGGTTCCTGAGATACTCGACATATGTAATGCTGAAAGTGAAGTACACCCTGCACAAGGGCGACATGGACGACGATGTCCAGTGGCCATTCCAGCACAAGATCAGGATGAGCATAATTCATCCGGGACAGACGGCAGACCGTGAGCTGGAATTTAAACCAGATCCAAACGACTCATGCAATCAGAGGCCAAACACATCAAATGGTGCCGTTGTTTACCGGAAAAAAAATATCATCCTCGAACATCTCATCCGCGAGGGGTACGTAGATAACGACCAGTTTCGGATAAAGTTCGAGCTGCTGCCTTGAATCCGTCTTGAGCGCGGACATGGCCCATTGCATAGAATTTCCTGTCTGTGAACACCCTTGCACGCTTCATTCCCTTCAAATTTTTTTTCGGGAATAGCTTTACATCGGATGGAAATCCGTCTAAAAAGAGTTGTATGAGGGTTTCTTTCTACACAGCTTCGATAAAAAACGTAGCCCAAAAAAAGCGTCTGTTTTGTATTTATTTGTGAGCATCAGATCTCTCCTAGCGTAGTATGTGAATTAAAAATGACTAAATAAATGTTATTTTTCCTTTCGCAGAGAATGTTGTTTTATTAAACAACTTGGTAAAAAGTTGGTATCCACTTTCGAATTTTTCGTTTCTATCCGAAAAAATAAACATCAGCCTTAATGTACAGTGCAAGTCGCAAATCCAATTTTCGTTTCATTTTAATCTGAGCATAATACTTGTGACTTTATCATAATCTTAAGTATCGTCTAGTAGCACAATAGAACAACCAGTATTTTTCACATCGTAAGCAGAAAGGCTTCATAGTTACGTAAAATGAAAAATAAAACCAAATGACGTGTTTTAACGCGAGAGCAATAGTATCTCAATCGGAACGAATTGTCCCACGTCAGCGACCGTGGCAGGTGGCAGTTAAATTAACGAGAGGTCGACAGAGGTTGCTTGACAAAAACAACCTGCCTCTCACAAGAATCACCGGTGGGGCACCTGTCACCGCAGGGAAGCGGTGCATCGCGTAAACACTGCGCCACTGCGCCAGGACAGGTATGAGGGGGTCCCATCGATCTGTGAATGCAATGCAGAGAGAGATCAGTTCCGCACATATGGGCATTAACCATATCGCGTCATGCCCTTACAGCGGGGATAAACGGTCTAGTCAAGCTTTTTTTGTTTTTTTCGTATAGCGAGCATTACTTGAATGTCGTAATCTGCGCAGTTCTGCATAAAGTACAGCAACCTCATCGAGCTTCAATATCTGGTGTTTCACCTAAGATTTTACACAACTAAAAAAAAACGGCGTTTTCAGATTGACGAGCAGTTCTTTCGGCATAGCATTCTTAGCGGTGTACTACATGAGAATACAGCTGAGAGGTGCTAACTGGCAGGCTGGTTAAAAAGGATTGAATAGTTTACTTTTTAACTATTACTGTAAGGCTCCTTAATTATTGAGAGGCGCGTAGCCCAACGTTACTTTATGCATATCAGTTTTTAAAATTTCGCAAACGCGGTCACCCTCGGGGCTGTGCTCCGACAAATTTTGGCTGCATAGCGCCAAAATACATTCGCTTTCGAGAAGCTTGCAGGCAAAGCAACCTCTCCAGAGCACGTAGCTCGTCGAAATAGCCAAAATTTGTTGGGCCACACCGCTCAGGGCAACTGCATTATCGATATTCCAAAAATTGATATAGATATTACTTGCGGTTGGTTACACGCCCCTCAATAATTAACGAGACTAAAAGTAATATATAAAAAGTTAGCTGCTCAATTTTAGCTTACCTGCTTCCTAAAAAGCATATTTCAGCTGTATTCTTACACTGGCACCGCTGACAATGCTATAGAGAAAAAGCACTCATCCAATTAAAAAAACCTGTATTTAAAAATTGTGCTTAATCTTAGGTGAAACACCCTGTAAATACTGAAACTGCCATTAATGATCTGAGAGAACTTGCCAAATGCGCTCCACCTCATTCTCATTCTTCGAGTTATTTCGCTCTCATGATCCGGATCAGACGTCACTACTCGCCCCAAGTAGGCGTATTCCTTTACCGCTTCCAGAACCTCGCTAACAAATGTAAACTGCAGGTTCCTTCTCCGACTGCTGACCATTACTTTGGTTTTCTGCATATTAACTTTTAGACGCACCGTTATGTTCTGCCTTTGCAAATCATTGATCATGCTTTGGAGTTCATCTCCTGAGCGACTGAGCA
Organism: Amblyomma americanum; assembly: GCF_052857255.1. Lineage (NCBI taxonomy): Eukaryota > Metazoa > Arthropoda > Arachnida > Ixodida > Ixodidae > Amblyomma > Amblyomma americanum. The sequence continues at coordinate 131,686,456 of NC_135505.1, forward strand.
AGGCACTGCCATCAGCTCATCGTAATTCCTCAAGTATTCTTCATTATCTCATCTCCCCAACTGATCCCAACCCAAGCCTCTGAATGCGTCTTGTAAACAGGCAGTGAATAGCGTTGGTGAGATCGTGTCTACCTGCCTGACACCCTTCCTCATTGGAATTTTATTGCTGGCTTTAGAAAGAAGTATGGTAGCTGTGCAATCGTTTTAGATACCTGCCAGTATTTTTGACTTAAGGTTTTTGTACACAGTGATTCCGCAACGCCTGCATGAACGCCGAAGTTTCCACTGACTCATATGATTTCTCGTAATTTACGAAGGCTATCATAGGGGTTGGTTATAGTCTGGTCATTTCTCAATGACGCGACTGATAATATGAATACGGTTTATGGCCGAAAATCTTTTACGTGAGCCTGCCTGATCGTTTGGTTGATTGAATTCTAAGGCTTCACAATTTCACAATGCATTGCTGTTTTGGAAAGCGACGTCCTGCCGTCCTCTCTCTTTTTTTTTTTTGCTTAAGAAGGGGACTTCGCCGCGTTATGGGTGGAGTGACGTGTCAAGGTCAAGGCATGTGTCTTCTTCCTTTGTATATTATACACAGGTCATGCATTGTTTAACAAAATTCTTGTTGATGTCAATTTTTTCTTAGTTCCTGGAAACTCAGTTCTTCCTGTTCGCAGCGGCACTTTTCGCGGTTTCTGCTTTCTTTTTGACCTCTAACTATAACTAATACAAGAACAGCCTAGTGTCATCGTGTCCTCGTGACCATTCTTCGAAGGCGATAAAGTTGTTACAAATTAAAAGAGCTACAAATTAGAAAAATGAACAGAAACATTCCCTATGCACCTTGTTTTCGGTGACTGTTGGCTTAACATGTTTGTCAACTTCATTTGCCTTGTCTGCTATATATATATATATATATATATATATATATATATATATATATATATATATATATATATATATATGTATGTATGTATGTATGTATGTATGTATGTATGTATGTATGTATGTATGTATGTATGTATGTATGTATGTATGTATGTATGTATGTATGTATGTATGTATGTATGTATGTATGTATGTATGTATGTATGTATGTATGTATGTATGTATGTATGTATGTATGTATGTATGTATGTATGTATGTATGTATGTATGTATGTATGTATGTATGTATGTATGTATGTATGTATGTATGTATGTATGTATGTATGTATGTATGTATGTATGTATGTATGTATGTATGTATGTATGTATGTATGTATGTATGTATGTATGTATGTATGTATGTATGTATGTATGTATGTATGTATGTATGTATGTATGTATGTATGTATGTATGTATGTATGTATGTATGTATGTATGTATGTATGTATGTATGTATGTATGTATGTATGTATGTATGTATGTATGTATGTATGTATGTATGTATGTATGTATGTATGTATGTATGTGTGTGTGTGTGTGTGTGTGTGTGTGTGTGTGTGTGTGTGTGTGTGTGTGTGTGTGTGTGTGTGTGTGTGTGTGTGTGTGTGTGTGTGTGTGTGTGTGTGTGTGTGTTGCGAACGTTGGTTGCGTTGGCTCCGCAGAATAAAGATTTAAGAGAAGTGGGCACTTCTACAAAGACACTTTTATTTATCAACGTTTCGACCGCGGTGCGGTCTTCAGGACTGTCCTGAAGAAGACCGCACCGCGGTCGAAACGTTGATAAATAAGTGTATTTGTAGAAGTGCCCACTTCTCTTAAATCTATATATATATATATATATATATATATATATATATATATATATATATATATATATATATATATATATATATATATATATATATATATATATATATATGGTTGCGGGAAAACAACGTCCTTGCCTGCTTAAATTAATATAGAGCGAAGTACACGCTTCGATTAAGGAAACATTTTTATTTTACTCTACGTTTCGATCAGAGGACCGATGTTTTCCGGGAGTGACTTGCTTCATTGGTGTCTCCCCTTTATAAGTGCGGGTTAGACTCGGAGCAGGAGGGCGAAAAGGCCATACAGAATAAGTAAAGGTATAAAATGGCAAACAGCAGGAAATAGCAGTTGGAGCTTTACGAGAAAGGGCTGGGAGAGAAGACACTTAGACTACGAACACTTAGACTACGGGAATAATTTTTAGAGAAGCCAAACCAAAATAATTATTGGTGCCGCAAACCTCTGGAACAGTAGCCGCCCAAAATTGGCAGGGATAAATATCTAGACCTATATATTAAAATGGTACAAAAGGACATACTTCAGGCCTTCGGAACACGAAAATCCGGACCACCCAATCTCACAACAAAAGAAAGTAACGCCTTAGACCAACTTATGATACGAACCGACATCGTCATTATGCCCGCCGACAAGGGTCGAGGTACAGTTATTTCGGTCAAAGATGATTATATTCAGGAGGGCAACCGCCAGCTCAGCGACTCAAAATCCTATAATGAACTATCATCACACCCCACCTCTGAACACAAGAAGATCATAAAAAAACTCTTAATAAACTAACCGATGAAGGTGTATTACCACCGCGAATAAGAATTCGCTGAAGCCAAAAAATGCGCGGGGAGTTTTTACATGCTTCCGAAAATGCACAAAGAGAATCATCCGGGGTGACCTATTTTTTCTGGTATCGGCACACTGACAGAACCGATCTCAGATTAAATCGATTCTCTCATCAAACATATACCTCCGAAACATCCATCTTACATACGAGATACTAACCATTTTCTGAGAGAATTATCCGACGTCACCTTCTTTCATTTCGCTTTCCTAGTTACCCTGGACGTGGTGTCACTTTACACCAACATCCCACATGACGGCGGAATCCCTGCAGGCAATGGTAGGTCCATATAAAGAACACAGAATCCTAGACTCTCCCAGTTCAAGTGCCATCGAGACGCTTGAAAATTTGGTCCTTAAACTTAACACTTTCGAATTCAGCAACTCATATTATCTTCAAACGTGTGGTACGGCTATGGACACAAAAATGAGACCAAATTACGACGACATATTTATTAACAAAATTGAATCAGACTTTCTTTCCCCATATATCCAACCAAACCGACTTTTTAAAAACATTTTCTTGATGGCATATTCATAATATGGACAGGAACAGAGGAAGAACTAATTCAGTTTATCACCTCATTCAGGAACATACATCCAAATATCTCTTTCACAAACACTTACTCAACGAATAGAATTAACTTCCTTGGTGTTTTGTTTCGTGTTGAAGGGGGTGCATTAATCACTAGCGTTTTTAAAAATACCCGCAGACTGACAAGAGTATCTTCATTTCAACAATTGCCACCCACGCCATTGAAGAACTTCAATTCCATACTCACAGTCTATCTGATTCAAACGCATTTGCTCTCGATCGGAAGGTTTAAAAAAATGTCAATCATGTGTGCGAAGTTCTAAAAAACAGCACTACCCGTCCTTTATTATCAACGATGCCATTAAAAGGGCCGAAGTTTCTAATCATAACCACATCCCTGCCAACACCACATCGCTCTAATCTGGTACTGACGTTCACAAACAACCTCCCGAATATTATCAAAATCGTTAAAAAAACACTTCAATATCATAGACCAAAGTGAGCGGCTCACCTAATTTTTTCCAATGGTCCCCCAGGTAACATACAGGGGACAAAAAATTTACAAAACCACCTTGTGCACTAAACGTTTAATAAACAGAGGCAGGTTGATTGCAAACCGTCCGGAAAGAACCGATGCCAAGTTTGCAAACATATGCAAACCTTAACTCACTCGCTGAAAGTGCCGATTCAGATTTCAAACATGTTATCCGAGAATATTTGCATTGCGATTCCAGTAACGTTGTTCACAAGCTCGAGTGTGTCAAGTGCAATACATAGTACAAACAGACAATTCATTCCGATTAATATTTAATAACTATACCGCACGCATGTTCAATCTCTCCCTAGCCTCCCTCTTTCGAGACACCTCCGTGAGAAAGGCCTTGAGTTTGATAAAATTAAAGTGACATTATTTCAGTGTGGCTTCTAAAACACTCGGGAGAGCGACCAACGGAAATCATACCTTAATTTCAAGTTTAACACAGTGCAAAAGAGCATCAACGAAAACCACACCACCCTATATATCATCTCTTTGGATGGCAGAGACCAAAGAAAATTCCACCCCTAATACACCAAGCACCACCACTGACTGCGTCGTCTGTAGTCATACCCCTTTTGCATGTCTGTTTCGGCAAGTTATTTCCACATGGCGTTCAACTCATTCTTTGATCCCCCGAAAGCCACATACCCCCTTCTCTACACATGAATAAATGACCAAATAATGCTTATATATTACGCTTTGTGGTGTTTGGAGACCATCAAAACCAGTTGCGAAGCGCATATCTTGCCAGCAACATTGGTTTTCTCAGCGGCGGAAAACGTGCAGCTGCGACTAATTTGCCGGTGGTACAGTGCTCTAGAACCCTGGGCCAAGGTACTGGTGGGTCAGTGGTTAGTGCGCTCTTCTACTGAGCCGGAGTACCCAGGTTCGAACAAGACCGCGGCGGCCGTGCTTCGATGGAGGCGAAACGCAAAGGCGCCCGTGTGCTGTGCGATGTCAGATCCCCAGGTGGTCGAAATTATTCCCGAGCCCTCCACTACGACACCTCTTTCTTTCTTCTCTCAGTCCGTCCTTTATTCCTTGCCTTATAGCGCTGTTCAGGTGTCCAACGATATATGAGACAGATACTGCGCCATGCCGCTGTTCGCTCAATTCGGCGGAACGTCTGCATGTGAACCAGCCTTTAAGCCAACTTCTAGCACCCACAAATGTCTGCCTTGTACTACACAACTTGTAGAATTTTATTACGAACATGCATCTGATGTTGAGGACGGGGGGCAGATAGACTGTATGTTTTTGGATTTTCGCAAGGCGTTTGACACTGTGCCACACCCACTACTTATCTATAAATTAACAATTTTAAACTTAAACACAGCTGTAATAGCGTGGATTGAAAATTATTGGTCTAAACGCCGCCAACGTGTAGTTATGAATGGCAAGGCCTCAGATTGTGTTGAAGTGATGTCAGGTGTCCTTCAAGGATCGGTCTTGGGGCCACTCTTGTTCTTGGTATATATAAATGATATCTCGCTTAATATTTCTCCAAGTGTACGTCTGTTTGCAGATGACTGCGTTTTGTATAGAAAAAAATAACACTGCAAGCAACGCTGTTAACCTCCAAACTGATTTAACGCTAATCGAGGCTGGGTGCTTGTAATGGAAAATGTATTTGAATAGAAAAAAAAAATGTGCACACCTTTGCTTTTCACGAAAAAAGAACAAAATTTTAGCTCAGTATCACTTGAATAATGCATTAGTTCCTGGAGTGCACGTGAGGATGATGCGGTTACAAAAGCAGGTAGGGCGCTCAATTACCTTCAACATAATTTAAAGTGTTCGCAACCAAACCTCAAGAAAACTGCTTTCATGTCGTGTGTGCTACCTATCATGGAATATGCCTTTGTTGTATGGGACCCTGCACAGCAGTCGTTGAGTGACAAGCTGGAGAGAATTCACAACAGGGCAGCAAGGTTTGTATTGGAAAGGTACGGGCGAAGAGATAGTTGTACGGAAATGAAAAAAAATATATTTGCAGTGGGAATCTCTTGTTTCTCGTACAAGGAAGTTAAGACTAAAATTATTCTACTCAATATTTCACAATTGATCCGGCATAAGTCGGGAACATTATTTTAAACAGCCCTTTTACGTTTCAAAACGACATGATCATTCTCGCAAAATTCGAGAGTACCGTGCCAGGAGAAACTTACTTGCCAATTAATTTTTTGTAAGGCTGTGCAACAGTGAAATCGCCTATCGGAAGTGCAAGTGTGCTCTGTAAATGAAGATGCCTCTTTTGCAAATTTTTAACCCCCTGCTGTAACGCGTTTTGGGCTATGCGAGGTAATTATTGAATGAAGAATAAAGAATAAATGAAGCGGCAGGCATAACTATAAAAAAACCCAAGGGTTCATTGCCACGCAGCAACCAGGCATCTTGCAAGTTTTGCGGCCGAGGAAAACTGCGACCCCGCCTACGCGGTGGATCGCACGTGCAACCGATGTGGGGAGAAATGGGTTTCTACTTGTCGCCGTCCCCGCGGAAGCGACTTTGTCCCTTTCCAAGAAAGGCACCACCCATCCCGGAGCGGAGGGGTTGGGGGGTTACCGGAGCATTGGGGCACCCTAGCTATTTCTGCAAGGAGGATAGGGAGAGCAGAAAGTGTGCACAAAGCTGCTTCGGCTAGCAAACAAAAGAGGAGGGGGAGAGTGCAGCGCAAAGCTAAAAGCCGGACCAGCGCCATCTAGGATTTTCTTTCGCCAGACGCACTGTGGACATTCGTGCAGCAAAATCCCGCCAGCCGAACGCATTGCACGGCGTCGGCGCTCCTTCCAGTCCTTACTCCGTGGACGTGAGTCAGCTCCTGGAGTCGCGACTGCGGCCTTGACGACCGCCGGCAGCAAGATTAGGACGCACTTTTAGGCGGTGGGAAAAGCAGTTCCACGAACGGCAGGCGCAGCGAACATACATACAGTGAGAGCTATGGCTCCCGCAAGCCGGCAGTACACGCTGGTTGGGTCCTCCCCGGAACTCGACTGGAGGCCCCTGACCTTCCTGAAGCCTATTCCAGCCAACCGGGTGTGCAGCGCCTGCGGTCTGGTGCGAAAGAGGACCGCGTTGCTGCCCTGCATGCACGTGCTGTGCGAGTGCTGCTACGAACAGTGTGGCCAGGACGGCTTGAACGAGTGTCCTCTGGACGGCAACCACTACGAAAAGGACGAGGTCGCTCTGTTGGACCTCACTGCTGACGTTCTGCTGAGAAGAGAGGTAATTACGAGAACGGGCTTCTTTTTGTTTCTTTTCGTTTGCGCCTTGCGATTTGCGGCACAGTGTTTCCCGCATGTCTACACATTTCACATCCGTCGGAGGACAGTGTAAAAATGTACTGCAAATCCAGAACCCTGTAAAATGTTGCTATTGCTGCAGCGCCCTTTGATCCATATAGTAGTTATGCCGGATACCAATGATACCCGTCTAATGTTACAGTACTGCACTTGTCTGCTTAAGACAAGGAAATTCGAAAGCCTTTCACTGGCCTTTCTTTCTCGCTTTGTTTTAATTTTCTTTATCTTTTTGTTATTTTCTTCATTTTATTTAAGTTTCCATTTTATTGTTCGAGCTTTTGTTCATTTTACTTTTTATTTTAATAGCCTTACTGTTTTCTTTTAGTTTTTGTTTTATTTCATTACATTCGTGTTGCTCATGGAGTTGCTTAACTACCTTTTACATTTTACTTTATTTACCTTACGACTTATGATTCACAGTGTGTGCGGAAAACTTCCGTCCGCAAACTTTTGTCTACAAGTTCAGTCCACGCAACTCATGAGCCAAAACAACGGCCGTGGCGGTCAAATTTCGCTGGCGGCGAAATTCTAGATGCCCGTGTATTGTGCGATGTCAGTGCATGCTAAAAAACCCAAGGGGGTCGAAATTCCGTAGCCCTCCACTACGGCGTCCCTCGGAGCCTGAGTCGGTTTGGGACGTTAAACCCCCGATAGACGAGATTCGTAAAATAATGAGCACGCCCGCAGCTTAAATATTTCGAATCCAAGGCATCTTATGGAGTCTCTCATCGGGAAAAATTGTACGTGTCCCTATGCTAACTGCGGGGCCGTGCAGAGCCGCTTTGGAACATATGTTGCGCGTAAAAGCTCTGAGGTAGTGAGAGGAAGACTTTTCACCCTCCGCTGATTTCGAGTGCTGAAGACGTTAGGCGTGGTGCATTGGTGAGCTCCGAAAGGAACCAGGTGGCATTTTCGGCGTTAACTGCGTGCATCTGGAAAATCATGTGCATCGCATGTCGATCCCAGAGATGGTGCCAGCGTGCTTCAAGAAGGTGCGTAATTTGTGAATATGATATCCACCAGCTAAACTTCGGTTTAACTGCGCTGTCTCCTCAGGCAAGACATACCATACCGAGCTCTCATAGAAACAAATCCTTTTTGCGAATTTACCTTTCCACGAAGAAAAAAAAGAGATAAAAGATTTTTTATTACTTTATCATGTTTGCAGAGTAATGAGATAGCCGAGAGCGGAGCCTTAGTTTTCTCGCATAGCCAGATGGATTTAGTGTTTTCATCATGTGGTTAAAAGTAGGGCGGAGCCAAACGTTAAAGTCGCGTGCGCCCGACGCCTCCCTATTTCTACCATTGCCCTATGTGCAAAGCAGCGTGTCTTCCTTTTCTTGTGCTGATCAAGCCTTTCTTAGATTAAAAGTTCGCATGCCGTTCTACCGTGGCTGTCTGAAGCCGCCGCTACGAAGTTCTCGTGCAGCGCCTGGATGCACCCTTGAATGTCGTGCTCCATTGAGGCCAAAGCTATCAGGGGCAGCCCGTCGCATTTTTCGCTGAACAAAAGAGTTCTCACCTCCCACCTGTTGCTGGGCTCATCGGTGATTAGCTACGCGCATGTCGCGAACATGATGTTTTATAGCTTACACCAACATTCTCGTCCTTTCAAAAATTTGCGACGAACGGTGAGGCAAAAAGATTTCAATCTGTTTGATACCAATATTTTTGCCAAGGTGCAAAATACACGTTCAGTATATCCAGCAGATTGAAAATGTGATTCTCCTGCTAAATGTTTGTCGCAGGCAGCGTTTAATTCCTGAAAATCAATTCAGGGAAGAGTAATGAAAAATGTTCCGCAGGTGTCAAAGCTTGACAACCGAGTGGCTATTTCTGATTCACTTACTCTAGGCAAGGTCAGAATGACGCCCCTCGCCGCTTAGTCAGAGCAAGTCTTCGAGTGAATACTTTTGTGTCTATTCAGGTCAACTGCTGGAATGAAGGCAGTGGCTGCCAGTATGCGACGGCTGCTTCAGGGATCTCCCAGCATTTCCTGCTGGAATGTGAACACCACTCCGTCCGTTGTCCCAGGTGCTCGACCACCGTTCTTTGCAGAGACGTGTGCACGCATCTCCGGTCGGCCTCTTGCAACACTTCGACGCCTGTCACATCCGAAAGCCAAGTTCCGGTGTCTCAAGTAAATGAAGCAGCATCGCTGACTTCTTTCAAAGAAGCTTTAGAAAGGCAAGCGGGTGAAATCACAGCATATCTGAGGCCAATGGCGGTTGATATGAGCACCCATGGGGACCGACTAAGCGAAATCTCTCATGGCATAAACACACTCAAGGAGACACTGCGTCAAGAACTGTCTTCTTTGAAAGGACAGAACCACGAAGAAATAACGTCGTCCGGCACTGAACTCAAAGAATTTCTAGCCGCCTGCAGGGAGACTGTTAACACTTATTTGCGAACCATGGAAGAAATACTGAACAATAAATTGGGCGGAACTCGAGCTGACTCGTCGCAGATTGCAGCTAGCATTGAACAAGTCAAGACTGAATTGAATGAAAGCGCTCAAAAAACATTGCAACACGTGACCAATGCCCGCAGAGAGAGTGCACTACAAGTGACGCACTGCGAGTTTTTGATTAGAGGTGTGAAGTCGCTTACAGAGGAGGCGAGGAAGAATTACGTGTTTGACTATGACAGCGTTAAGGTGTACCTGTGAGGCTACTGCATGTCTCCTGGAGTCAGGTTCTCAGGAGGCTCGTATCCTATACGGCTGTTCATGAAGTACACCCTGCACAATGGCGACATGGACGGCGATGTCCAGTGGCCTTTCAAGCACAAGATCAGGATGAGCGTAATTCATCCGGGACGGACGGCAGATCGTGTGCTGGAATTTAAACCAGATCCAAACTACTCATGTAATCAGAGGCCAAACACATCAACCGGTGCCGTTTTTTACTGGAAAGAAGATATCGCCCTCGAATATCTCATCCACAACGGGTACGTAGATAACGACCAGTTTCGGATTAAGTTCGAGCTGCTGCCTTGAATCAGACATGAGCGCGGACACGGGCCACCGCTTGGAATTTCCTGCCCGTGAACACTCTTGCACGCTTCATTTGTTCCTTCACTTTTTCTAGGGATTAACGTAACTTTTGATGGGAATTCATGTAAACATGAAGGTTTCGTTTTCCACAGCTCCGATTAACAACGGAGCAGAAAAATAGCTTCTAATTTTGAATTATTTGTTACCATCTGATGTCTCCTAGCGCAGTATGTCAAATAAAAATGACTCAGTAAACAAATGCTGTTATCCCTCTCGCAGGGTGTGTATTTTTCTGGAACAGTTTGGTCGAACGTTAGTACCCGCTTTTTCGATCGGTTTGTGATTATTTCCGTTTTCTGTCCAAAAAAAAAAAACGTCAACCTTAATTCGCGGTGCAAGTTCCAAATCCAAATTTAATTTTATTTTCAACAGAACATCAACGTTCCGACGTTATCACAATCTTATTAATACCAAGCCAAACAACAGAACGACGCGTATCTTTTACAACGTAAATAGAAAGACTTCAGAGCAGCCCAGTTGTCAAAATAAAAGCAAACAACGTGTTTTAACTCGCGAGCATTAGAATCTAATGTCGGAACAAATTGTCCGGCGTCAGCGACCATGGCAGGTGGCAGTTAGATTAATGATGGTCACGAGACTTTGCTCGAAATGACCAAGCTGGGTCTCACAACCTTCCCTAATAGCAGCACCTGCCATCGCAGAGAAGTGGCGCATCGCGTAACCACTGCGCCAGAAGTGGTATAAGGAGTCCCATCGGTCTATGAATGCAGTGTAGACAATGGTGAATTGCGCACATGTGGGCAGTAACCCGTTAACACTAATGTTTAATGCTCTTAAAGCGGTGTTTACCTGTGTGTTCGTTTTTTTTTTTTTGTATAGCAGCCTTCTTTGAATATCAAAATCAGCCAGCTCTGTCTGAAGTACATCTGCCTTATCCGAAATTGTACTCACGGTGTTTCACCTAAGACTTTACATAGTTTTTTTAAATCAGATTTTTAAGTCAGAAGACTGCTTTTTGTGACTATAACATCCTCAGTGGCGTTGTACATGTGAGAACACAGCTGAGAGGTGGTAACTGGCAAGCTGGTTAACTAATATTGAATAGTAAGTTTTTAACCATTACTGTTAGGCTTATAAATTGCTGGGAGCCGTATAGGGCACCGCAAATAATATTCATATCAGTTTTTAAAATTTCGAGATTGTGGTTACGGCTGGCACTGTGGCCAAAACGAATTTTTCTTATTTTGACGAATTCCGCGCACTTGAGAGGTTGCTTTGCCCGCAAGCTTCTCGAAAGCACATGTATTTTGGCGCGATGTAGCCCAAATTTGCTGAGCAAACCGCCGATGGTAACCGCGTTTCCAAAATTTCAAAAACTGATATGGATATTCGTTGCGATGGGTTACTGGCTTCTCAATGATTAAAAGGGGTAATAGTAATCGTTAGTTACCGAATAATTGTTACCGACATGTTAGCACGTCCAAGGTATCCTCCGATGCACTCCACTGCTGACATTGGTGTGCCGCACAAAGTGCTCTTCTAAGTCAAAAAGCCTCTCTTCAAAAATTGTGTAAAGTCATAGGAGTTAAACTTTCCTGCCCTCCTACTGATGGGAACGGCGGTTAGCAGTACGAAGAGTACTACTGGTCTTCGTCCGCTCGTCCGGCGACACATTGCCGGTTGGGGCAGCAATTCCAACTTCTCAAAGCAAAACTTATTTATTAAAGACGGGATTGAAATACAAGGTAGTGATGACAAGGCAGTTTAAAGAAAAGGCTGATAAAGAAGGCTGTTAAAAACGGCCGAGCTTGAGACTCGGCGCGCTCGTCCTAAGTCATTCTTTGCAGCGGGTTTTAACCCCTTCGATAATTCGGCGGAGCTTTAGTAAGCCAGCTCTCGCCCAGTTTTGACCAACCGCAGTGCAGTGGCACCGTATGTGCAAGTGGGCGGAGCCCAGGGCTCGCCGGTCCGAGCCCAGTGGACCCCGCTCCTCCTGGAACGTGCAGGGCGCGTGACTCCGCGTACGCAGCTCGCTGCACGCGCATTCGACTGATTGCCACGCATCGGAATTGCCGTCTCTGTTGACAGCAAAGAAATGTCTTCCGCGGGACAAGGTTGACTGGGCGCCAGAGCCGAACGGATTAGTGCTGTAGCTCACCCTAAGCGCGGGCGTCACGCCTCGACGTACATTCCTCGATTTCTTCCGGGCATGACCGTTCCTGGTAACAGGTGCGGGGGGTGTCCCATCGGCCCTGTGGGCTTCCACTTAACAATAGACAGTTTTAGCTGTGCGTACGCAAAGAGTTAAGCCCCAACTCGATGCACACATCCTAGGCGTACGGCAGAGCGCCTACACGCCCAGCGCCGTGCCGTGCCAAGCGTCGAAAAAAGTCATACACCTCCATGCTCCCTGTGCTGGGGCGTTCCCCCTCTCGAGCCGACCGAAGGAATCTCAAGCGTGAAGGAAGGGGATTTGGGGGGCGCTGAAAGGACAACTTAAACCGCGAAGAAAAGTTCCAGGAACCTGAAAGAGCTTCAAGCCATAAAGAAAAGAGTCCCCGAGAGCCCCCGCCGTCCTCCTATTGTTGTAAACCGGACCCCGCTTCCGACGCGCGCGCAAGCGCGCGCGCTCAGGCGCGGATATCTGACATGGACAGATATCTGCCCCTGCTCGCGCCTGCGCGCGCGTCGCGCTTTGCGCATGCGCAGACAGGATCCAGCGTACGCCCGTGCGCGTAGGCGCTCCGCTGGTACGCGTAGGATGTGTCCATCGAGTTGGGGCTTGTGTACGCGAGGAGTTTGCGGGGACGGTAGTGCGCATGCGCAGAACGCAAGAGCAAGCCTTGCGTCTTGCGTACGGTAGCCTTGCGTACGCTAGCCAGCGGAGTTTGCGTTGCGGCGCTTGCGTGGCTTGCGTACGCTAACTTTGACAAGATGGCGGCGCCCTGCTCGCCCGCTTCGGAATAAATACATGTCGCCGCTGGATTCTCCGACGCAATAGCTCGCTAAAATGGTAGCGGTTCGCTTTTATTTCGCCTAATCTTGCCCACACGTAGCGGTATAAGCGATAACTAGCCCCTGTTTTTCAGATAATTTGGCGATCTTCAAGCTCCTTTTCAAAAAATGTTGAAAACGAGGCAAGGAAAGAGCCTAACCTCAAGGGAAGGGCAGAGTCGCAATAAAAAGGTAACTGTAATCCCCTACATCCACCAACTGTCGCACAACCTAAAAAGAATTGGAAAAAGGGCAGGAGTAGACGTTATTTTCTCTGCTCCTCACCGGCTTTCTAGACTCTGCAGGAAGGTCAACGGCTCTGGGGAAAAAGTTCCAGACTGCACAATTAAGCATCGGGATCCGTTCGTAGCATGCTCGTCGAGTGTCGTCTATTCGATTCCTTTACCCTGCGGCAGGAAGTACGTCGGCCAAACAGGCCGATGTATCAATAAGCGGTTACTGGAGCATAAAGCTAATGCTGAGGATAAAAGGTCCGGTAATTTGGCCTTACACTGCCGTGATTGCAGTCCTTGCCGACGCGTCTCCCCCACTTTCAAGGAAACAGATATTTTGGCAAAAAACTTAAATCAACTGACTCGAGAAATCATTGAAGCAGCCACTATTACCAAGCTAAAAGATGAGTGCGTTAGCACACCATCAGTTGCATTGTTAGACAAAGAGTGTTCATTCCTCTCTGCTTTGATTTGATTCAGTGTATTCCTTTCGTTTCATTCCGTGATGATTTTTTTGCGATGTTTTCCTTTTTAAACTCTTCTGCATTCTTCTCTGTTATGTTTTATCGCCCACACGTTTTTTACGATTCTTTGCTTGTTTTTAGAGATCTGTTGTCTGTTCAATGTCATATTTTAGTGACCACCTTTTCTGCTTGTATTCTTTCGCGTCGGCTTCTTGGGTTTTTGCTTGTATCTGTTTTAACGCCTTTAGTTTCCGTCATCTTTTAGCTGTGCCGAATCTTTTACTCTCCCGCAGGTTTTTCCTGCACCTTTTATGCCTGTTTGTTCAGTTTTTAGTGCCTTCATCTTGTTACCTTTCATCGTCAGTCGTTTAGCCGTGTTGGTTGTTGGCTTCTTCGGGATCTTTTGGTACTTTTTGGAATTGTTTCTTACTTTCCCTGCCTTTGCTCCCCCCGTTGGTTCTTTCTCTTCTTTTCTTTTTTCTTTTTCTTTTTCCTTTTTCCCTTTTTCTTCTTTTTCTTTTTTTCTTTTTTTTCTTTTTCTTTTTTCTTTTCTTGCTTGTTTTGGCTGCGTTGTTGGTTATCAGTGGCGATAAGAATAGTTGGTCTATGTGTTGGCTCTTTCCATGCTCCCACCTGGCTGTGTTGTGCACGTGCGCATCATTCCCTCCAATTCTGTATAAAAGGCGCGGATCGGCCCCCTTCCGAAATAAAAGTTGTTAGTTAGCGCAGGTGTGTGTCCTTCTTGTTCTGGTCCTTTGTCTGCAAGCGCTGTGTTCTCAAGATCTAACTATATTCAGTGTGTTTTCCTCGTAGCAACGACACCTGGCGAAGCAGTTTTCTAACTTTTAGCCAGATCTTGCATTTTCTTCGGTTTGCATAGTTTTTCTTCTTGGAACAAAAAAGGCTCCCAATGCACTCACAGTAGTTATCAGTAATCACGGATGAAATTTTCTTCAACCGAGCGTTGATGTGGTTTGACTTCTTGTCACTAGATGGCTCCGCGTCCGCCTGAGGGACGCTACGGCACGGTCAGCTAAAACTATACTTCGGAGCGGACAGCGTAACGCACGCAGCGCCGTAGCTCTTTGCGTACGCAAGCACTTGCGTACGCACAGCTAAAACTGTCTAATAGGTGACGCACGCTGTGTACGTTGGACCTCCGAGCAGTTCCACCCCACGCGTATAAACAGAGTTGCATTAATTGCTCTCTTGCCACAAAAATCATTCTTTACACGAGCGCCTCATGGTAGGCTTCCCCGCAGTACTGGTGTTCTCTAAACGAACCCCCATGTGGCCCAGAGCGCGCAAGCGCACATCGCACACCTACGCCCCATCTCTCATTGTTGCCTGGATGAGTGTGCTGCCGTCTCGGCTTGCAGTATCCGCTTTGGCTTCCTGTCGCCTATGGATCTCCTTCACCCCGCGACGTCACGAAGATGCGGTGGCGCTGATGTTAGCAGCGACTTTCGCATGGTAGGCAAAACAGGTTCCGCTTGCCCGTGCCTACCGCAGCTGCCGCAGTTACCGGCGGCTGCTTCAAGCCTGTGCACTGCAGAAGCAGCATATATTGACCAGCTGCGTCACTGCTGGATCCGCGTAGTAGCATAAAAAATATTAAATTAGCCTCGATAGGTTTCTCGCGCATAAATGCCGCATTCGGAAACTGGCTAACAGGCATTGTGCCACGGTAGTAAAGCGCGAAGTCTGGGAGTCGATAGGCACTGCCACTCAATGCACTTAATGCATGCAAGTTACTGCGTTCATTCACCTGAACTTCAGGATAGTAGGCTGATAATTGCTCAAGGAAAAATAAAGACATATGTAGCTGCACACGTACTTATCACCTTGAGCCGGAGTGTACGGGGCGCCGACAGTTCACTCGCCCCCAAGGAATGCGTTTTTTTGTTAATAGCACACCATGTTTAAATGGCGCGTTTTGTGACATTTAATAGTTACTTGAAACTGTTTCTTGATATGACGACGTAATTATTTCGTTCGAGTAGAAAGAAGTCTGGTAAGTTGTGTCAATCTTGCGCGGTCGCGTTGGTGTGCTTAAATAGCGTACCTTAAGTGTGCTAAACGCCATATGCTTTTTCATTGCATCATGCATGTGTCATGTTTCATGAGGTAGTACATGATCGCGAAGCTTGTTTGGAAAGAAGCAGTGCAGGCGTGCTACTAACAGACACGTGGCGAGATTGAGAGGGGACGCGGCAATGAAAAGTGTTTTCGTTATTCATGCATGCGATATGTAACTAAACTTGGTGCAAATATGAAATTCCTACGCTAGTTTAAGTAATTCATTTTATTTATAGCTATACCTGGTGCAGTTCTGGGTAATTATAATTAACACCGTCGTCAAGTCCCCCCAAGGCCTCAAATAATTGAGTAGATAGTGCGCAGTTTTTTTATGCCAGCACGTACATAAAGCCCTGTTCTGTACGATGACGCGATTAGTTTTTTTTCTATATGATCAGTACTTATATGCATGCATACTTACATGAAAACGTTTCTTACAAGAAATAACTAACAGTACTTACTGCACGTGTAGGGAAAAACATCGAAAGATTTATTACGCTCCTCAACGTCTCAGGAATAGTTTGCGACAAATGGAATCATTTGATTTTCATGCGAATTACGAAGGTGAGTGATCCAGTCGCAGAAAATGTGAGAGGTCACAAAACAAACCTTAAAGTTTATTCCCTCGTTTATGGCATCTTCGCTTGCGCTTTGGTCAAAGAAATGCGGCACTGAAATCAAAGAAAATACCTCACAATTTTTGACGAACACACTTCTAAAATGCGTAATTTATAAATTTGTACTCAATATTTTGCTATAATTTTTCGTCACGAAACTAGACTTCAGGGCTAGGAAAGAAAATAATTCTAGAAATTAAAAATTTTCACCAAACCGACCAGCTTAACAAGAGGACAAGTCGGCCTGGCTGGTGCGTGGTCATGCGGCTAAAAACAACGCTAAGCGAGACAGGAGATCAGGGACACGACGCTGTCCCCACTTTTCGCACAGCGCGACACGTACGTATGTCAGCAGACGATGAGCGCATGTCTGCTCCGACGAAACAAGGCCAGCGCTTCCCCTCACTATTGTCCTAGAGCAGAGTGCACAACTAGTGCAGTGACACTAGTACAGAGTGTCAAAACTTGTTTTATTCAATGCCTAGCGCATAAATAAACGGCAGGAACGCTTTCTGCATGTCTTTTTTTTTCTTGAACAATTATCAGCCTACTATCCTGAAGTTCAGGTGAATGAACGCAGTAACTTGCATGCTATTAAGTGCATTGAGTGGCAGTGCCTATCGACTCACACACTTCGCGCTTTACTACCGTGGCCCAATGCCTGTTAACCAGTTTCCGAATGCGGCATTTATGCGCGAGAAACCTATCGAGGTTAGTTTAATATTTTTTATGCTATTACGCGGATATAGCAGTGACGCAGCTGGTTAATACATGCTGCTTCTGCAGTGCACAGGCTTGAAGCAGCCGCCGGTAGCTGCGGCAGCTGCGGTAGGCACGGGCAAGCGGAACCTGTTTTGCCTACCATGCGAAAGTCGCTGCTAACATCAGCGCCACCGCATCTTCGTGACGTCGCGGGGTGAAGGAGGTCCATACTTCCTTTCAAGCCTGTTTCACATGTAAGCGAACCGCTCGCGAATTCCGCCGCCGCGGCGAGTACTCCGGCGCGTTCACACTTGAACATTCGGCGGCGAGATTGAGCGGAATCCGCGGCCGCCGAATTGCTGTCTCGTTCACACTTCCCGGTCACCGCGTCGCCGCTCATCGTCTGTGTGTCGTCTGCTCACGGCGTACAGAGAAGTGGCAAGAGGTTAATCGATGCTGTCTACATACTAAACCCGTATGTACGCTTGCGTTCGCTAAATGCAGCTATTTTGTCGGATGTTACGCCATTTAATACATTCTCACATTTTAAACGCGTAGTGGCGCCATCTGGTGGTTAGGAGAGGAACCATTGTTGTCAACAAACCGACGCCCTTCTTAAGCCTAAAAGGCGAAGAATCGTCACCCGAGATAAACATTAAAGCAAATTTATCGCTCAAACGTTTTCTTATGGGCGAGACAAATCCAGAGAGCGCTAGCTCTTTTATGACCAGTAAACGCGCTAACAAAGGCAGTAACAGCGACGAATTCAGTCCGAAGCGAGGCGTCCTGCATCGAAGGGCGCCGCCATTTTTGTCGCCGCGGGTACCGCCTTGCTATTGGCTGACGAGATTCGGCGGATTTTTTTCAGGCGGCAGAATTCGGTCCTGGACCGATCGGCCTTTCCGCCGGGTACACCGGCGGAATCTCTGCCGCGGCAGCGGATTCAGCTCGCTCTCGCCGCCGAATGGATGGATGGATGGATGGATGGATGGATGGATGGATGGATGGATGGATGGATGGATGGATGGATGGATGGATGGATGGATGGATGGATGGATGGATGGATGGATGGATGGATGGATGGATGGATGGATGGATGGATGGATGGATGGATGGATGGATGGATGGATGGATGGATGGATGGATGGATGGATGGATGGATGGATGGATGGATGGATGGATGGATGGATGGATGGATGGATGGATGGATGGATGGATGGATGGATGGATGGATGGATGGATGGATGGATGGATGGATGGATGGATGGATGGATGGATGGATGGATGGATGGATGGATGGATGGATGGATGGATGGATGGATGGATGGATGGATGGATGGATGGATGGATGGATGGATGGATGGATGGATGGATGGATGGATGGATGGATGGATGGATGGATGGATGGATGGATGGATGGATGGATGGATGGATGGATGGATGGATGGATGGATGGATGGATGGATGGATGGATGGATGGATGGATGGATGGATGGATGGATGGATGGATGGATGGATGGATGGATGGATGGATGGATGGATGGATGGATGGATGGATGGATGGATGGATGGATGGATGGATGGATGGATGGATGGATGGATGGATGGATGGATGGATGGATGGATGGATGGATGGATGGATGGATGGATGGATGGATGGATGGATGGATGGATGGATGGATGGATGGATGGATGGATGGATGGATGGATGGATGGATGGATGGATGGATGGATGGATGGATGGATGGATGGATGGATGGATGGATGGATGGATGGATGGATGGATGGATGGATGGATGGATGGATACGGCTGAACCCTTTACATCGGGCGGTGGCTCAAGCCACCTAGCCATGTCTTGTGAAATTTTACTCCTGTCTTGCTTTTAGCCACCAATCAGATAACCTTCGCTTGGTTACTTCTAACCTCTTAAAATCCACTTTCCCTTCACTATCCCTAAACCCCAATGCCTTGGGTAAGTCAGCCCCGCTGCCTTCCACTGTAGGGTGAAGCCCTTTACAGAAAAGTATCAAGTGTTCAGCCGTTTCCTCCTCCTCTCCGCACGCAATGCACAAAGTGTCTATCTCCTGGTACCTGACTCTATACTTCTTAGTCCGCAAAACTCCAGTCCTGGCCTCAAACAACAAAGAACTTCCCCTACAATTATCATAGATATTTTCTTTGACAATTTCCTGTTTAAAGGTCCGGTATGTTTCTAGTGCCGATTTCGTCAGCATCCCTGTTTTCCACAAAGCTCTGTCTGTTCCTTTAACCTTTTTCTTAACCGATAATTGCTGATTTGCCCCCTTACTGCTGTCCAGATATTTGCTTGTCAATTTTCTAGTTCGCTTTCTCCATTTCGTGTCAACATTCTTTATATACAGGTATCTGAAAACTTTCCTAGCCCACCGCTTTTCCTCCATCCTTCTCAATCGTTCCTCAAATGCTATCTTACTGCTAGCCTCTCTGCTCTCGAAAGACGCCCATCCCATATCACCCTGTATCCCCTGATTTGGTGTATTGCCATGTGCTCCCAAAGCTAACCTCCCTACTCCCCGTTGCCTAATTTCCAGCCTTGCTTGAACATCTGGCCTCATACACAGGACCGCATTCCCGAAGGTCAGGCTAGGGACCATCACCCCTTTCCAGATCCCTCTTACCACCTCATACCTATTGTAATTCCACAGTGCCCTATTTTTCATGACAGCTGCATTCCTACTAGCTTTATTCATTACATATTTTTCATGCTCTGTCAGATACTCAACACTGTTATTTATCCACACCCCAAGATACTTGTACTCATTCACTACCTTTAGCACGAACTCCTGTATTCTATGCTCGCCGCCCTCTTCATTAAATGTCATGACTGCAGATTTTTCCTTACTATACTTGAAGCCTAATCTATCTCCCTCTGTACTGCATATGTCTAACAACTTCTGCAGGTCTTCCTTGTTGTCAGCCATTATCACTATATCGTCCGCATATATTAGTCCCGGTAATGTCTGTTTAATCAATTCCCCTTGCTTGAAAAAAGATAGGTTGAAACCTAGTCCGCTCCCCTCTAGCTTGGCCTCCAAACCTTGCAGGTACAACATGAACAACAAAGGGGACAGAGGACATCCTTGTCTAAGCCCCCGCTGTATCTCTACAGGCCCTGATACATTTTTTTCCCATTTTATGAGCACTCTGTTACCTCTATATATATCTTTTAAAAGATTAATTACTCCATTTTCCACATCCAATGTGCCCAATATGTCCCACAAATGCTCCTGAGTAACGTTGTCATAGGCTCCCCTAATATCCAGAAATGCTAGCAATAAGGGCCTATGTTCCTTTTCCGCAATTTCTATACACTGTGTCAATGAAAATAGATTGTCCTCCAACCTCCTTTGTTTCCGGAACCCATTCTGTAGTTCCCCTAGCACCCCCTCGTTCTCCACCCAAGCCTGCAGTCTATCCTTTATAATTTGCATCACCACCCTGTAAACCACAGACGTCACTGTTATGGGGCGATAGTTACTTACGTCTGCTTTGTCCCCCTTTCCCTTATATATCAGGTTCATTCTACTTAATCGCCATTCATCGGGGACTTTCTCATCCACTATCATTTTGTTCACTACCTGTATTAATGTTTGCTTGGATTTTGGTCCTAACTTCTTTATCAACATAATCGGGATACCATCTGGTCCTGTTGATGTGCCACTAGGAACCTTCTTCTCTGCCCTTTCCCACTCTCCTTGCTCAAGTGAAGCTATTGCTGTAACCGGTCTATCCTCCTTCGATAAATTATGTACCACGTGCTTTGCTGAAAATTTTTCCGTCATCCTTGTTCCTACGTGTTTTATTGCTTCATCCCCTTCTAGTCGAATACCCTCATCTGTAACAATAAACCTTGGTTCTAGCCTAGTTTTATTACTCATTGCATTTAGATGTTTCCAGAATTTTTGGGCTGCTTTTCTATCCTTTTTATTTACTTTTGACATCCATTGGGCACCCTTTCTTCTAATTTTCTCATTAATCAAATAGGATGCGTCCCTTCTACACTTTATGAAGGTATCCCATTTTCTGTCTACTTCGGGTTTTGGTTCCCCCCTCTTCTTGGAATATCTGTGTTCCCTGGATGCTTCCTTGCGCTTTTCTATTGCCCTCTTGACCTCCTCATCCCACCAACTCTTGGGTTTGCATCTTTTCCCTTTTAGCTTTACTCCCACCTTAGCTAGCTCTAGCTCCAGTAATCGAGTTAATTTGGTATAAGTCCATTCTGTTTCACTATCCTCAAAAATTACTTTCTCGATTTGTTTGGCTGCTACTTCCAATTGCTTTTCTGAGTAAAAATTTCCCCCTGATTGTTTATCTTGATTCAGTCCTACATTGCTTTTTCTTCTGAAGCTCAACTTGATACGCTTGTGGTCACTACCTAGACTTCTGGAACCATCTTCATCTATGCTCATTACCCCTAATCTGTTATACATCCTCTGTGACATTAATGCATAATCTATCGTCGAGTGCAGACTCCCCGCCTCCCATGTTATGAGCCCTTCACACTTCTCGGTGCTGTTGCATACAACTAAATCATGCCTGTCACACATGTCCTGCAGCATGCTTCCTGTCGAATCCGTGTACCCATCCAGGTCTTCTATGTGTGCATTCATGTCGCCTAATATAATTATCTCGCCCTGTACTCCTAGCTCATCAATGTCGCTTGCAATACATTCTAACATTTTCCTGTTTTCCTCTTTGGCATTAACCCCTGTCCACAGGTATACAAAGCCAAGGAGTGTTTGCTTGCCTGCCACTGTTCCTTTTAGCCATAAATGTTCCCTGCATCCCAGTCTAACCCTTTGAAAATTCATACTTTTATGAATGAATGCCCCAATTCCACCTCCCTTTCTGCTGCCCTCTGTTCTATTGCAATATTCCCATGCGTAGTCTGGGTTACAGGGTGGTTGCTCCATGTCTCTAAGATGTGTTTCCGCTAAACCATATACCATTAATTCCTCCTGTCTTAACTGTTCTTCTATTTCCTCCCATTTCAGTCTATTCCTGCCACCTTGCATGTTAATGAAACCTATATCTGAATTAACTTGGCCCTGGCGCTTGCGTCTCTTTCTTCCCCTATGGTTCCATTGTCCGTTTGATCTTAATTCTTCCTTCTCTACACTGGTTCCTTCAGAGCTCTGGGTCCCCCCAAAAAAGCTGTTGCCTGGCGACCTATCCTACTACCCACCTTCTTGCCAGTGTGATAGCGCCATCAAGCGGCGGAGGAAGCTCCAGCGGCTGCAGCGGCGAGGTTCGGGCAAGTTGGAAATCTCCGCGTCGGCGACGTGGCAGCACCGCATCTCAACCAATGACGGCCCGGCGTTGCCACGCGAGTTTGTACGCCGCACGTACGAACTTTTTGTTTAAAAAAGAAATTGTATAACGTGCTGTTTAATGCTTAAAACGCAAAAATTAAATTTATTTTAATAAACTGTGAAAATAAATGACAAAATAATGCTTATATATTATGCTTTGTTGTGTTTGGAGACCACCAAACCCAGTTGCAAGCGCATATCTTTACCCAGAAACATTGGTTTTCGCAGCGGTGGGAAACGCGCAGCCGCGATGCATGTGGGACGGGAAAAGTACCGCATCCGTTTTCTCTCGCCGCCGCGCCGACGTGCGCTCCCGATTCGTTAGCCACGGTCACGTGGTCATTCCCCGCCATAAATGTTCCGCTCGCTTCTTGCGGTCGCCGAAACACAGATCATCCGGAGCATTACGTGGCACTTGCTCTTACGGGCTGAGGTAAGCGTGCACACCATTCCCAGTCGTGTATTGACGCTTGTGCATTTGATGCCTGCAAAACGACATTCGAAGACTGCCACTCCACTCATAAGGCAAGAAAGGCTTTCGTCTTAATAAAGGCGAAGAGTGGAGCGCACAGGCACCACGCACACGCACCGCGCATACAAAAGGAAAACTTTAGGGGAGCACTCAAGTATCGTTACGTGCGATAAGACAAAAAGTGCCCTCCTAAGCGTTGTTTGTGATTCTTTTAAGTGGCCCAGGCCAAATTTGGGCGTCACCATTGTGTCCGCTGTAGTGAAATTCGGTTGGACATCGGTTTTGGCCCATATCGGCCAAGGTCAAATTTCTGGGTTGGGCGGGCCAAATTTGGGGGTGGTCCGGGGCAAATTTGGAGGTCATCATAGTGCTCGCCGCAGCCAAATTAGATTTGACATTGATTTTAGTACAAATCGGCCGAGGTCAAGTTTCTGGTGTGGGTGGGCCAAATTTGGGAGTGGTCCGGGCCAAATATGGAGGTCACCATCGTGTTCGCTGTGGTGAAGTTAGGTTGGACATCGATTTTGGTCCAAATCGGCGGAGGTAGAATTTTGTGGATGGTTGGCCTAAATTGGGGAGTGGCCTGAGCCATATTGAAAGTCCTCAGCGTGTTCGCCGTAGTCGAATTAGGTTGGACATCGATTTTGGTGCAAATCGGCGGAAGTGAAATTTCGGTGCCGGGTGCGCCAAATTTGGGAGTGGCTCGGGCCAAATTTGGAGGTCACCATGGTGTCCGCGGTAGTGAAATTCGGTTGGACATCGGTTTTGGGCCAATATCGGCCAAGGTCAAAAGTCTCCATACGTGCCTTCTAATGTACGAGTGACACATCCTGTCACACAGCGGCGGACAGCTCTTCGTTCCATGGGCCTAGAAGGGCTTCCGCCTTAATAATTACAGCCTTTTATCGCCTAATTAGCAAGTGAACAACGGTATGGTTCATTCATTACTGAAACAGCACGCACAATTCTCAAAACCTAGTTTATTCTGTCGAAAATGCACAGCACGCGGCCGTCGCTTCAGCGGCGCTGGACCAAATATGGCGGCGGGTTGGCGGCTCCGGCAATGGTTGCGGTACTTTTCCCGTTCCAGTGACTTTATCGCGAACCGCTTCGCAGCGCCGCGCCGCTGTTCGTCAATTCGCTTGCATATGAACCACTCTTCACTCCACGCTATTTCGCGACTCATGGCGACCTTCGACCGCGAAGTCCAGTTGTACTTTTTCTTCTCGCTTTATAAGGGCACTGTTCCTATACGCGGCGCTTTTCGTGGTTTATATTTGACCTCTGACTTTCTCTGATGCAAGAAGAGCTTCGTGTCCCATTTCTTCTCTCTCTCCCAAGCGAGTCATTTTTCGAAGGCGATGAAGCTTAAGCAAAAGTTCCTCGTCTTCGTCGCCTTCGGAGAACTGCCTTGCACGGATCCGGTCTTCACCTTCTGTGCCAACGTAGACCTCGTGCCTTCTAATGTCTTCAGTGACTGCGGCGTCTTTTACCTGGAGTTTAGTTAAAAGAGCACTCATGTTTTACTCGAAACAACAATGGAATGAAAAACCATGTTCTGGCAGGAATTTTTTTCTTCCAGTATAATATTTTCTCTGCATTGCGGAGCCGATATTGCCCAAACTGCGTGCTAAATCGTGTATACAACACAAAAACTAGAGTGTCGTTACACTTTTTACCACAAATTCAACCTAACGTGCCTTTTTTGGGAAAGTGAAAAAGACTACAGAAAGCAACTTTATTCGCTGAAATCTTTCAATAACGCCTTTACAAGTTATTGTAAACATATCTTCCTTTCTCTGTTGGTATATCGCGTTTTTATATCGTACGCTACAAGCTATAAAAATGTCTAGGAACACGCTATCTTGCTTCGACGCACGTTGAGCAGCAGAAGCGCTTCAGCATTCAGCCCGAACATAGTGGCGCTGCGGGTGGGCCTCTTGTACGCGCAGAGCTACAGGCATCGTGATTGGCCTTTGCCACTCGACTGCATGGACGCTTAATAAGCGACATAAATAATTTAAGTGCTCCGACTTCGCATAGAGTACGGCCAATGAGCCGGATTGTATTCAACCGTATGCCAGGCAGTAGCCGTGATGCAATGAGACACCCCTGTTAGGTTTCGCCTACGACGCGCGGTATAGCCGGCGCGGATGCAACGGACGCCGGGGCTTCGTTCAAAGTGGCGGTCATTTTGGGCCCGTTCAGTGCTGCCGTAGCGCGTCCAGGCAGGTTTCAATGCCACGTGTCGTCGTGTGTGCGTGTGTGTGTGCATGTTGGTGCCCACGCTTGTCAAAGCGCGGCAGCCGGGGAGAGGAGCTCCCCAACTGGGAGGCGAGGAGGTCTGACCGGCGCCGGCCCGGCGGACGCGCACGTCAGGTCTGAACATGTCCGAGCGTCGCCGTATCGGGCGCCTCATCCCGAGCCGTTCCTTCTTGCCCTCGACTCCGTGGGTATGGACCTCCTTCACCCCGCGACGTCACGAAGATGCGGTGGCGCTGATGTTAGCAGCGACTTTCGCATGGTAGGCAAAACAGGTTCCGCTTGCCCGTGCCTACCGCAGTTGCCGCAGTTACCGGTGGCTGCTTCAAGCCTGTGCACTGCAGAAGCAGCATATATTGACCAGCTGCGTCACTGCTGGATCCGCGTAGTAGCATAAAAAATATTAAATTAGTCTCGATAGGTTTCTCGCGCATAAATGCCGCATTCGGAAACTGGCTAACAGGCATTGGGCCACGGTAGTAAAGCGCGAAGTCTGGGAGTCGATAGGCACTGCCACTCAATGCACTTAATAGCATGCAAGTTACTGCGTTCATTAACCTGAACTTCAGGATAGTAGGCTGATAATTGCTCAAGGAAAAAAAAAGACATATGTAGCTGCACACGTACTTATCACCTTGAGCCGGAGTGCACGGAGCGCCGACAGGTTCACTCGCCCCCAAGGAATACGTTTTTTTGTTAATAGCACACCATGTTTAAATGGCGCGTTTTGTGACATTTAATATTTACTTGAAACTGTTTCTTGATATGACAACGTAATTATTTCATTCGAGTAGAAAGAAGTCTGGTAAGTTGTGTCAATCTTGCGCGGTCGCGTTGGTGTGCTTAGAATAGCGTACCTTAAGTGTGCTAAACGCCATATGCTTTTTCGTTGCATCATGCATGCGTCATGTTTCATGAGGTAGTACATGATCGAGAAGCTTGTTTGGAAAGAAGCAGCCGCAGGCGTGCTACTAACAGACACGTGGCGAGATTGAGAGGGGATGCCGCAATGAAAAGGGTTTCGTTATTCATGCATGCGATATGTAACTAAACTTGGTGCAAATATGAAATTCCAACACTAGTTTCAGTAATTTACTTTATTTATAGCTATACCTAGTGCAGTTCTGGGTAATTATAATTAACACCGTCGTCAAGTCCCCCCAAGGTCTCAAATAATTGAGTAGATAGTGGGCAGTTTTTTTATGCCAACATGTACATAAAGCCCTGTTCTGTACGATGACGCGATTAGTTCTTTTTCTATATAATCAGTACTTATGCATGCATAGTTACATGAAAACGTTTCTTACCAGAAATAACTAACACAGTACTGCACGTGTAGGGAAAAAATCGAGAGATTTATTACGCTCCTCAACGTCTCAGGAATAGTTTGCGACAAATGGAATCATTTGATTTTCATGCGAATTACGAAGGTGAGTGATCCAGTCGCAGAAAATGTGAGAGGTCAGAAAACGAACCTTAAGTTTATTCCCTCGTTTATGGCATCTTCGCTTTCGCTTTTGTCAAAGAAATGCGGCACTGAAATCAAAGAAATTACCTCACAATTTTTGACGACCACACTTCTAAAAAGCGTAATTTATAAATTTGTACTCAATATTTTGCTATAATTTTTCGTCACGAAACTAGACTTCAGGGCTAGGAAAGAAAATAATTCTAGAAATCAAAAATTTTCATCAAATCGACCAGCTTAACAAGAGGACAAGTCGGCCTGGCTGGTGTGTGGTCATGCGGCTAAAAACAGCGCTAAGCGAGACAGGAGATCGGGGACATGACGCTGTTCCCACTTTTCGCGCAGCGCGACACGTACGTATGTCAGCAGACGACGAGAGCATGTCTGCTCCGACGAAACAACGCCAGCACTTCCCCTCACTACTGTCCCGAAGTAAAATCATTCCAGCTAGTGCAGAGTGTCTAAACTTGTTTTATTCAATGCCTAGCGCATAAATAAACGGCAGGAACGCTTTCTACATGTTTACGACTAACCATATATACAATACACAGTGGCAAACTATTTCTCTTTATAGGCCGCACGAGGACAACGCAAGCCTGTGTACTTCGACAAATTACTAAGTTGGAAGCATCGACCATTGCTTTGATTCGCAGAAACAGGAAACGCGCCTACAAGCCTTGAAAACCCGCGCACAACACCTATCCGCGACGCCACTCCCCGACCTTTTGCCTACCACGAGCTCGCTAGCGACTGCAGCGCCACCTCTTTGTTTACAAACATGCAGGAGGTCCATAAAAGCAGCTGCCCCGGACGCCAAAGAGAGACTTCGATTTCTTCCTTCGAGTAACGTGGTCGCCCTGACCGTCTGCTCTTTTGCGATGCCAGAATAACCAAATTGTTCTGTTGCCAGTCGACTCATCCTTTGCCAGGACCTTCGGATGTTTCCAGCTGTGCCCCAGGCCGCCATGCCAACGCTACCCTTGGGGCTTGCAACCCATTTGCAACACCCCACCGTTTTTTCCAGTTTCGGGTTCGATCCGGGCCGCGGCGGTTGAATTTCGATGGAGGCGAAATTCTAGATGCCCGTGCGCTGTGCGATGTCAGTGCACGGTAAAGAACGCCAGGTGGCATAAATTCCCGGAGCCCTTCACTACGGCGTCTCTCATAGCCTGAGTCGCTTTGGGACGTTAAACCCCAATAAACCAAACCAAATCGTTTTTTCCAGTTTGCCAGTCGTGCAAACAAATAACGTCTTAATTCGAATAAAAGCAGTGGTGTAATAATTTTTCAGCGCGAAATGTGTAACGTGTTGCGTTGCTCAAGATATTTTACTTCATTGCTCTAACACTAGACCACAGCAAAGTGAACTGCTCAAGACACCGAACAGCAGTGTGAAATTAACCCACTCCTTAACAGCCGTGCCACGCACGAAACGGAAATGCTACTGCTTTAGCTGCGGGCGCCATTTTTGTTTTCTTTTCTTTTTCTTTGTAATAATCATATCCCTAGTACGCTTGGTACGACCTGTGGTAAGGAGGCCAGCTGCAGTTTTTTTCCTGGTACATCTGGGGGACAAGCTTTGTGAAAGTGTGCCTTTCGCTGTAAACTTATCGCAGGCTAATCGAAAAGCATGCTGTACCGTGTTGATAGCTGGCTTGCCATTTTGTCCACATATTTCAGGTTTGTCGGACGCTCGCTGTCGGCGTATGAAACGGAGCTCCTGCATGTAGCCGCCCGTGATGGCGAAAACATATTCTTCGGTCAGTGTCTCTTCCTCAGGAGGCGTCAGGGTTTTTTGCGGACTATGGCAACGATCGATCGCTAAAGGAAAGGTTGAAAGCGCGCGCCTAGTGACAGTGTTCCCACTGTTGTGGCTCAGCTTTTATCCCACCGCTGGAATCCAGGTATCGTGGTCGGGCCGGAGAAGGGACGAGGAAGATGGGAGACAGAGTTACTAGATTGACACCGAAAAACATTATACAACTCTTTACATAATGTACAAGTAAGACCAACTGAGAATGACTCTCAGTTAAAGGGAGCTCTTAGCGGAAGGGAGTCTTTCGACAACAAACCAGCAGCCCGTTAAATACTCTTCGTATTCCCCAGATCTGTGACTGCAGTATGAAGTTCGGAGAACGATGTCCAGTAGACACTGGTGGTACCGCCCACGGCAGGGGCCAGTGCTGATACTATCTCATAGCTCGGTCGATGCAAAGGGTAATCCTCGAACACTGTAGCGTCGACATCACCACTGCGGTCCGGTCGGGGCCTCCGTGCGAAAGGAATGGCACGCAGATTCCCAGCAGGTGAATGAAAGTCCTTGTACTTCACCCACCGTCTGTTGTCCGAAACACGGGGCCTCTCACGAGGCCAATTACCATCCCAAACGTGACCTTTCAACCGCACCCTGCGACCAGCGACCTGAACGCAGACTCGCCCACTTGACGCCGCCGCTGTCGGCACGGGTGTCACCGCCGCCTCCGTGGTCGCCCCGGTCGAGGGATTCCGCGCCTTAATCAATTTAGGCTGGAGGGCATCCCTGGTCATAACACTAGCCAATTAACCTGGCACAAGAACAGCTACTTAGCTTCGCCTCTCTATTCGACTACTCTTAGCTGCTTGGTTTTGGCCTGTTGGTTTCGACGAAGTTTAGGCCCTTGGATTACCACCCTCTCTCTTTCGAACTCGTTTAGCTACTGGGCTTTGAAACCGTTTCTTCAGCCACCACCACGGCTATCGATGCGGTCTTGCACGTTCAGCTCGGACGTCAGCACGCTTTCGACATTCCGGTCGGATTAGAGAACATGCACTTCCACTGGCATGGTAATTCTACGAGCATGCCACGGCGCACCCTTCTCGCGCACATCCGTCGAGGATTCCTCCGCACCTCATCAACGCGCTACTGAACTACGCAGCTGCATCTTTTGAGGAAAGGAAATGGCTCAGTAACTGTCTCGTTTCTCGGCATAATTCTTAACGCAGTCACAGCTGGCGTCGCGAGGAGAAGAGGGAGGGAAGGAACGACAGACCATCGCTGGGAAGGGGGGGGGGGGAGGTTAGGGTAGGCAAGAAGGTGGGATTGAAAGAGGAATGGCTTGGCGACACTCCGTCGACAACTCGACCTGAATACCGTTAAGCTAACACCTCGCAATGCATTACGGCTGCCATACTACATCCTATATGGCTCATACAAAACTAACACAGCTTACGCTAGGAAATACCAATTGTGTCCGGGCTTATTGTTAATAAAGCTTTTCTTTCAAAAACTGTAGGCCCATATTTTGGAAAACGAAATTTGTTTTTTTCAGAAAAGGAAATAGCACGGTAACTACCTCACGTATCTTGGTGGACACCCGAACCGCGTCTTAAGGAAGGGATAAAGGAGGAAGTGAAAGAAGAAAGGATGAAAGAGGTGCCGTAGTGCATAGCTCCGGAATAATTTAGACCATTAGACCACCTAAGGATCTTTAACGTGCACTGACATCGCACAAAACACGGGCGCCTTTCGCGTTTCGCCTCCTTCGCAACGTGCCCGCCGCGGTCGGGTTCTAACCCGGATACCCCGGCTGCGTATATTTTGCAGACAAACCGCATGAATCAAGGCCAAATGGGAGCGTGATAGAAACCGAGCTTAACCCGCGAGGCACCACCTTCTTTCCCCACGGCTGCTGAAGAATGCCTAGGTTCCGCTAGGTAGGGGATATCGCTAGCAGTCCCTACGTTTTTGTGCCAGCAGCGCATTTCATGCGGTCCGCTCTAGTCACTTCTGCACCTGCGCCGTAACCATGGCAACCAGCTGTGCCGAGTCGCAGGTTTTTGCGCGCCCCGTCGCCTGGCCGGGCTCCGCGGTGGACCGCGCGTGACGTCACCACTTAGCTATGCTCCTCACGGCGCATACGCTATTCTCTTAGCGGCTGCCCCGCGGCGGAAGATATAAGCCTTATATCGTCCAGACCGAATATATCATCCACATCGAAATTGGAAGTTGTACCCCAAGGAGTAGAGCTCGCTCGAAATCTGGCAACGAAGTTCATATGTTAACCAGATTTTATTCAGCCCGCGTACAGCACGGGCCCGATTAAGGCAAGTACTTGTTTTCATTCATTATATAGCATGTTTCCTTCGGCGGGCACTTCAAAAGACAGCGTTGATATGTTTTAGTACTTTATAACAACGAGAGATGTACGATCTCGTTGCAGGAAGTCAACTGGTCACGGAGGTTTCCCCTAAAACTTCAGTAATGTATACCTTCCATTGCTCCTTTGTTACGTTGACATATACCGTGTTCGCATTCGCCTTCGTTTTCACGTCTTACTTGCCAACCCGCTACATTAGCCCGCATTTTTAATGGCTACAAGGTAGCCTTAATTTTCAAGAGGAGCTGCAATCGGCCAGCCTGTACTGGTTACGGAGGACGTTGTTTAACTCCCCATGAAAAAGCTGGCGCTCACTGAAATGGTAGCCATCTATAAAAGGTCTCTCTAAGGCATCTGAACATACCGATCCCGGGAACTAGTGTCGCAGACAGTAATACGCCAAAACATGCGTATTAGAAACGACACTTTTTATCTTCCGTTCAAAAAAAAAAATTACCCCCCTTCCTTACGCACTTGCCTGGGAACACCGGCACACCCGTTGTACCGCCTAGTTTGTAACTTATCACCTTCTGTGAATGTTTGAAGGCCAGTTTTTTTCAAGTCATCCAGCGGCGTGTGATCTGCAGAGAACGGCGGTATATTTCGACGCGTGGCATTTCGCTGCTCTGCTACACTTGTGACGAGACTCAGTCCATGCAGTCGCGATTGTCGCCTTGACGACCGCCAAATAGAATATAAGATAGCGCTCTAAAGGGAGCGGAAGAGCAGTTCCTGATACGACCGGCGCAGCGAACGGACGCAGTGAACGATGGCTCCCTCAAGCCCGCAGCGCACGCTGGTCGGATTCGCCCCGGAGCTCGACTGGAGGCCCCTGACTTTCCTCAAGCCTATTCCAGCGAATCTAGTATGCAGTGCTTGCGGACTGGTTCGCAAGCGCAACGCATACCTCCCATGCATGCACGCTCTCTGCGAGTGCTGCTACGGACAGTGCACCAAGGACGGCTCGCTGGAGTGCCCGTTCGACTGCAACGCCTACGAGGAGGATGACGTCATTCTTCTGGACGTCTCCGCTGATGATCTGCTGAAAAGAGAGGTGAGCGAGAATGCAGAATAAGGAGCTGCTACGGCTTTTTTCCCCATTTCGCTCTCGCTTTGCTGTTGGCCTCGCAGAGTGTTACCCGGATGTCTACATTTTTCGCGTCCATCGGAAAATAGTGGAAAGGTGTAAACCACGAAAACAACCCTGTAAAATGTTCCTATTGTTGCGGATCGCCTTTGCCAGCGCAATGTTACGCTGGATATAATGGTATCAGCGAAATATGAGGCCGCGACACCTCGCAAAAAATTCGGACTCCTGATCATCTTCTTTGGTTTAGTACACGATTCACTGAGCTGTCGATTTGGCTATCTATATGGTAAGAGGAAATTTTTCTTACTGTAAAATGCTATGAAGAGGGGCATTAGTGAGTCCCAAAGACAGTGAAACTTTCGTAATATACTACCGAAATTTCGATAATCAATGAAGCACCAAATTCTGGCTTCGGCTGAGGAGGCGGAGGAGGTGGAAAATTTTTCATTAGAAAACAATAATCTTGTGGCGCGCAAAGGGGACCAGATCCAGTGCGGCCACATTTATTTGAGAGCGCCCCGGAGTGTAGCTTCGGCTGCCATGCCAGCAAAGCGCCTCCAGCCTTCCGATCGGCTCGCGCTTAAGGTTCTTCGTTCTCTTCGCGCATGGCGCGCTACTGTCTCGTCCTCTTGAGTGGAGCCCTCAGCCTTTGGCTCCGTGTGCCGCCCCGATCCTGCGTGCCCGCCAGAGCTGCTGTCGCTGGTCTTGTGAGTTCGTGCCGGTCAGCAGTTTCAAGAAGGGCTCTCAATCCGTGGCCCCGTTTGCCACGGCTATATTCTCGGCACGCTCGATGAGCTTACGCTGGTCGGTCGGCTCCGCGCTTGACAAGGCATCTTGCCATGAGGAAGGCTATGGGTGGGACGCGGCCCGCTGCTGTTGGGCAGGCCCAAATGGAATGGTGCAGTGTAGGCCGGTGTTCTTGGCAGCTGGGGCATTTCTCTGCGTAGAGGATGACGAAGAACAAGTGTGATTAAGGTTAGGTTATGTGTGAGCTTGAAGCTGACGCCATGCCACAGCCTCGGCCTTGATCAATGTTCTGCGCGGCGGTGGCAGTGTTCTTTGCGTGCGGTAATATTCTGTGATGTGAGTGCAAGTGTGCAGAGCCACAAAGGCGCCCTCGGTATCTGCTTCCGTCGAGAGCGCCCGGAAAGTAGTTGCTCGGGCGAGAGCGTTGGCGCTCGCTGCCGGGAAGGAAGGCGTGTCCAGGGGAGCAAACGATGCGCACGGTGTGTAATCTGTCGGGACTGATTTTTTGATAGCGTGCGCACGGCCAGCAAAGATAACGTAGCCTTCGCGAAGTCGCTGCAGGCAGCCTGTGAGTCTAATGTTTGTGTATGTCGAAATGGCGTGGTGTTCAACGAGTGTGGCCGTGTGGTGTATGGAAGCGAGTGCTTCCGCTATAGCGGTCTCCTTGGCCGGCGTGCTCGAGCTCATACCTCAAACGGATCCTGTAATCTGGATTGAGCCAGTGACTCTTTAACCTTTAGCCCCATAGCGTCTGCGCCGGTCAGGTATTTCGCCGCCTCGGCATATAAGACGTTTTTGTCAGAGCCATAATGCCGCATGCGTGCCTTGACTCCGGCTGTCCTACGGCCGGCGTGGAGCTCGGGGTGCATGTTCTTCGGGACTGACGCGTCTCTGATCTTAGCTGCCAATGGAGGAGGGATGGCGGGGTACCTCTGCTCCAAGGGAGTGGTCGTGTTCGGGTAGACTAGACGGCGCGGAACGGTCCGGCCTATTCTCGTGCCTCGAAGACACGTGAGCTGGCCGCTCCTTGGTGCTTCCGCCCGCTCTTCTGCCGTGTTGCGCAGGCCCAGCTGGAGCAAGAGGTGTGTGGAGGTGTACTACGGGGGCAGTCCGAGAGCTGTCTTGATCGCTGGAGGACATTCAGCCGATTCAGCTCGCTTCGACTCAATCTTTTATAAGGGTCGTGCAACGTAAGACGACTGAGTAGCAGCGTCTGCACGATTCACATGGTGTCCTCGAGTCCCCTGATGGAGATGCGGCTGACCAAGTGTGCCACATGCTCAAATTATTCTGGAGCAGCTTGACAGTGTAGGTCGCTTGGCCGTCAAATTGTAGGTGCAGGCCCACCACCCGCAGTCTGTCTATTATAGAACGTGCCTAGAAAGCTCATCTCAGGTATGATGCCTGTGCGCTTCAAGAAGGCCGTAGTTTGTTAACCTCTCGAAGCTAAAACTTACTTTATGGACTGTTTACACTCAGGCAATAGACACCTTGACGACCTTTCAGATAAAACTTACCTTTTTACCGATTTCCATTGCCAGGCAGAGAAAAAAACTAGTTACTACAGTTTCTCTTACTTTATCATATTTGCACCGCATTCAGGTAGGCGAATACGGATACTCAGTTATCTCGCACAGCGGCTTCGTTCAATGGTTCCTTGTTTAGAATGTGAAAAAGCACTGTGGGGACTCTCCCCGCTCAGTCCTCTTTGGTTTGTTTCTCCGCGATGCGTCCTCCCTCTCCATAGTTGCTTTAAAGGGACACTAGGGAGAAATTGAAGCTGACTCGTATCCATAGAGTACTAGCGGCTAACCGAAAAATCACCACTTTTACCTAAAACAAACCTCTTGCAAGGCAGAAAAGAGCAAGAACTACACTACAGGTTTCTCTGCCACAGGCCAATCTCTCAAGTGCAAGCGTGATAACGAAATAGGAGTAAATACGCCACCGATCTTCGGGGCTGCCAAAACGTGCTTCAAACTTACTCGTTTGAACGGTAATGAAGTATATAAATTTTGCTTTGAAACCGCTAATGCATTTTTATCACATGACGAAGACGAAAAAAAAAGCAGCCTGAATGTTTGAAGTCGAAGAAAACCTGTAATTTGTGTCGCAACAAGCGCCCAGCTGAATTTCGGTATGTTTTTCGGTGTAACGTCGATGTTTTTCGAGGCTATGCGCTTGCCACACACACGTGGTTTCGTTTTATAAAAACGCCTCTGTTCAAAAGGGCGGAGAAGCAGAGGAGCTCCAAGTGCCTATCCATATGCTCCTCAGAAGAAGTTCGTGCAATGCCTCGCAGCTACGGAAAAGAAAGACGTGCATTAGAAAACGAACCGCTCCCCGTTAGAAAACGAGCCGCTCGGCATGTTCGCTTCGTGAACGTACCAAGACGCTGGGCTGAATAACCAGCCCTACGAGGACTATTGTTACAGTATTTAAATACGTTCGCTCGGACAAGTCTCTGCATGTGAGTGATGACGGTGGCTCGGCATTGACAGCGACACTGCCGACTCCTGGGTGCTCGCACTTTCTTGTGGCAGAACCACCGCCTAAGCTGTCAAAAGCATCGCAGGCTCTGTGAGGTTGAGGTCGCTGAAGTGCAGGCCGCGGTTCTTTTCGGAGCCATCGTAACGTTGGTGCAAACATCAACGAAGCGACGACGGTGCTTGCACCACTTTACGTCATTTTCTCCTATTTCGTCATCAGAAAGCCCCGAGTTTGAATCTTAGCGGCGGGAAAGTTTTTTTTAACTTCGAATTAAAATATCTTAGCAATAAATTTACCTTTCCCCCCAATTCGCACACACACACAAAAAAATATAGTGATCCCTTTAACTAACAATGGAGGGCGCTGGCGTCAGAGCACCGCAGACGGCGTGTTTGCCGCACGCGGGCGGGAAACGGCTCACTTTCCCTTCCGCTCTTGAACTGGTCGCGTGGGGTTGCTTCGGTTCAGCTTTGCGCCAGCAACGCGAGGGCTAGCCGTCTGTCCTCTATGCTTCTCTTTTTTCCTAGCGGGGGAAAACCTTTGCTCGTAACCTTGCTAGTGATCGTCATAAAAATAGCGCAAGAGGAGCACCAAGAATGGAAAGGAATGACACAGACGACCGCTTGTCTGCATCAGTCCTTTCTGTCCTTCTTGTTTCTTTTGGGCTATTTTTCATCACAAACGTTTCCAACATGCCCAACTTTGGTATTGCTAGTGTGCCGGATGACCTCGATTCCTTTGCGTATTTTGTTGCCAGCTGGCGGTATTGTTGTTCTGGCAATAAATTCCTGTTTTGTGCCAGTCAGAGTGTCGTTCCCTCCTTCCCCATCAAAGCAAGGCCCCCCGTAGTCGGCGTCCGCTCGGTAGCGCTCCCTATCATAGGGTGGGATCGACTGTTTTAAACTGTCTCAGCCTCGACTAAGCAGGGTAAAGCAGTTTCAACCCCACAACCTGTGGAGGAAAGCCTTATGATTCACTCGCGTGCAGCCGACGCCTGCCTGTTTCTGCCTTCGCCTTCTGTACAAAGCCGAAAGTGTTTTGATGTTCTTTTACAAGATAAAGCCCTTGCTGGATTCAAACTCCGTGTGCCGACCAACCGTGGCTCTCTCAAGCAGCCGCTGTGAAGCTGGCCTACAACGCCTCGATGCGTCCTAAAATGCGCTGGTTGAGCGTGGTCAAAGCTGTCAGGGGCACGACGCCGTATATTTCTCCGAGCAAAAGGGTGTGATCTTGCACCTGTTGGATGGCTGCTCGGTGATAATTTACGCACCTTTCTTAACAACGGTGTCGATTCACTGCTGCACTGCCTTACTTTTAAAGACGTTTGACGAACGATTACGCGAACCGATTGCAATCTTTTTCCCACTTTAATATAGTCATTTACAATTTTCATACATAATGCCGAGCAAGGTCCACGAAACGCGCTCAGTATAAGCAGAAAATGGAACACGTGACCGTTTGGTAGAATGTTTCACCAGGACCAATTAATCCCTAAAAATAATTTCCAGGAAGAAGAAATAAATTCCCTCCTTCTAAAAAGTCCACAAACGAGCAGATATAACCGCACCTCATTATTTTATTTATTTTATTTCATATACGTAGAGAAGGTGAAAATTAAGTCCGTCGCCACATAGTCGCTATGTGTCACCAAGTGATTTCCTTGGTCCCCTCGCAGGTCAAGTGCTGGAATGAAGGCAATGGCTGCCAGTATGTGACGGCTGCTTCAGGGATCACCCAACATTTCCTGCTCGAATGTGAACACCACTCCGTCCGTTGTCCCAAGTGCTCGGCCACCGTTCTTTGCAGAGACGTGTGCACGCATCTCCGGTCGGCCTCTTGCAACACTTCGACGCCTGTCGCATCCGAAAGCCAAGTTCCGGTGTCTCAAGTGGACCAGGAAGCATGGTTGGCTTCCTTCAAAGGAGCCTTTGAGAAGCAGGCGGCTGAAATCACAGCTTATCTGAGGCCAATGGCTGTTGATATCAGCACTCATGGGGATCGATTAAGCGAAATCTCTCATGGCATAAACACACTAAAGGAGACACTGCGTCAAGAACTAACGTCTTTGAAAGGACAGAACCACGAGGAAATAACGTCGTCCGGCACTGAACTGAGAGAATCTTTCGCCGCCTGCAGAGAGACTCTTAACACTTCTTTGCGAACCATGGAAGAAATACTTAACAATAAATTTGGCGGAACTCGAGCTGACTTGTCGCAGATTGCAGCTAGCATTGAACAAGTCAGGACTGAATTGAAGGAAAGCGCTCAAAAAACATTGCAACACATGACCAGTGTGCTTAGAGAGAGTGCACTACAAGTGACGCACTGCGAGTTTTTTGTAAAAGGAGTGAAGTCGCTTGAAGAAGAGGCGCTGAAGAACGGCAGGGCTGAGTATGACAGCGAGAGGGTGTACCTACGCGGCTACTGCATGTCTCCTGGAGTCAGGTTCAATGTAAACTTCTTTGCTGTACGGCTGTTCATGAAGTACACCCTGTACAAGGGCGACATGGACGACGATGTCCATTGGCCATTCAAGCACAAGGTCAGGATGACCGTAATTCATCCGACAAGAATGGCAGATCTTGTGCTGGAATGTAATCCAGATCCTAATGACCCAGGTAATCACAGGCCAACCACATCAAATGGTGCCGTTGTTTACTGGAAAGCAAGTATCAACCTCGAAGATCTCATCCGCGATGGGTACGCAGCTAGCGACCAGATTCAGATTAAGTTCAAGCTGCTGCCTTGAATCAGACATGAGCGCGGACACGGGCCACCGCTTGGAAGTTCCTGCCTGTGAACACCCTTGCACGCTTCATTCCATTCTTCAATTTTTTTTTTCGGGAATAGCTTTACATCGGATGAAAATCCGTCTAAAAAGAGTTGTATGAGGGTTTCTTTCTACACAGCTTCGATAAAAAACGTAGCCCAAAAAAAGCGTCTGTTTTGTATTTATTTGTGAGCATCAGATCTCTCCTAGCGTAGTATGTGAAATAAAAATGACTAAATAAATGTTATTTTTTCTTTCGCAGAGAATGTTGTGTTTTATTAAACAACTTGGTAAAAAGTTGGTATCCACTTGCGAATTTTTCGTTTCTATCCGAAAAAATAAACATCAGCCTTAATGTGCAGTGCAAGTCGCAAATCCAATTTTCGTTTCATTTTAATCTGAGCATAATACTTGCGACTTTATCATAATCTTAATAAGTGTCGTCTAGTAGCACAATAGAACAACCAGTATTTTTCACATCGTAAGCAGAAAGGCTTCATAATAGCGTAAAATGAAAAATAAAACCTAATGACGTGTTTTAACGCGAGAGCAATAGTATCTCAATCGGAACGAATTGTCCCACGTCAGCGACCGTGGCAGGTGGCAGTTAAATTAATGCGAGGTCGAGAGAGGTTGCTTGACAAAAGCAACCTGCCTCTCACAAGAATCACCGGTGGGGCACCTGTCACCGCAGGGAAGCGGTGTATCGCGTAAACGCAGTGCCACTGCGCCAGGACAGGTATGAGGGGTCCCATCGATCTGTGAATGCAATGCAGAGAGAGATCAGTTCCGCACATATGGGCATTAACCCATTAACCATACCGCGTCATGCCCCTAAAGCGGAATCAAACTGTCTGGTCAAGATCTTTCGTTTTTTCGTATTGCAAGCATTACTTGAATGTCACAATCTGCGCAGCTCTGCCTAAAGTACAGCAACCTCATCGAGCTTCAATATCTGGTGTTTCACCTAAAATTTTACACAACTAAAAAAAATTGGAGTTTTCAGATTGAAGAGCAGCTCTTTCGGCATAGCATTCTTAGCGGTGTACTACATGAGAATACAGCTGAGAGGTGCTAACTGGCAGGCTATTTAAAAAGGATTGAATAGTTTACTTTTTAACTATTACTGCAAGGCTCCTTAATTAGTGAGAGGCGCGTAGCCCACCGTTACTTTATGCATGTCAGTTTTTAAAACTTCGGAAACGCGGTTACCCTTGGCGCTGTGCTCCGACAAATTTTGGCTACATAACGCCAACACCACATGCGCTTTCGAGAAGCTTGCAGGCAAAGCAACCTCTCCAGTGCACGTAACTCTTAGAAATAGCCAAAATTTGTTGGGCCACAGCGCTCAGGGCAACTGCATTATCGAAATTCCAAAAATTTTGAATTAGATATTACTTGCGGTGGGCTACACTCCCCTCAATAATTAAGGAGCCTAAAAGTAATAATTAAGAAGTTAGCTGCTCAATTTTAGCTTACCTGCTTCCTAAAAAGCATATTTCAGCTGTGTCCTTACACTGGCACCGCTGACAATGCTATGGAGCAAAAGCACTCGTCCAACTCAAAAAGCCTGTATTTAAAAATTGTGCCTAATCTTAGGTGAAACACCCTGTAAATACTGCAAATGCCATTAATGATCTGAGAGAACTTGCCAAATGCGCTCCACCTCAATCTCATTCTTCGAGTTTTTTCGCTCTCATGATCCGGATCAGACGTCACTACTCGCCCCAAGTAGGCGTATTTATTTACCACTTCCAGAACCTCGCTAACAAATGTAAACTGCAGGTTCCTTCTCCGACTGCTGACCATTACTTTGGTTTTCTGCATATTAACTTTTAGACGCACCGTTATGTTCTGCCTTTGCAACTCATTGATCATGCTTTGGAGTTCATCTCCTGAGCGACTGAGCAAGGCAGTGTCATCAGCTAATCGTAATTCCTTAAGCATTCTTCATTAACTCTTCTCCCCAACAGATCCAAATCCAAGCCTCTGAATGCGTCTTGTAAACAGGCAGTGAATAGCGTTGGTGGGCTCTTGTCTACCTGCCTGACACCCTTCCGTATTGGAATTTTATTGCTGGCTTTAGAAAGAAGTATGGTAGCTGTGCAATCGTTATAGATACCTGCCAGTATTTTTGACATAAGGTTTTTCTTCACAGTGATTCCGCAACGCCTGCATGAACGCCGAAGTTTCCACTGACTCATATGATCTCTCGTAATTTACGAAGGCTATCATAGGGGTTGGTTATAGTCTGGTCATTTCTCAATCAGGCGACTGGTAATGTGAATACGGTTTATGGCCGAAAATCCTTTACGTAAGCCTGCCTGATCGTTTGGTTGATCGAATTCTAAGGCTTCACAATTTCACAATGCATTGCTGTTTTGGAAAGCGACGTCCTGCCGTCCTCTTTTTTTCTTTTTGCTTAAGAAGGGGACTTCGCCGCGCTATGGGTGGAGTGACGTGTCAAGGTCAAGGCATCTGTCTTCTTCCTTTGTATATTATACACATGTCATGCATTGTTGAACAACATTCTAGTTGAGATCAAATTCTTATCAGTTCCTGGCAACTCAGCACTTCTCCAGTTCGCGGCGGCACTTATCGCGGTTTCTTTTTGACCTGACTATCGCTAATGCAAGAACATCCCGTGCCCAACTTCTTCTCTCGCTTACCATCGAGCCATTCTTCGAAGGCGATAAAGTTGTTGCCTGTGGCGATAAATTTGGATTGACAGTTAACACGTGTCCAATCACCACCTTCAATGCCAACCTGAACTCCATGCCTCGTAATGTTATGAGCCATTGTGGCGTCTGTAAGCTGTAGTTAAGAGTGCGGGAATTGTTTAGCATAATCAACTAGGCAGACAAAAAGCATGTTGACGGTAAAGAAGTAGCAGCGCTTCTTGAAGACAGAACAGAGAACGAAACAGAAATCTGCGGTGTCTCGTTCTGCGTCTCGTCTTAAAAAAAAAATGAAAATTGGTTTTTGGGGAAAAGAAATTGCGCAGTACCTGTCTCACATCTCGGCGGACACCTGAACCACGCCGTACGGGAAGTGATAAAAGAGGAACTGAGAAAAGGAAACTAGAAATAGGTGCCGTAGTGGGGGTGGTGCTGGAAAACATTTATTCAAGGCTATTTGCAGGAGAGAGTTGGGACTAGCCTTAAGGTCCCTAGCCTGGGACCCCTGTGGCTTCCGCGACGGTTCGGGCCCTATAGCGACGAGGTCTCTTTACGCTCTCCAACGTAGAGCAGCCGAATAGGGCAGCCTCCCAACTCTGTCGGGTAGGTGAGGAGAGAGGGGGGTAAGCAGGGTTAGAAGGGCATGCCCACACAATGTGGTACACGTCCGAAAGCGTGCATCCACAATGCGGGCACCCCCCATTAAAAGCCGCAGTAGTGAAGGGCTCCGGAATAATCTCGACCACCTGGGGATTTTTAACATGCACTCACATAGCACAGGACACGGGCGCCTCTGCGTCCCGCCTCCATCGAAACATGGCCACCGCGGTTGAGTTCGAACACGGGAACTTCGGCTCGCCGCGGTGGGATGTCAAGATGTACCAACCATCCCATATTATCGATCTTCTATAAACCATATTGTAGCACGAAATTTTATTTCTTGTCATTGGAAATTTTTCGTTCACTACGATGTCAAATATACCCAACCACCGTGATAAATTCCATATATAATATAAAAAGTGGAGTGTCTTTACTCTTTGTTTCAAGACATCAGCTCAACGTGATGCTCTGAAAAAACTAGCGGCGATATAACTACCGCTCAATGTGGTTAGAAAGCGAAAGCTGTGGTGTGTGGGGCAAGCAGACGCCGCTTGGCACTTTGAACCTTGAGTGCGTTTCGCTCACTGGATAGGGAGCGCGCCCACACTGCCACCCTGGCTGGTGACAGTAAAATTAATAGTTGATCGCGAGAGGTTCCCGGGTTAGAACCCGACCGCGGCGGCTGCGTTTTTATGGAGGAAAAACGCTAAGCCGCCCGTGTGCTGTGCGATGTCAGTGCACGTTAAAGATCCCCAGGTGGTCGAAATTATTCCGGAGCCCTCCACTACGGCACCTCTTCTTCCTTTCTTCTTTCACTCCCTCCTTTATCCCTTCCCTTACAGCGCTGTTCAGGTGTCCAACGATATATGAGACAGATACTGCGCCATTTCCTTTCCCCAAAAACCAATTATTATTATGATCGCGAGAGGTTTGTCACCCAATGAACGCTGCGGCCTATTCTACCGCCCTCTGCCGGCGAATCGAAAGGTCAAAGGTCAAGTGATGCGACACGATGATGTACGACATATGGCAAAGCCTATGGCCACACTTGACCTCTGTCTGGCTCACTTGAAGGTCAACCGGCAACGCAAGGCGAAATCGGCTTTACCTA
Source organism: Amblyomma americanum (assembly GCF_052857255.1). Lineage (NCBI taxonomy): Eukaryota > Metazoa > Arthropoda > Arachnida > Ixodida > Ixodidae > Amblyomma > Amblyomma americanum. The sequence continues at coordinate 131,728,705 of NC_135505.1, forward strand.
GTGTAGTGAAGTCAGAAAGGGGAATATAATGGCAGCGAGCCGCTTAAAAAAGATTCACAGGTGGTCGAAATTATTCCGCAGTCCTCCACTACGGCACTTCCTTCTCCAATTCTTCTCTCACTCACTCCATTATCCCTTTCCTTACGGCGTGGTTCAGGAGTCCACCTAGATGTGAGACAATTACTTTGCCATTTGCTTTCCTCAAAAACAAATTTTCGCCAAATTGATTTTGAGATTTTATTTCTCCTTTTGGTTGCACTGTGCGCCGTGCAGTGGCGGCTCATTTGAAAGAGAAATTTGCCGTTTATTTTGTAAATTCAGCACATACAGCACTCTAACAGGACAGAGTTGTACCAGAGAATTATGAACTAGTGAGTTTTGTTCAGTTACGCAAAACCACGCAATATTTCACGCCTCACCTTCCACTAAAATCGGTGTCTTGTGAGCAGCCACTGCCTTCGTACAACGAACGTAGCATATCTGCGCAATCCATTGACCCGCACACGCTAATTTACGATTTCTTTTATGCAGCGAGTGCACTATCTTGTGACTATTTTCAGTTATCTTAAGCGGTTGTAGTGATATAAACAACTAATTAGCCTCCTTTGCTCCTATATATATATATATATATATAATTGTCAGATAGGACAAGCCGGAGCCCCGCTGCTTGGAGACAAGCAATCGTCTTACCATTGCTGACTTGCAGGGTGGTTTCGCCGTAATGGACTCAGACACCTACAACCAAAAGGCGCGCGAGACCTTTGCGGGAAACTTCCGACAGAATTATTGAATTGATATGGGTCCCGGGTCACTCGGGGAACCCTGGTAACGAAGCTGCACACAAAACAGCTCGAGGGTTCGTCAGCCGAGCAGGGGACGCTGTCGTTGCTGAGAGTTTTTCGAAGGACGGCCTATCATCTTTTCACAATATTACTAATCATTTTAAACTTGAAAGGAGGATATTCGCTCCTCCAGACAAAGCCTTTAATAAGGAGCAGGAGACCACTTGGAGGCGACTCCAGACGCGATCCTTTATGACGCCTTGCCTGTTGTCAAAATTCTACCCTGGTGAATGCGACACTGCATGTACATTATGTGGTGATTTAGCCACTTATGATCACCTATTGTGGAATTGTAAAGAGGAGCCGCCCTCGAAATATCTAATACAGGTTCCTACTCTCGAGCAGTGGGAGGCCGTGTTGGTCAGCTCAGACTTGGGAGTTCAAACCCGGGTCATTGAATGGGCTACCCAGGTCGCTGTCAGCCGTGGACTGATAGCCACCTAGCACGGATCGTCTGCATTCTGCCTTTTCTGACGAATTAAATGTTTTCCAATCCAATCCGTGGTTTGAAACACGTGAAGATTCAGAAAGTCAACAATGAAGCTGAGAAGCGGTGCAACGCACTTCGATTGTGCAAACTGGCTGCATCAGTTAAGAATAGCGATAGCCTCAGCTTGGGGGTTTTCTTTCCCGCAAAAACCCGCAAAACTGAGTGCCCCTTCAGGGTGATAGTTTCTGAGCACGGCACATGGCAGCACTCTGTCGGACTATTCTTGCAACGGTCGTTATTGATGCTAAATGTGAACGACCCGTTTCTCGTTCGAAGCTGTTGTGAAGTCACAGATTTCCTCAGAGCAAGTCTCTGAACTGAGTAGGTGCTTTTTCGGTTGACCTGAAAGGTACGTATTACTCACTGCCACACGACGCCCTGTGTGATGTTGTCAGAGAATGCATGGAAGAGGAAGGAGCTATTCGCTTTCAAAATTCCTGCGGCGTCAGCACTGAAAACTTTCTCGAGCTGCTGTCCTTCTACCTTCATTGAGTTTGAGGGAGAGCTGTACGTCCAGAGAAAAGGGGTCTGCATAGGATCCTGTATTGCGCCCTTGCTAAGTGACCTTTTGCTTGCACGAGCTGACAGAAGATTGAGCGAGGCCCTTCATGACAGAAATGTCGAGCGGGTTTTTCGGTTCGTTGACGACTGCTTGATAATCTTCAGGCATTCAAGGGGCGTCTTCTCAAAGAAAGTTGAGCACCTTCATACCCTGTTTACAAGCATCTTGGGTGACTTCTTTGAAGTCACCAAAGAAGTTCGCGAGGAGAACCAACTGCAGTTCCTCGATACAAGGCTCATTTTGGAAGACAGGCACCTCTGTTGGAAGTACGCTCCACGTTCGCAGAAAGGCTTCCTACCCTATTCTTCGGCGCACTCCAAAGTGGGGAAGCGGGGAATAGCTGTGAGTGTTCTAAGGAATGCCCTCAACAGGTCCTGTCACCACCGCATTTTCGAAAGTGTAGAGGCGCAAGCTCCAAGACTGAGTGCTGCTGGTTATCCGAAAGCCATCATCAACAGCATTGCCCGCCATCTTTTGAATGAACTGCGTAGACCAGCCGACTCCAAACAGTCTGAGCGAAGTTCGGTCAAGACAGCGGCCATACCGTATGTCCATGGCGTCAGCCATCGGCTGAAAAAGATTGCGGGACGAGGCGGTGTGCGTGTAGTGTTTTCGGCACCCAACAAATTGCGCCGGTTGTGCATGAAAGTAAACGGGGCAGAGAAAAAGCGAGAATCCCGCAGCACTAAGCACGTGACGCAATATGTTGACTGCCAAAGCAAGGTGATCCATGAAATTCCTCTATCATGCGGTGCCACTTATGTCGGCCAGACTGGCCGCTGCTTAAATGACAGATGAGGAGACCACGCTAATGATGTCAGAGTAGGCAGAGGGATCACACTCGCCAAGCATGTAACAACATGCAAATGCACTCTCCGTTTCAACAAAAGCAGTGTTGCACACGTACGCAAGCCAACAAAAACGAGAACTGTACGAAGCTTTCGTCATCCACGCGAGAGGTGACCAGTGCTTGAGCGTGCCATCTCTTCGCTTACCGAGAAAAGAGATAGCCTTTATAGATATTGACCTGCAATAGTATCAATCTTATTTCATGGTGTTCTTTTAGTTTTTATGTGTACTTCCGTTATTTATTGCGCTTTCGCATGAAATACACTCAGTTGTAAGTTCGGTGCTGTGTGTGTTGCTTTTCTCTATCTTGTGCCGTTTTTCGCGCCGTTTTCAGTCTTGAATCATGAACCAACTGGCCCAATTATCCTCCCTTTGGCAGTCCCTTTCCCATTCCCATTTCACTCTCCCAATGACAACACTCAGTGCGACCAATCAAAACAGCCTATCTAAGCACGTGGCGGAAGATTGCACTCCATGGTTGCCTGTTCTCTGTAACTCGTTCATGCCAAGGCTGGAAGTGCCGTTTGCATGGTTACAACAACCATGTGAACGCCCAGCTGATCCAGCGATGCTTCACTGTCACGTCAACGGCGCAGAAGTGAACACTGATCAGTGACGTTCCCTTACTTATGGATCCGAACTCGAGCGCGAGCTACTGCGACAGTGTGACAGCCTGTGCAAGATATCCGCCACATTTAGCATAGCGCGTACCGCTACTGCTTACCGCCAACCATCGCCCGTCGCTCCTAGCGCGCGCTGGTTGACGGGAACGTGGCGCCATCTGGCGCCACCGCCCGGTGATCCTCCACAAGTTGACGATGCGCACTGCCTGCTAAATGTGAAACGAACGCATCCTTCCTTGGGACCGAAACGAACGCTTATAGAGTGCAATGGCTCGATCGGATCGGTTCCGCAAAGCCGCTCTCAGATACGTATAGTAGCCATAGTAGTGTCAGCGCCTGTGTGTGCGTTCCCTTCTTTCTTTGTCATTGTTGCTTAGAGCTGCTTTAATATTATGGAGCATTTCCAACTCGCCCAATCTGCCGTTCTTCTACAGCCATAAGTGTTTAGTGCTAAGTCGTAGGATGTTTACAGAGAGGCGCAAATTCCTTCGATGCAAAATGTAGCCAGTGCCTCTGGTGGCGTGTTTTTGTTTTACTTGATTTACAGCGCATTTATCTAGGGCAAACAAGTTGGTTTTGTTAATGTAATATAAAACACAAACTTGATAACACGTATATCTAGTTATTAAGGCAATTTTCAGTATATTTACTCTTTGTAGAATCATCAATCTCGCACTAAGTGATGTCGTATCCGCTACTAAAAACCACCACTGTATGGCGACACCGTCAGCGCCACGAATTTGTTTTTGCGAGCTAATTAAAATATTAAAAACCACAGTATACGCTTTACGACCGATGCTAGTAGCATCACTATAACTCATTCTATGCAACCGGCAGGCAAAACAATGCACGTAAGATGTGTTTCGGGGCCCCTTTAACACGGTGCAAAAGGGCATGAACGAAAACCACAGCACCCTATCATCTCTTTGGATGGCAGAGACCAACGAAAATTCCAACCCTAATAGACAAATCACCCCCACTGGTGCGTCGTCTGAGGTCCTACCCCTTTTGCTTATCTGTTTCGGCTAGTTATTTCCACATGGCGTTCAACTAATTCTTTGGTACCAGGAAGGCCACATATCCGCTTCTCTTTTATTCCTTTTATTATACTTTTTTTACCATTCCACAATTCTGGCTATTCTATGAGCTTAGGTCGCTCAAACTGACGGCATTCCTTTGGCTGCCTCGCCTACTTACCCTTCTTGCTCCCCTTCAGTTTCTTTTTTTTTTTTGCGGGTGCCGGTGCAATGTCCAGCTGCAGCGGGTCAAGATTATTTTGCCCCCTGACCTTCCAGCCAGGATAAGCAACAACACCACGCATCCTTCCAGGAAGGCAACTGAGCATCCATGGGCTGTATCTTCCAACTTAGCTCAGTTCGACACACGTGTCAACAGGCAACCACGCAGCAGTTAACAAAGCAGGGGTCGCACCTGGGCATTGTACTTGGGGGGTGGTGGTTGTTGCTATGAAGGGGGGAGGGGGATACAGGTCACGAGGTATGTTGGCCCTTTGGGCATCCCTCTTGGGCTTCCCTACTACCTACATGTTCCCGGCACTCTCTCTCCTTTTTATTTCATTCTCCCCAAGCCTCCTCTCGTACAGCTCCAAGTCCTCTCCCGCTTTTTGGATTTTTTAAATATTTTTATTTATTCTGTATTGTCTTTTCTCCCTCCTGCTCCCAGTCCAAATCCTATAAATAAACGAGAGACACCAATGAAGCAAATCACTCTTGAGAAAGAAGACCGGTCCTCCGATCGAAACGTCGAGTAAAATAAAAATGATTCCTTAAACGAAGCGTATACTTCTCTCTCTCTCTCTCTCTCTATATATATATATATATATATATATATATACATACAAGGTAAGGCAAAGGAAATGAGGGGCTCGTTTGACAAACATACACACATTCAGATATATTTTTTTAATTTGTATTGCTGATCAGTGGCAGGATAATACTTTGGAGGAAGCGACTATAAACAAGTTATATACTTATAAAGCAGACTGACACATGCGTAAAAACATAAGCGTTTACTAACGTCTCTGCTGGAGAGAAGACTGGGACCTAGTCGAAACGTCGGTAAAACTGTTTTCAAGCGTGTGAAGTCTACTTTATAAGTACCACATACACGCACGAGCGCGCGCACCCTTACGTACATACATACACGAACACAGACACATACATACATACATACATACATACATACATACATACATACATACATACATACATACATGCATGCATGCACGCACGCACACACACACATACAAAAATACATACATACATACATACATACATACATACATACATACATACATACATACATACATACATACATACATACATACATACATACATACATACATACATACATACATACATACATACATACACCCGCCGCGGTGGCTGAGTGGTTATGGCGCTCGGCTGCTGGCCCGAAAAACGCGGGCTCGATCTCGGCCGCGGTGGTCGAATGGACCATTTTCGGAAAAGCGAGCGCCGCCTGCCGTGCAAACAGGGAATCTCCGCTGGCACTTTTGGTTGGAAAGGGGTTCTGGAGCAGGCGTGTGCAAAGGTAGATTTCAGCTGTTCACGTGCGCTTGTTTTCTTGCTTTAGCGTTGTTTCTTCGGCGGAAACGTGCGTTTGCTAACGAAAGCGGATGATGGAGGAAGAGAACACCCCATTTCTGTTTTTAGAAACAGGGTGGGGCGAAGAGTTTCCGAGTTGTGGCCTGAAAAACGACCATGTGTGGCTAAACCTGCAGTCTACTACCTCACCGGAACGCCGAATGACCAAATGAAAGTGTGCATGAATGTGCGCCTATGTGCGGGCGAGTGTAACAGCATAATGAAATGCACTTTCCTAACATACACCCACCCAAAAAAAACAACACCGACAGCTTAACCATCAAGAACAAGTTGTGCGTAGTTTGCGCATAAATAATGGGCTGAAGGGCAGAACATTCCAAATTTGCCAAAGCGCGTGCTAGTTAACTTTCCCATGCCATCGTATGTTCCCCAGTGGCTAATGAGCATTAAATGAAAAATTTGTATTTTTCGGTTCATTAACATTGTATTACTGTCGTTCTATCACGTACTGTTGCCGTGGTCGAGAGGCTCCTCGGGCGAACGCTGCTTCTTGGACTCGCCGGAGCTGATCTGGCCGGTAAATGCCGAGTGCAGAGCTACTCGGCTCGGCGTCATCAGATGGCAAGCCGTCCTCCGACGTCCCCTTTCAAACAGAGAGAGAGAGAGGTATACACAGGCCGCGAGGCTGCCCATTGAGTGTGCCGCTACTTGGTGATGCGATACTACTTTGACATCAGTCTCGTCTGTCTGGCGGAAAGTTTCCATCCGCCGCGGAGAGCTCGCCGAGGGGTGCTGCTATCCCTTTCGTCTGCGGCCGATAGCGACGGCCAGATTAGAGGCTGCCGCCGATATCGGCTACCAATTAACGGGCCGATAACAGCTCGCCATCTGGGCCCGATTACGCTGTCACGTTCTACTCTTAAAGGCGACGCTCAAGCTTCCTCCCACTTTTTTATCGCAATCAGCCTCCACAAATTGAGCGAGGGCAGCAGCCACAATGTTATCCCGATTCGCGAATATTCTCTGATTTCAAGCCGTGATTGGTGCATCTCTCGAGTCAGTAATTATCAATGGGCGCTAAGTGCAAAGCAGAAGGATGGCACTTGCGACTGACAGCCATCGATAAGCGGGACACCGCGATGTTTTCCTCAATACCGATTAATCAGTTAAATGGACTGATGCGTTCTAGAGATAAGTGCAAAAAGGGTTCTTGAAATCATAGCATGCAATCAAAAGTTATTCCAAATAGAAAATTTATTATAAATAGACGAAAACGCGCTTTACTGGCGTATTACTGGCGGAACATATGTCCTGGGACAGACACGTCGATTACATCTCAAGTAAGCTCGCCTCGATTAACGGCATTTTGTACAGACATAGAGATTTCCTCCCTAAAAATATTTTGTTACTCCTATATAATTCCTTGTTTGTCTCTCATTTACAATATTGTAGTCTGGTCTGGGGTACTACTACCCTAACTAACATAAGCAAGTTGAGTATATTACAGCGAAGGGTTCTTAGAATTATTACACGCTCCCAATACGATTGTGATATATACTCTGTAATGCAAAACCTTGGCATAATACGTTTTGAAAACATGTACAATTATCACCTGTGCCTTGGGCTTATCAGGGAAAAGAAAGCTAAATGCAATAGTTTAATAAGGTTTGCCGAATTAGCCATAAAAGGTCCATCACGCTACCCCACACGCAATCTCGAGTTTTGGAAAGTGCATTCCTTCCGGACTAATTATGGATTTCAGACACTAAAATATCGAATTCCTAATATACTAAACACATACCTAAAGGATAACATTCATATTCTTGATCTTAAGCCACATGAACTGAAATATTTATTCCTGTAATGTTACCTTTGTGTGTCCTATATATTTTTTACTTATACTTAAGCTTTGCCTAATTCAGTTGTCATGAATGCATACATTTGTGAATGCTTTCTTTGTTATGAACTATCAAACAATGTCGCCTTTATGTTGCTGTATTACATTTGTGCGCTCATTTTTACCATTACATTTTTCTTAGATATTAGTATCTAATCTTCCTCCCACTTAGAAACTTGTATTCACTTTTTGTACGAGCAGTACATCCCATACTTTATTATGTATTATTATGTTTTTCATGTACGAGTAGTGCATTCTGTACTTTATTATGTATTATTATGTTTTTCTTCGATGAAAGATATGTCGGGTTGTCGGCGTGTACTGCTGCTGCTTTGTAGGGGACGAGGACTTGTCAAGCTGCTATCGCAGCTTTTTGCCTCGCCTCCCCCATCTTTGATGGAAATAAATGGAATATATATATATTTAGCTCACTCAGTGCAGACGGCGCTTCACGATTCAGAACAGCGCTTTGCTCAAGGGCAGCGGAAGCTTGCACACTTGCGGTTGTCGGTACACAAGAAGACAACCCACACGTGACCGTACCTCCATTTTAACTTGGACCATCCCACTCCCCACATGGGATCTGTCATTGCATCTTTATTGAAGACAGCCCACACCATAAGTTCCTCACGTGAAGGAAAAACAAAGGAGAAGAACCGAGTCGTCTCCGATCTATAAAAAAAATGGGTACCCGAGTTCATTCATCCGACGCATTAGCCGAAACCAAAAACGCGTTTGCATCCCATACGTGAATGGCGTGAGCGAGACGCCGGCTCGCATTCGTCGGCAAAGAAGAGGTGCTAACAAAGCACAAACCGACTACCACCATCGGACGCCTTCTCCCCCGCCGGAAGGACCGTCACCCTAAAGAAAGGGCCCAAGGCGTAGTATGCAGAATCCCCTGCTCGGTCTGCCCGTCCTCGTACGTGGAAACGAAGAAATTCGCGTAATGAATAACACAAAGCGGACGTCCGACAGATGAACCGCCAACGCAGCGCTGTGGCCGAACACTGCCAGGCATGCCAGGTCAGACGATGGAGTCAGCGCGCGGTGGCTACGACGGCTGCGGCAGCAGCGACCACCTGCGCTCCGCGTGACGTCACTCGGTTTCGCGCATGCGCAGCTGTGGCAAATCTGTAGTGTGGCTCACGCGAAGCCCGGTGTTGACGAGCCGTGGGAAGCTTTTCGCTTCAAAAATAAGGTTTATTCTTGTAAGTCTTTGCACGCAATTGTTGCCTTGACCCGGCAGCCCACACCTGTATATTTCGATGGAATTTTTCTTCCCCCTTACCGGCCCTAGACCAACAACCTCTAGAGAGTTTGGGCATTCACGGCAGTGCTGGGCCAGAGTGACCGAAAGAAGCTCCTCGGTGATTTTTTTTTGGGGGGGGGAGGGGGTCTAGCCAGTTTGGAAGGTCAACACCGGACCCCCCCTTCACATCACCCCCGCCTACTTGCCTCCTCTAAATTCTCGAGAGGGTGTCGCTCCTGTCCAACTTTGCTCTTGCATTTTTACTCGGTGTGTGTCAACCAGCTTTCTTTTTTTTTTTTTTTGATCGCTTGTTGCTGTGGTTAGGGTCGTTTGAACAACAGCGCTCGTTTCCGTGAAAGGTTGAAGCGGAATTATAATATAATTGGAGTTTGGTTTAAGGGAGTTTAACGTCCAAAAGCGACTCAGGCTATGGCCTTATTCTTGTTTTCTTTAATTCGTTTTACGCAGCCAGCTTATATGGTTCCAGAATTGTATTGCCTCCCCCTCCCCTATTTCAGCCAGCCAGCTATCAGTGTACTTCTTTATTTTAGCCTAGACGAGGGCCAGCACTTTGTGTTTATTTTGCCGATAAAATTCGTCTTTTTGGTCTATTTCCTCTTGAGATAACAACGCCTCGTTTGCTTCTCTATGTTGCCTTGTTTTCCTTATCCGCCCCGTCGGAACGCGCCGCCTCGCGAGAATATTGTTTATCTCGTCTGCCGCAACAGTTAAGTAAAAACGACACGCTGAGGATGATAAGGCCAAACTAAGGAAGTGTTACCCCTACAGAGTTAAATGGGCGCAATCTAAAGGCTCTTGTAGGGGTGGTTAGCTCTTTGGCATCACTTCTGTCATGAGAGAGAGAGAGAATAACTTTATTTAAAATGCCTGCAGAATTGGTTAGGCTCCTTTCACGCTTGTGGGCCGTCCCTGAGGAAGCGACGTTGCCCTTTCCAAGAAAGGCACCACCCATCCCGGAGAAGCGGCGGGGGGGGGGGGGGGGGGGTGTTGACAGTAGTATTGAGGCATCCTAGCTATTTCAGCAAGGAGGATAGGGAAAGAAGAAAGCATGCACAAAGCTGCTTCGGCGAGCCAAAAAGATAGGAGGGGGAAAGGGTTGCGCAAGACTCAGCGCAGGACCAGTGTCATCTAGGATTTTCTTTCGCCAGACGCTCCCTGGGCATTAGTGCAGCAAAATCCCGCCAGCCGAACGCATTGCACCACGTCGGCGCTCCTTTCTGTCTTTACTCCGTGGACGTGAGTGAGCTCCTGGAGTCGCGACTGCGGCCTTGACGACCGCCGGCAGCAAGATTAGGACGCACATTTAGGCGGTGACAAAAGCAGTTCCACGAGCAGCCAGCGCGGCGAACGTACTACAGTGAGAGCTATGGCTCCTGCAAGCCGGCAGTACACGCTGGTTGGGTTCGCCCCGGAGCTCGACTGGAGGCCCCTGACCTTCCTGAAGCCCATTCCAGCCAACCGGGTGTGCAGCGCCTGCGGACTGGTGCGCAAGAGGACCGCGTTGCTGCCCTGCATGCACGGGCTGTGCGAGTGCTGCTACGAACAGTGCGACCAGGACGGCTTCAACGAATGTCCTCTGGACGGCAACCATTACGAAAGGGAAGACGTCAGTCTGCTGGACTTCCCTGCTGACGATCTCCTGTGAAGAGAGGTAATTACGAGAATGAGCTTTTTATGTTTCTTTTTCGTTTGTGCCTTGCGATGTTGTTGCACAGTGTTTCCCGCATGTCTACACATATCACATGCGTCGGAGCACAGCATAAAAGCGTACTGGAAATCAAGAGCCCTGTAAAATATTCCTTTTGCTGCAGCGCCCTTTTATCGGCGTAATGAAAGGTATCCTCGATTTGGTTGCAATTTCTGCACTAGTTCACAGAAGTGCCGTGCCAGTGCAGCGTTAGTTGTCACGATGCGAGTGAAGCCTGACATTAGTGCTCTCTGTGCAGCGGCCAAACCGAGTGCAAAAGTGCAGAAATGTTCGTCTGCTGCGGTCGTGTTGACATATGCGCGGGATTGTGCTAGCTGTATAGAACGCTGTGCATTTGCTCGAAGTGGCACATCTTGTAGAACGGCTATAAAATTTCTTAATTATAAAAGTGGTGAAGAATTTGACACTGACCTTTCCGGCGCGTTGTGCAAAGTGGCGCAGGCCGTTCGGCCGCCAATGATTCAACGGGTACTTTGAAGAGGCAACAAACTTTGAATTCGAGAGGTTATTCAGACTTCCGCTCGATACGATCTTTTACAGTCCATGAGCGTAATTTAAGCTGTTTTCGTTTTATTGAAATGTGACTGCGGGTGCCCGCCAAGAGTTTGCCTGATAACTTCCACTGTATTTAAACTCAACTCGATCGCGTTCACTTTCGGCGGATAGTGACGGCACCGTAATTAGCATGGTGTACTAGACTATAATGACTATCAGAGAGTCAGAGACTAACTGGTAGGTGTGGGCGGGAGCTGACAGCGACCTCAAGCCCAGTCGCTGCTGTGAGCGTAGGTACTGATGTCTCAGCGATTCAAGCGTTGAGATCATCCACGTATTATACATCTCATAACCTGCCTCCATCGTGCTGCGTGAAATAATCATACCTGCACACAAAATGGTGTATGGTTTATGGGGATTTAACGTCCCAAAGCTACTCCGGCTATGAGGGACGCCGTAGTGAAGGGCTCCGGAATTTTCGGCCACCTGCGGTTCTTTCACGTGCACTGACATCGCACTGTACACGGGTCTCTAGAATTCCACCTCCATCGAAATTCGACCGGCGCGGCCGGGAGCGAACTTGCGTCTTTCGGGGCAGCAGCCGAGCGCCGTAACCACTGTCACCACGGCGGCTGTATTTGCACACAAAAGAAGAATGGTGTAAAGCAACGCGCGAGGCTGGACAGAAAGAGAGGAACCCATACGCAGTGCGTCATGCCAGCCAGTCGCTCACTCGCGTACAGACACGGCCACACACGCACGGATACACACAGGTACGCGCACTGTTACTTCATCTGTTTGCTGAGGACACGGCGCAGATGCGGCGTCTCTTACGGGTACGCGGCCGTAGTGTTCCTGTATATGCTGCGGGAGCATATACAGGAACACTACGCGGCCGTCTCAACCGTGGTCTCAACGGCGCGCATTGAAACAAGCATGGCCGCGGAGTCGTCTGCTACGAAGCGCGCCAAGCACCTCGCACTGCTTGCACGAGAAAACTCGCCGGGAGGCTTTAGGGCAGCAGTGCAGAAGAACTCGTGCAGCACGAAGTCAAATCGAGTGTGCAGGTGGCGCCAGCTGCATTTTCAAATCGCAGTGGGCTAGGAAAGTTTTCAGATACCTGTATATAAAGAATGTTGACACGAAATGGAGAAAGCGAGCTAGAAAATTGACAAGCAAATAGCTGGACAGCAGTAAGGGGGCAAATCAGCAATTATCGCTTAAGAAAAAGGTTAAAGAAACAGAGAGAGCTCTGTGGAAAACAGGGATGCTGACGAAATCGGCACTGGGAACATACCGGACCTTTAAACAGGAAATTGCCGAAGAAAATATCTATGATAATTATAGGGGAAGCTCTTTGTTATTTGAGGCCAGGACTGGAGTTTTGCGGACTAAGACGTATAGAGTCAGGTACCGCGAGATAGACACGTTGTGCGTTGCGTGTGGAGAGGAGGAGGAAACGGCTGAACACTTGATACTTTTCTGTAAAGGGCGTCACCCTGCAGTGGAAAGCAGCGGGGCTGATTTACCCAAGGCATTGGGGTTTAAGGACAGTGAAGGGAAAGTAGATTTTAAGTGGGTAGAAGTAACCAAGCGAAGGTTATACGATTGGTGGCTAAAAGCAAGACAGGAGTAAAATTTCACAAGACATGGCTAGGTGGCTTCAGCCACCGCCCGATTTAAAGGGTTCAGCCGTATTCATCCATCCATCCAATCGAGTGCGAGAGAGCTGCACCTCGCGAACTGGTGCAGAAAGTGCAGCCAAATCGAGCAGACCTGAAATTAGGCTGTATACGAATGGTATCCGTAAAAGACTACAGTACTGTATTCGTCTGCTCAAGAGCGGAAATGCGAAGACCTTTTCCTGTCCTCTCTTTCTCCGTCGATTTCTCGGTTTTATTTTCTTTATCTTTTGGTTATTCTGCTCTCTTATTTAAGCTTTCCCCATTTCATTTTTCTTGTTGTTTATTTGTACTTTTTATTTTATTGGGTTTCCTTCTTACTTTTGTTTTTTGTTTTTATTTTTGTTTTATTTCATTGCATTCATGTTGCTTATGAAGTCGCTTCATGAACTTTTACTTTTTAATTTATTTACCTTACGACTTATGATTGACAGTTCGTGCGGACAACTTCCGTCCACAAACTTCCATCTCCAACTTCGGTCCACGCCACTCATGCGCCAAGAAAGGCTTACGCATTCAAATAAAGCCTCCGCGGTGGGTCAGTGGTTATGGCGCTCGGCTGCTTGCCCGAAAGATCCGGGTTTGATCCCGGCCGCGGCGGTCGAATTTCGATGGAGGCGAAATTTTAGAGGCATGTGTACTGTGCGATGTCAGTGCATGTTAAAGAACCCTAGGGGGTCGAAATTCCCGGAGCCCTCCACTACGGCGTCACTCGTAGCCTGTGTCGCTTTGGGGCGTTAAACCCCGGTAAACCATTATCGTAAATTAAAGAGGACGCCCAAGGCTTAAAATTTTAAATCCAAGGAATCTTATGAAGTCTCACAAAGGGAAAAATATATGTGCAACTATGCTAACTGCAGGGCCGTGCAGAGCCGCTTTCAATCACATGTCGCACATTAAAAGCCCTGGAGCCGTATTCCGAGTGTGTGTCGTAATAAAAAGCGTCATAACCTGCCGGAGCCGCCACAACTGTTTGATCAAAACGCCGGAAGCGGATGTCGGTTCGGTTGCGACTTTGAGCGGCGGCAGGATGTCACTGCGTTGTGGTTTCCGCAGCAAAACATCCAGCGTCGCTATTGTCCTTTCCCGAGAAATGGAACGCGACCAATCCACAAGTTTAGTTTCCCATCACGCGGTGGCTCAGTGGTTAGGGCGCTCGACTACTGATCCGGAGTTCCCGGGTTCGAACCCGACCGCGGCGGCTGCGTTTTTATGGAGGAAAAGCGCTAAGGCGCCCGTGTGCTGTGCGATGTCAGTACACGTTAAAGATCCCCAGGTGGTCGAAATTATTCCGGAGCCCTCCACTACGGCACCTCTCTCTTCCTTTCTTCTTTCACTCCCTCCTTTACCCTTCCCTTACGGCGCGGTTCAGGTGTCCAACGATATATGAGACAGATACTGCGCCATTTCCTTTCCCCCAAGAACCAATTACTATCACATTAAACAGTAAACAGGTAATATTAAAGCTACTTTCTTTACCCAGTGGACTTCAACAAATAAAAATAATAGTTCAGGTACTCTTTTCTGTACCGTAAAGGCCGGAGGTGTACTTAAAGAAGATAATATTGTGCTCAACTACACATAGCTTTGCAGTGATAGAAGGCGGCCGCTACAGCCGTCGATAACCGATGGTAAATAAAAGGTGACTACCTTGTTCGCACAACACGGATTTTTATTTATCTTGAGGGTAAAAGGGAAGGGAGGGGAAAATTGGTGACATGTACCACTCCCATCGCGGTGACTGAGAGGTTAGGGGGCTCGGCTATACTGATCCGGAGTTCCCGGGTTCGAAACCGACCGCGGCGGCTGCGTTTTTATGGAGGCAAAACGTTAAGGCACCCGTGTGCTGTGCGATGTCAGTGCACGTTAAAGATCCCCAGGTGGTCGAAATTTTTCCGGAGCCCTCCACTACGGTACCTCTTCCTTCCTGTCATCTTTCACTCCCTCCCTTATCCCTTCCCTTACGGCGCGGTTCAAGTGTCCAACGATATATGAGACAGATACTGCGCCATTTCCTTTCCCCAAAAATTCAATAATAGTAATGATAATTGAAGCCTCTACATGGCTTGTATGGCTGGGCACTACCATACAAGCCATGTGGAGGCTTCGGCTGACCCGGCAACATGTATTTCATTTCATGTTTCAACATGTATTTCATTTCATCATCATCATTATTATTATTATTATTATTATTATTATTATTATTATTATTATTGTGTTAAACGCGGCGGTTTAGCAGCGCGTCGCTGGCGAGAGACCATCCGTGCACACGAGCTGTTTCACGCTGCCAGGCAATACACACGATCACGGTGCAGGGAGCTTCAATAGCTGATATGGAGTTATAGAACACGAAATGCTCGTTTGCGGGCGATAAACGCAAGTATTTGCGGGACATTATGGTTTATGTTGACATCACTCAACGTAGGCAGACGACTCCGCTGGCAGTGTCGCCATCCGGTTTGAATGAAGAGAACAATTTCTACAACACCGTGGCCTCCGCGAGCAGCCCGGTGTTGGGATTCAGGTAGCAGCATCCCACCGCTGCCACCAGTTGTTGGTATTCAGGTAGCGTGACTGGGCCGGAGAAAAGACGAGGACGATCGGAGGAAGAAAACTTGGAAAACTTTATACAGACTATTTACACAATGTACAAGTAAGGGCAACTGAGAGTGCTTCTCAGTAAAGAGAGCTTCTTAGCAGTCGGGAGTCTCTCCCAGCAAAGGGTATCTCTCAAGAAGGGGGCTCTCTTCTGGTACCAAACCAGCAGCCCTTTAAATACTCTTCGTATTCCCCCGATCCCTTGCTGGGGAATACAGTTCGAAGAATGATGTCCAATCACACGATGCCACTGATGGTACCAGCACGGCAGGGCGGTCCTGATGTTCTCTCGCAGCTCGGTCGAGGGAAAGGGAACAGGGCCCTGTCACGTTGTCGGCCACGCGGCCTCCAGGTTGCCGCGCACGTGTGTCCGGACCGCGCCCATGTGGAACCGGAAGGCGCCTGCATGACACAGGAAGGCGGGCTGTCTCCCAGCAGGGGTTGAAAGATCTTGTACTGATGACCGGAACGCGGAACCTCTGTCGAAGGCGCAGCTCTCGGGCAATTGTTCAACCCCAGCGTGACTGAAGAGGGCAACACTGATCTTGTACTTCGTCATCTGATGACATCTTCGAACAAGTGGAGACGCTATTATCGTCGCTGCTTCCGACATTCCTGCAGCCACGTTACTTCCAGAGGGCTCATTCACCTTTGCGGTGGTTTTCAGGGAATCCTCCCCCATGTCCAAATTCGCCGAACTCAACAGCAGGAAGGGAGCGCGAGCACAACACCGGCTGCACCGCGGAGGCCACGACAAAAAAAAACGAGTTCTCGTTAGCCCTAGGAGCTACGAAATCGTCCAACGAAACAAAAAACAGGGCAAATTTATCGTCCATCGAATTTGTTACAGGCAAGATAAGGCGAAGCGAAGGCCCCGTACCCAATAGCCAGGCCCCGTGCCGAAAAACGCAGTAATGTCGACGAGTTCACTTCGAAGTGAGAGGCCCCGCTTCCAAGCACGCCGCCATGTTGGCGGTACTTCAGCGTCTGCTAGGTGTTTGACGTCACGACGTCGGTTTGTTCGACCCTTTTCGGTGCATCCGAACCACCACATCCGCTTCAGGCGTTTCGACCAATCAGGTGTGGCCGCTGTGGCAGATTATGACGCTTTTTATTATGCCACGAACTCGTAATACGGACCCTGATGTAGTGAGCGGAAAACTTCTGTCTCCAGTGCTTTCGACTCATGGAGATGTTATGCGTGGTGCATTGGTGAGCTCCGAAAGAAACCAGGTGGTATTAACTTTTCGTAGTTAACTGCGTGCATCTGGATAAGCATGGTGTTCTGGTTTTAGCTGAGGATGTAGTGAGGGAGTAATTACTCATTGGCATCCACCTAACCGCAGCCATACGGCTACAGAGGAAAGCTATACAGTTTTCTCAGAAACTTCGCAGTTAAAGGAAGCCTTTTGACGTAGCTGAGGATGTGAATCGAATGTTAATCCGTGAGATGGTGCCAGCGTGGCTCAAAAAGGTGCGTAATTTGTGAATAAGATATCCACTAGCTAAACCTCGCTTTAACTGCGCTGTCTCCTAAGGCAAGACATACCATACCGAGCTGTCATAGAAACATGTCCTTTGTGCGAATTTACCTTTGCACGAAGAGAAAGAAGAGGTCATAGATTTTGCATTACTTTACCATGTTTAAAAAGTAATCAGATAGCTGAATGCGGAGCCTTAGTTTCCTCGCATAGTCAGCAGGATTTAGTATTTCCATGGTTAGCATGTTGTTAAGTGTGGTCCAGAGCCCTGCGTTTCAGTCGAGTGCGGCCGACGTGTTGCTGTTTCTACCTTCGCCTTACGTGCAAAGCAGCTTATATTCCTTTTCTTGTACTGATCAAGCCTTTCTTAGATTAAAGGTTTGCATGCTGTTCTAACGTGGGTGTCTGAAGCCGCCGCGATGAAGTTCTCGTGCAGCGCCTGGATGCACCCTCGAATGCTGTGCTCCATTGAGACTAAAGCTATCAGGGGCAGGCCGTCGTATTTTTCGCTGAACAAAAGAGTGTGACCTCCCACCTGTTTCCCGAAAGCTGGGGGATAAGTTACCTGCCTTTCTCTAACACGGTGCATTAGTTCACAGTAACATTCTCATCCTTTCAAAAACTTTCGACGAACGGTGAGGCAAAATGTTTTCAATCTGTTTGTCACCCATATTTTTCTTCATGCTTTTCGTAGGACAAGCTGATCAAGGTACACAACACACGTCGGTGTGCGCAGCAAATTGAAAACTTGATTGCCTTGCTAAATGTTTGCCACGAGCAGCATTTAATATCTCCAAATTAATTAAAGGAAGAAGAATAAAAAATAATCAGCAGCCGTCAAAGCCCCACAACCCAGCGGTTAATTCCGATTCACTTACCCTAGAGAATGTCACAAGTACCTCCTTCGCCAAATAGTCACAACAAGTCTCCGAATGACTTTTTTTGTGTCCCTGCAGGTCAAGTGCTGGAACGAAGGCAGTGGCTGCCAGTATGCGACGGCTGCTTCACGGATCTCCCAGCATTTCCTGCTGGAATGTGAACACCACTCCGTCCGTTGTACCAGGTGCTCGGCCACCGTTCTTTGCAGAGACGTGTGCACGCATCTCCGGTCGGCCTCTTGCAACACTTCGACGCCTGTCACATCCGAAAGCCAAGTTCCGGTGTCTCACTTGGATGAGGCAGCATCATTGACTTCTTTCAGAGGAGCCATTGAAAGAAAGGGGGATGAAATCACAGCTTATCTGAGGCCAATGGCTGTTGATATCGGCACGCATGGCGACCGATTAAGCGAAATCTCACATGGCATAAACTCAATAAAGGAGGCTCTCCGCCTAGACCTAATGATATTAATAGGACAGAACCACGAAGAAATAATGTCATCCAACGCTGATCTCAGACAATGTTTGGTGTCATGCCTGAATACTGTCAAAACTTCTTTGAGAAGTATAAATAGTGTAGAAAAAACATTCAAGGATAAATTTGGCAGAACTCGAGCTGACTTATCGAAGATTGCAGCTAGCATTGACCAAGTCAAGGCTGAATTGAAGGGAAGCGTTCAGAAATCATTGCAGTATGTCCCAAATGTGCCTGGAATAAGAGCACTACAAGTGACGCACTGCGAGTTTCTTGTAAACGGAGTGAAATCGCTTCAAGAAGAGGCGATGAAGATAGGCGCGGCGAAGTATGAAAGCGAAAAGGTGTACCTGTGCGGCTACCGCATGTCTCCTGGAGTCAGGTTCGCGAGAGGCTTCATGCCTATAGTTCTGCAATTGATGTACACCCTGCACAAATGCGACATGGACGACTATGTCCAGTGGCCATTCCAGCACAAGATCAGGATCAGCGTAATTCATCCAAGTGGATCGGCAGACCATGTGCTTGAAGTTAAACCAAATCCATATCATCCAGATAATCAAAAGCCAGCAACATCAAATTCTCCGCTAATATACTTCGGCGATTGCCTTCACCTCGAAAATCTCATCCGTGACGGGTACATATATAACGACCAGCTTCAGATAAAGTGGGAGCTGCTGCCTTGAATCAGACCTGAGCGCAGACACGGGCCACGCGTTAGGATTTCCTACCAGTGAACACCCTTCTACACTAAATTGCTTTCAATTGTTTAGAGAGTAACTTGGCCTTTGACGAAAATTCATCTGAAAACACTTATATGGATGTTGCTTTCTCAACAGCTTCGATTAACAATGGCGCGTAAAAATAGCTTGTAATTTTGACTTGTGAGCATAAGATGTCTCCTAACGTGGTGTGTGAAATAAAAATGACTAAATAAACATAAGTTATTTTCCCTCTTGCAGAGAATGTTGTGCTTTTCTGAAATAGTTTGGTAAAACGTCAGTACCCGCTTATTGGATCTGTTTCTGATTATTTCCTTTTTTGTCCATCCCCTCTCCCCCCACCCCCCCCCCCCCCCCGAAAAAAAAGCTGCAACCTTAATCTGCGGTGTAAGTTCCAAATCCAATCTTATTTCCACTTTCAACCGAATATCACGGTTGCGACATTACCATAATCTTATCATCTAGTTGCACAATAGCACAACGCGTCTTTCTTACATCCTAAATAGAAATACTTCAGAGTTACGTAGTACCAAAAATAAAAGCAAATAACCAGCTTTGACCCGATAGCATTCGCATCTCATGTCGGAACAAATTATCCGCTGTCAGCGACCGCGGCAGGTCGCAGTTAAATTAACGACTGATCGTGAGAGGTTGCCACAAAAGACGAAGCTGGGTATCAAAACCTGGCCCGGTTCCAGCACGTACCAATTCTAGGGAAGTGGCGCATCGCGCAACCGCTGCGCAGTGGTGGTGTGAGGACTCCCACGGATCTATGCAAGGGATTATGCAATGAATTAAATGTGGCTTGCAAATGTTTTCAATGCTTAGAAATGATGCTGAGAAGCATCCACATTAAGTATGAGTGCTCGGAAGTGAGCATGCAATTTATTATGAATTTTTAAACCGTGTTTTTCAAAATTCGCAGCCGATGGATTTTTTCGTAGTAACCGATTTTGAAAGTAAAGTCGTGAAAATAGACGTCACTAGTGCCGTGACTAGTGCCGTGACGTCGGCAGGCCACCACTCGCTGGAGCCACGGAAGCCAGACGTCACGGGCACACTTCCGGTAGCCGTGAAAGTCGTCTGCTCGTGCCGCTGCGCGAGCCCCTCGGGCAGTCTTCGCAGTGTGACATGGTTGGAGACGGCGACGGACACAAAAACCAGTCTGCCGACCAGGTCCTCGCGAGATCGGCCGCCGGGCAAAAACATTCACCAAAAGCGAACTCGATTTACGTTCATAAGAAGCTCTGGGATAGATGAATGTGAAAACAGTATCATTTTTGAAATTTCAATTTCAAGCTACAGTCGCTTGCTGCTGCTGCTGCTTTGTGCGGCTCTCCTGGCGTCTGCTCGATCCGCTGCTGAAGGCGTCACGGAAATGCAGCCGAACTTTACTATGGAACGGGCTCACAGTAAAGGCAAAGTGACTAGGGTAGTTCCTTATTAAGCTCTGGCTAGTTACGAAGCACCCTCAGCTACGGCATCGATGCGAAACCAGCCAGGCTTAGCGACGACCAGGGCAGCCGGGAAGCAGCGCAGTTCGTCGCTCGGCGCTCCCGCAGGGGTGGCGTCGTTGCCGAAAGCTCGGCTCTTGGGCAGGCGTGCTATCGTTGCTCGAATATAACAGGCAGTCTTTCTGATAGCAGGGCTGTTTTGTATTTTCTGGTGCGAACGTGAAGCGAGCCAGCCGGCGGGCCAAGTAGCCTGGATCCCGTCGGCCGCGGTCATAAATATGAGGTTAAGATGTTTTTGGCGTAAATGATAAACGTTGATATACAGAAATGTGAAAAAATAGCATTTTTGAGGATATTTGATCAATGCCGAGTTGCAGGTAAAAGTGACAACTGTGATACGAGCAAATTTCTCGCCAGAATCGCCTCGCAGCTGTCGCGGGCCCGCCGTTGCTGTCCTGCTCGCCTGACGCCCGCAGCTGTCTGCTAGCTCCGCTGCCGAAGGCGTCGCGGAAATTGACCATAGTTTATTGCAAGGTTATGCTTTTGACAGCAAAACCGTTCTTGTGAATGTGTCTCATTTTGCGCTTACGTTTGTACATTGTTAAGGGGTTTGCTTTACTATATAGGCATTTATTTAAATGAGTTACGACAAAAGAAGAGTGAGAACGAGAAAGGGCCAAGTCGGCGGGAGGTATCGCAAGTCGTCTCGCTAGTGTGATCTGGGAGTTGGCGGACCATCGGCCAACTGCCGTCTTGTGGGAGACCTGGCGCCGACGTCGACACTCGGCCGACTGTTTTCGCCGGCGCAGTGTGACATAGCGCCAGACATCACGGTTTTGGCAGACCGAATCGGCCAACAGTTGGCCTAGTATGACAGGGCCTTAAGTCTGCAACAGATGGCAAGCAAAGGAACGCGCGCTCCCCTCGGATAACCGACAACCGGAAGTCTCAAACCGAACGTCTGCTGATGACGTGTTCATGGGCGGGGCCCAGTCCCAGAGCTGTTTTCCCCCTCGTATACGAGTGAACCGTCTATATCTTCGTTGTTATTGCCGCTAGCACAAAAATTCTTGCTCTGGGGTGACGAGTTGTGGAATGCCTATCTCTCGGCTGCTTTAGGTAGCCTCAATTAATTTATGGCATAGTCCCTTTAAAGCAGTTCCTAACTGTGTCCTCCTGTTTTTTTTATCTTTTCTGTATAGCAATCATTTTTTGAATATTTATTTATTTTATTTATTTAGTACATGCTGTTGGCCTCACTTTGAGGCCGTAACAGGATCGGGTTTACATACATATGAAAAAGTGCGAAAAAAAAAGAGAAACAGCAGAGAAGGAACTTTTTTCATTTTACACAAAGGTACACATAAACGCACATGGTGACACTGTTCTTAATAATTTTCAAGATGGTTTGTTAGCTTCGATACAAATGCTTCAGGGGACATCTGGTTCACAATTTCTGGAGGCAACATATTCCATTCATGAATCACATGTGGGAAAAATGAAAATTTGAATGTATCACTACGGTATCTGTATTCGGATAGGTGTTTTTCATGTTTTGTTCTTGTGACACGTGTGTTAGGCTCAGATATCTACTCTTATCAAGAGTCTTATCAAGTCTTATCAAGAGTAAGCGCAGGTCACCCGGAAGTAAAACAGCCTTATTTGAGATTTTATGCAGGCTGTTTCACCAACAATTTTACACAATTTTTAAAAATCAGCTTTTTAAGCCAGAAGAGCGCTTCTTCATCATAACATTCTCAGCGGCGTTGTACATCGGAGTACAGCTGAGAGGTGGTACCTAGCAGACTGGTAAAAAAAATATATTGAATAGTTAGCTTTTTAACTATTACTGTTAGGTTCCTTAATTATCGAGAGGCGTGTTGCCCAACTCAACTGATATTCATATCAGTTTTTTAAATTTTGAAAATGTGCTTACGCTGGGCACTGTGGCCAAAACAATTTTTTTATTATTTGGACGACTTACGCGCACTGGGGAGGTTGCTTTGCCTGGAAGCTTCTTGACAGCGCATGTGTTTTGTCCCGATGTAGCCTGAATTTGTTGGGCCACAGCGCCTTGGGCAACCGTGTTTTCGAAATTCTAAAAACTGATATCTACATTCTTTATGTTGGGCTACATGTCTCTCAGTAATTAAGGAGCGCAACAGTAATACTTAAAACGTAGACTCTTCAATCTTAGCTAACCAGCCTGCCAGTTAGCACGTCTTATACCCCTGTCACACGGCCAGTTTCAATCACCCTCGAGTCGAGGGTCTTCGAGATTCTCAATCGCCATCGAACTCGCCGCTGCTACACGGCAAATCTCAATGGCCATTGAAATGGTTCTCGTGTCTCACTCTACGCTTGTGCGGCGCCACAATCGCTACTTTAGATTTTACAAAAATAACAAAAATATTTGATAAATGTATACGAAATGCTTAAATACACGCATACGCGCATGTCGTTTAAAATCCTTTTAATTGGGCGTACGCGACGGACAGATGCAGACACTGCTGTAGCCATTCTAATACAAGACGAGCCAAAATCAAGCCAGTCCAACTGCGTCGGAGCGCTGTTTCGTCAGGCTTAAGACCGCGGAAATCGCCATGATATCTGAAAAACAAGAGCTATTTTTCTCCTGAAACTTTATGCGAGAGTAACAATGGGCAAATCGAAGGCGAATACAACAGCTTAGAACACGATATTGCTTTGAGGGATTAGCGACGAAGCTGTTATCGCTGTGAAGCGGGCGGGCAGGGTGCCGCCATGTTGTCAACGTTAAGTACGCAAGCAACGCAAAGACTGCAACACAAAATTAATGCGCTTAATGCACTTAAAACAACTCTAATATAATTTTGAAATAATTTTACAGGCTGCTTACATTAAATTTTATGCGAATAATGTTTATGTTTCTGCACCGTGAATGTGTCGTGTACGAAAGTGCGCTTGGCGCCGCTCGGAGCAACGCTAGCAACCTTGGGCAGCTTTCGAAGGCCCTCGAAATCTCGATGGATTTCTGCGCTACTCCGTTGACTCGATAGGCTATTGACTCGATCGCCATTGAAACTGCCCGTGTGGCAGCGCTCGATCGCCTTTGAGTCGATAGACTATCGGTTCGAGGGCCCTCGAAATGCCCGTGTGACAGGGGTATAAGCTATATTATGATGCAGTACACCGCTAACTTTGCTATTCGGCACAAACTCAAAAAGCCTATTTTTAAAAATTGTGCAAATTTATAGTTGGCGCACATTTTATACTTTGGACCTCCGAGCATTTCAACCCCATGCGTATAAACAGAGTAGCATTGCTATCTTCCCACAGAAATCGTTCTTTGCACCAGCGCAGGAAGGTAGGCTTCCCCGCAGTGTAGCTTTTCTCTAAACGAACGCCCACGTGGCCCACAGCGCGCAAGTGGGCATCACACACTTACGCCCCATCTCTCATGGTTGCCTGGATGAGTGTGCAGCCGTCTCGGCGTGCAGTCTCGGCTTTGGCTTCGTGTCGCGTATGCTTGCTTGCTTTTACTGCACACTATTTCCCCAATTCCTGTGGACGTTGGACCACGGAGTCCCGCCTTTTTTTTCCTCGCTTTATAAGGCCACTGTTGCTATGAGTAGTGCATTCCGTGGTTTATTTCTGCCCTTTGACTTTCGCTGGTACAACAAGAGCTTCGTGCCCCCTTACTTCTCTCTCTCCCAAGTGAGTCATTTTTCCAAAACGATGAAGCTGAAGCAAAAGTTCCTCGTCATCCTCCCCTTGGGAGAACTGCCTTGCACGGATCCGGTCGCCACCTTCTGTGCCAACGCGGACTTCGTGCCTGCTAATAGACGTTTGTAGCATACCGGAGACACCGGAGACGTACTACCCGAAACGTATACCGGTTTACCGGACCCCTCTTGCACATGAGCAGTGCCATTGTTGTGGTTAGGGATAGCCACTGCTCATGCCCAGCTGGCCTCCGATATACCGGTATACGTCTCCGGTTGTACGTCTCCGGTATCTCCGGTCGTGAGGCACTCAGCAGTCTGTTAGCTGCAAATGAAAGAGCACACATGTTATAGTAAAAGCAACAAAGGAAACAAAAACCATGTTTTGGCCCGAAATTTTTTTCCACCCATAGAATATTTTCTGTACACTAGCCAACGTCACCCAAGCTCCGTGCGGTATCGCATATATAATACAAAAAATAGTGTGTCATTACACACTTCATAACGGCAACAACCTAACCTGCCTCTTTGGAAAAGTGAAATAGATGACAGAATGCCGCTTTGCCTGTTGAAATCTTTCGAGAACGCCGTTACAAGTTAGTATGAAAACATCTTCTTTCCTCTCTGTTACTATATCGCGTTTTTGTGTAGTACGCTGCACGCTATGAAAATGTGTAGGACTGCACTACCTCGCGTCCACGCACGTTTTGCAACAGAAGAGCTTCAGCATTCAACCCTAAAATGGCGCCACTGCTGGAGGGGCCTCTTGTAAGCCTACAGCTACAAGCATTCAGATTGGCCTGTGCCTCTCGACAGTATGGATGCTTACTAATTGACATAAATAAAGTGGTCCAACTTCGCATACAGTACGGCAAATTAGCCGGAATGTAGGTGACCACATCCCAGACAGTGGCTGTGATGCAGTGTGTGGGGACCTGCCCTGCAGACCCTGCGTTTGCTTTCCCGCGAGGCACCGTGCAGCAGCAGTCTCACCCCGAGGATGAACGCATTCCCTTGTCAGTTACATTAACTGGCAAGAGAGGGCGCCAGCGTCGCTGCGCGGCAGACTGCTGAACCCCGCCCGCTGGAGATGGGGGCTTCGGCTGGGATCATCGGCGCGAGGGGATGCGTCGCTGGCGGCTCCGCTCTTCGCCGGCGGGGCGAAGAAGCGACGGGGAGACATGTTCCCGTACTCGTCCCGTCCGGCCTGCGGAGTTTATATCCCTTGCCCTAGCGCGGGCGAACATTCGCTTGGAACCTTGCTTGTGCCTTGTTGCTAGCTGGCGTTATTGTTGCTGTAGCAATAAATGCCTGTTTGTGTCAGCCAATGTGTCGTTCCTTTGTTCCCCCAGAGCAAGGCCCGCCGTGGTTGGCGAGCGCTCGGTAGCGTACGCGATTACGGGGTGGGGTTCGGGCGGCTTTGAACCGTGTCAGCCACGATTGAGTGGGGAGAACGTACTTATCTCTCCAATTCAACCCCACAAGTGCGAAAAACCACCGTTTTTTTTTTCAGTTTATATTCGAATCCAAACGAATAACGTTTGGATTCGAATACAAGTGGTCGTGTGCTAATTTCAAAGCAAAATTTGTAACGTGCCGTGTTCCTAAAGATATTTTTCTACATTACACAAATACTTGACCAGGGCAAATTAACTGCTCAAGACACCGAACAGCACTTTGAAATTAAAACAATCCTTAGCAGCCGTCCCATGAACGAAACGGGCGCGCTACTAGTTTGGCTGCGGCCCTATTTTTGTTGTCTTTCTTTTTATCATTCTGGTACTTATTGAACTAGGTACTCTTGATACGATGTGCGGTAAGAAGGCTGGCTGCAGTTCTTTCCCTGGTTCATCTGGGGCAGAAGCTTTGTCGCAGTGGGCCTTTCGCTTTCAACTTATCGCAGGCTATTCGAAAAGCATGCTGTGCAGTGTTTATAGCTTGCTTGTCGTTTTGTCCACATATTTCGGATTTGTTGAACGCTGGCTGTTGGCGTATGAGGCAGAGTGCGTGCATGTGGCCGTCTATTACGGCGTAAAGATCTTCGGGGAGTATTTCTTCCTCAGGACGCGTCACGGTTCTCTCCGAGCTACGGTATCGAATGACGGCTAAAAAATGGGGGAGGGGGAAGCGCCTAGTGGCAGTGTTGCCACTGTTGTGACTCAGCTTCTATCCCATCGCTGGTAACCAGTTCTGATTCAGGTAGCGTGGTCGGGCCAGAGAAGGGACGAGGAAGATCGGGGACGGGGTTACGTGATTGACACCGAAAAACTTTATACAACTCTTTACATAATGTACAAGAGCAACTGAGAATAGCTCTAAATTAAAGGGAGCTCTTAACAGAAGGGAATCTCTCCGTAACAAACTATCAGCCCGTTAAATACCATTCGTATTACCCAGATCTCTGACTGGAGAAATAAGTTCGGAGAACGATGTCCAATAGACACTGGTGGTCCCGCCCACGGCAGGGGGCAGTGCTGATACTCTCTCACAGCTCGGTCGATGCAAAGGAGAATCCTCGAACCCTGTCGCATCGACGTCACCACTGTGGTCCGGTCGGGGCCTCCATGGGAAAGGAATGGCACGCAGATCCCCAGCAGGTGAAGGAACGTCCTTGTACTCCCCCTCCTGCTGTCCGAAACGCGGGACCTCATCGAGGTCAATTAACATCCCCAGCGTGCCCTTTCAACAGCATCCTCCATCCGGCAACCCGAAGGAAGACTCGGCCACTTGATGACGCCGTGGTCGCCCGGGTCGAGCGAGTCCGCGCCTTGATCCGCTTAGGCTGCAGATCATCCCTGGTCATAACACTAGCCAACCTCACACAAGAACAGCTACTTAGCTTCGCTTCTCTTTTCGAGTCCGTTTACCTGCTTGGTTTTGGCCTCTTTGTTCCGACCACATTTCGGTACTTTGTTTACCCTCTATCTTTCGAACTCGTTTAGCTACTGGGCTTTGCCGTTTCATGAGCCAGCACCACGGTTAGCTGTGCGGTCTTGTACTTTCACCTCGGATATCATATCAGCACGCTTTTCACATTCCGGGAGGAATAGAAAACATGTGTTGTGTGCGTCTTTCTTTGTCCCTTGTCCCGTTTTGCGCTACCCTCACATACTATGGATCACCATTACCGACTCGCCCAAGTTTCTACCCTTGTGGATTAGAGAACATCACGTGCGCTGGCAAGGCGATTCTACGAACATCTCACGCTTGACACTTCTCGCGAACATCCGTCGCGGACCCATTCGCAACTCAACGCGGCATAGAACTACGCATCTGCGTCTTTTGAGGACAGGAAATGGAGCAGTAGCTGTCTCATAATCGCGGTATACATCTTACAACGGTCGCGTTTCGATGGAGGCGAGACGCAAAAGCGGAGCCCGCCGTCTGCCTGCGCAGGCGTCCCGATTAGCTCCCGGGGCCGATAGCGGCGGCCGATAGCAGCGGCCGGATTGGCGGCTGTGGCTGATAGCGGCTGCCGATTAGCGGTCGGATAGCAGCTCGCCAACTGGGCACGATTACGCGGTCCCTTTCTACTCTTAAAGGCGATGCTTAAGGGTCCTTTTTTATCGTTCCTTATCCTTTTTAAAACTTTCTCCATCCCAGTCAGCTTCACAAATGACACGAAGGCAGCTGCTACAAAGCTATCGCAATCCTGAGATATGCCCTGATTTCAAGCAGTGATTCACACATCTCTCGAGCCAGCCCTTATCAATGGGGCTGGCCGCAAATGAGCAGGATAACACTGGTGTCTGACAGCGATGAGTGATCCTCAGGAGCGCCGCGATGTTTTCGTCAGCGTTGATTAGAAAACCGAAGCAGTGCTCAACCGTCTCCCAAGGGAACAGCAGTTCACAACTGGTAGCGAGGTACTGGAAGTCGCAAGAAAATACGCCTACTTATGGCAGGTATAGGGACCGCAGATCCGGACCAAGAGAGGGAAATAACTAGAAGAATAAGATTGGGGTGGAGCACATATGGCAGGTTCTATCCCTCAAGAGAACACTATACGCTTGCATCTGGCCGGTACGGTCAGAAGCATGGCGGCTAACGAAAAGGGTTCAGCTTCAGTTAAGGACAACGCAACGAGCTATGGAAAGAAAAATTATAGGTGTAACGCGAAGAGACCGGAAGCGGCCAGAGTGGGTGAGAGAAGAAACGCGGGTTAATTACACCCTAGTCGAAATCAAGAGGAAGAAATAAGCTTGAGCAGGGCGCACAATATAACCAAGGTAACCGCTGGTCTTTCCATGTTCTCCTTTCATTTTCGCATGAAGAACACACACACCAACAACATACTTTCAACTAGCAGAGCAGCGCAGCACCGAAACATATCATGGTAGCGCACATATGCGCATTTGCTATAATGACCCAAGTATACTGAGTTTATTTTTTTCTTTTCGAACCCTTGTTGCTGTGTTTAGTGTGGTTTGAACAACAGCACTCAGTTCCATGACAAGTTGAAGCGAAAAGAAAAGTGTCGCCCCTGTTCCTGCTTTCTTTGATTCGTTTTATTATGGTGTACAAGTTTTACCCAGCCGGCTTACATGGCTTCAGAATTTTCTTGCCCCCCCCCTCCCCTCCCCCTCCTTTAGTTAAATCACGAACTTCAGCCAGCCAGCAATCAGTGGACTGCTTTGTTTTAGCCCGGACGAGGACCTGCACTTGCTGTTTCTTTTGCCTATAATAATAATAATAATAATAATAATAATAATAATAATAATAATAATAATAATAATTGGTTTTTGGGGAAAGGCAATGGAGCAGTATCTGTCTCATATATCGGCGGACACCTGCACCGCGCCGTAAGAGAAGAGATAAAGGAGGGAGTGAAAGAAGAAAGGAAGAAAGAGGTGCCTAAGATTCCCATTTTTTGTCTATTGCCTCTTGAGATAACTGCGCCTTCTTTGCTTTTCTGTGTTGCCTAGAAGCCATCCGTCGTTCTTCGATGCCCTCCTCAATTTCATTTTTCTATCAGATTCGTGGCTTCCTCTTTCCTGTCAATGCGAGGGTGCCTCGATGCGCACTGACCACGTCGTCTGCTACGGCAACCGCCATACTTGAGCCCACTCCTCCCATCGCCTTTCGCTACCGCCTATTGGGGCTGAGCGCACTGGCTCGCAAAAATAGTTTACCTCGTCTACCGCCAGATTAGTACAGGTGAAACGTTGAGGATGATGACGCTAATTAACGAAATATTTTACATCTACGGAGTTAAATGGGTGCAATCTGTAGCCTCTTGAACAACAGTAGGGATTAGCTCTTGGGCATCACTTGTTTTATGTTTTACTTGCTAGAACCGAAAATCCTTTTCCGGCCCCAACTAGCATTTTGTTTGTTTTTATTAGCGTTTGTACTTTATTCCTCCCGTCTTTGCACATTCCCTCCTGGATTGCCTAGGCACAAAACACTTCCTGTTGTGCATGCAAGACACCCGGCGCAGCATGGCCTTATTTGCACTTCCGCATATGATACAGCCTTTGTCCAGTTTAGAGCCCTGGTGGTTTGGTTATCAGTTACGCGGTGTGGCTCGTAATGCATTCCCAGAGTTCCAAATATCCCGAAGGTAAGACTTCTAGTCCTACCCCCTTCAATAGGAACTTCAACGAATACTACAGGAGCCCCACTGGACGCCTTAGAAGCACACCCCTTGGGCTCTAAACTTTTGACCAAGGCTGTACGTGTACTCGCGATTGCGAAGCCCCGTCGGCCAGTCCAAGACAAATACAGCCTGGCCTGGGCCCGGGCATAGCCCGAGTCAAGGGGCTTCCGAGGTGTCCGAGCCAGGCCCGCGTGCCGGGCCGGGTACGGGCTTTAAGGCCGTTCTGAGCCCGTGCACAGCTAGTTAATCTAAACACTTTTACGACGCGTGAACTCTTTAATTTTTGACTGTTTGCTTTTTCTTAGATATGTAAATAAGATTCACCAAAGTGCCATTAAACCCGCTTGTTATCGTTTTCCCAAACTTCA
Organism: Amblyomma americanum; assembly: GCF_052857255.1. Lineage (NCBI taxonomy): Eukaryota > Metazoa > Arthropoda > Arachnida > Ixodida > Ixodidae > Amblyomma > Amblyomma americanum. Next base: position 131,758,993 of record NC_135505.1, read on the forward strand.
AGTTCCATCTTTCCTCAGCCCGAATGCTCGGGCACGCTATCCAACGAAGCCCGGGTTCGAGTTAGTCCATGCGTCCACGACAATGCGCGTCGAGTTAGGTCGGTAGTCGGGTCCAGTCAACTCCCTGCAAGGGGTAGTTTGACTCATGTCTACCCTGCCTCGATGTGCTTGTAAAGTTCTAGTAACGTTGCCTGTAAACGCTGCCGAGTCGAAGTGTTGATTTAGTGGGAAGGGAGATGATATATGCAAATCTGTTCTTCGCTTGCGCCGTTGAGCCCCCGAGACAGCGGTGGCGTGCTGCTATTGCTCTCTCTCTCTTTGCGCTGTTCGACGCTTGGTGTCGCTGAGGTCGAACCGGTCCCGACTCGCTAAGATCGAGTTCACGTAAACACGCAGTCATCGAGTCGGTGTGATCTGCCCCGAGACAGCAGTGGCGTGCTGCCATTGCTCTCTCCCTTTGCGCTGTTCGACGCTTGGCGTGGCTGAGGTCGAACCGGTCTCGACTCGCTAAGATCGAGTTCACGTAAACACGCAGTCATCGAGTTCGTGTGATCTTGCTTAACCCGACCCCCGACTCGACCCCACGCCACCGCGTTCATGTAAACAGGGATGGTTCACATGTAAGCGAAACGCTCGCGAATCCCGCCGCCGCGGCGGATACACCCTGTCTCTAGCGGCGGAGGCAGCTCCAGCGGCTGGAGCGGCGAGGTTCGGGCAAGTTGGAAATTCTTCGCGGTGGCAGCAACGCTTCTGAACCAATGACGGCCCGGCGATGCCACGTGACCAGTAGAACAGTGGACTAGAAGTAACAGCGGACTAGAAGTAATACTTCTAGTTCACTGTACCAGTAGCATCAGAGTTAGACGCCGCACGTACGAAATTTTGTTAAAAAATTATAAGTGATCTTGAATGCCCAAACGCCAGAGTTATATTTGTATAAATAAAATATAACAACAAACGACAAAACAATGCTTACATATTACACTTTTTGGTGTTTGCAGACGACCATAACCAGTTGCAAGCGCATATCTTTTGCCAACAACATTAGCTGGCTTTCGCAGCGGTGGAAAACGTGCAGCGGCGACGGAGTTGAAACCACAGCTCGCGAAACCCTTCGCAGAGCCGCGCCGCTGTTCACTCAATTCGACGAAACGCCTGCACGTGAACCAGCCCTCTAGCCCCCGCAGCGGAAGGCATAGCTAGAAAAAATCTGCAAGGGTTCATTGGCACGCAGCAACCAGGCATCTTGCAAGTTTTGCGGCCGAAGAAAACTGACCGCGCGGAATACCCGCCGCTGTGGCTCAGTAGTTAAGGCGCTGGTCTACTGAGCCTGAGTACCCGGGTTCGAACCCAACCGCGGCGGCCGCGTTTCGAGGGAGGCGAAACGGAAAATGCGCCTATGTGCTGTGCAATGTCAGTGCACGTTAAAGATCCCCAGGTGGTCGAAATTATTCCGGAGCCCTCCACTACGGCACCTCTTCTTCCTTTCCTCTTTCAATCCCTCCTTTATCCCTTCCCTTACGGCGCGGTTCAGGTGTCCAACGATATATGAGACAAATACAGCTCCATTTCCTTTCCCCCAAAACCGGTTATTTTTATTATTATTATTATTATTATTATTATTATTATTATTATTATTATTATTATTATTATTATTATTATTATTATTATTATTATTATTATTATTATTATTATTATTATTATTAACGCTAAGGCGCCCGTGTGCTGTGCGATTTCAGTGCACGTTAAAGATCCCCAGGTGGTCGAAATTATTCGGGAGCCCTCCACTACGGCACCTCTTTCTTCCTTTCTTCTTTCACTCCCATCTTCCTCCCTTCCCTTATGGCTCGGTTCCGGCGTCCACTGATATGTGAGACAATTGGTGTCATTTCCTTTCCTCAAAAACCAATTTTCATTTTTTTGTCCCACCCCGCCGCGGTGGCTCAGTGGTTAGGGCGCTCGGCTACTGATCCGGAGTTCCCGGGTTCGAACCCGACCGTGGCGGCTACGTTTTTATGGAGGAAAAACGCTAAGGCGCCCGTGTGCTGTGCGATGTCAGTGCACGTTAAAGATCCCCAGGTGGTCGAAATTATTCCGGAGCCCTCCACTACGGCACCTCCTCCTTTCTTCTTTCACTCCCTCCTTTATCCCTTCCCTTACGGCACGGTTCGCGTGTCCAACGATATATGAGACAGATACTGCGCCATTTCCTTTCCCCAAAAACCAATTATTATTATTATTATTGTCCCACACCAAATGGTGAAATTATTCCGGAGCCCTCCACTACGGCACCTCCTCTTCCTTTCTTCTTTCACTCCCTCCTTTATCCCTTCCCTTACGGCACGGTTCGGGGGTCCAACGATATATGAGACAGATACTGCGCCATTTCCTTTCCCCAAAAACCAATTATTATTATTATTATTATTGTCCCGCACCAAATAGCTCATCGCCCCATGATGCTTTGCGCGCCCATGGAGGTGCAGGTGCAGCGCCGCCAGCTTTTCCTCTAGTTAATAGGAAGAAACTCTATTATCGTGCGTCTCGAAAAAGAAGGAAGAAGCTCCAAGGTACAGTGCTCTAGAACCCAAGATTCTAGTGCACTGTCGGCACTGTATCCAAGGCGACTCGCCGAAGACTGCTGTCTCGTGACTGTGTCGATGCTGCTGCGGATGTCATTCAGGCGGTGTACATAAAAAAATAATGTTTTTTGAGGCAAACCTCGAACAAACTTCTGTTTTAAGTCACGCAGTTTAAAAATAGACCTTTTACGCTTCGTAAAAAATTGTTTTAACTCTTTATTGTAACGTATCACAGTATGCGGCATTTGGATAGTTTAGCCAAAAATCGTCAGGGGACACTGCGCTCCACTGGATCGGCGCCAGCAACGCCAATCCGTACGTCCGTACGCTCTCATGTGATTGGCTGACCTCTCCAGCTGGGCCTGAGCGTCGACGCCGGCAGGCGAGACGCTGACGCGACGCCGAAGAAACGCTGCATTGTGGTTGGCGTCGTTATGGCTGCTGCAAGCCCGCAGTTCACGCTTGTTGGGTTCTCCCCGGAGCTCGACTGGAGGCCCCTGACCTTCCTGAAGCCTATTCCAGCCAACCGGGTGTGCAGCGCCTGCGGACTGGTCCGCAAGAGGACCGCGTTGCTGCCCTGCATGCACGTGCTGTGCGAGTGTTGCTACGAAGAACGCGGCCACGACGGCTCGAACGAATGTCCCCTGGACGGCCGCGGCTACGAGGAGGATGACGCCACCCTCATGGACTTCTCCGTTGACGATCTGCTGAGAAGAGAGGTAAGCTAGAATATAAAAAGAGGATCTGTTCTGGCATTTTTTTGTTTCTAACCTCTTCTGCTTCGCTGTTTGCCGCGGAGACCGTTTGAACCATGTTTACACTTTTCGCATCCATCGGAGGACAGTGCAAAAGTGTGATACAAAGAAAGAACCCTTTAAAATATTCCTATTCTTCCGGAGTCTCTTTATCGACTTAATGTTAGGCTGTATACGAATGGTGTCCGTAAAATGGTGAGACCGCAAACAGCTTAAAACATAATTCTCAAGTATCTGATGTAGTATCTTGGGTGGAAAAATATATGCATCGCTTTGCTAACTTGTGGGCCATGTAAAGCCGCTCCGCAAGTTATTCTTGCGCTAATAATCAGTAATCAGGTGTGAGTGAAAACCTCACCCCACTCCCTAGTGCTTTCGAGTCTGGAGACGCTATGCGTGGTGCAGTGAACTGCCCCGAAGGAAACCCGATGGGCGTGAAACTTCCGTACTAATCTGCGGGTATTTGAATAATCATTGAAGCACACCATTCTGGCCCTGACTGTGCCTTTAACATTGACCTAGGATATGCTGCCGGTGTGCTTCCAGATGGGACGTAATTTATGAATTATACCTGAGCTGCACGTTCGAATGGCATTCAAGATGTGGAATTGCATTCGGACTCGACAGACTGCCGTGGTTGCACACGACACTTTCCAAACGCATTGAAGATCTTCAGATCTTTTTCAGTGTGACGGCGGAAGTCACCGCGGTCACAGTAGATGACGACACCATCGCGATCAACAGCAGCATATCATTGTAGCGTGGCATGTTTAGGCCAACAAAACCGACGAATCCCATTGGCGGGCGGTCAGCCGTCATGTCCTCCGCATGTCGGCGGCTGAGCGATAACGCCGATGAGGGGGCGGTGTGACTATGTATTGGAAATAAGCTAAAGAGCGGCTACAATACGCACGCGCACACTGGAACTCTCACCAGCGATAAACGCTTGCCAAACAGCTGACCTCCACGTACGCGGAAACTCACGCGTAGGCGACGAGCAATGCCAACGCACGAAGCATTTTATGTCGCGTGACTTGCGTCGCTTGCGTCGTAGCTCGGACCTGCGCCAACAGAAGAAAAAATGAACGCGGATAAGCTCAGCTAATCCAGGATGTACAAAGCGAAAGCTCTCTGCGTTCATTGGCGTTGACAGCGTTCATGACTTCGATGATTTTGGGGAAAGGAAGGCGCATCGTTGGCTCTCTGGTTCAGTGGACGCCTCAATCGCGCTTGGAGGTTACGTGGCGTGTTGAGAGATATATATGTGGGCTCTCGACTACTGATCCGGAGTTCCCGGGTTCGATCCCGACCGCGGCGGCTGCGTTTTTATGGAGGAAAAACGCTAAGGCGCCCGTGTGCTGTGCGATGTCAGTGCACGTTAACGATCCCCAGGTAGTCGAAATTGTCCCGGAGCCCTCCACTACGGCACCTATTTCTCTCTTTCTTCTTTCACCCCCTCTCTTATCCCTTCCCTTACGGCGCGGTTCAGGTGTCCAACGATATATGAGACAGATACTGCGCCATTTCGTTTCCACCAAAAACCAATTATTAATTATTACTCGAGAAAGAGAGAGCAAATCTTCAAAAAATGAAATACAGAGGATGAGCCAGCGTAGTTAGTGAATGCCGACATCATCTTGGTCCGCGTCCCTGATCCGGGATGCCGCAAGATCCCGCCGCCTCGCGAGCTCTGCGTGCGAGGGCAGCTTGTGCCGTCGCACTCGAGCCCACAGTATCGTGCTCGAATCCTGGCGCATCCAAACTACCCCGAACAACATAACCGCAAGGAAACCTGTGCCCAGTGACTTCGCTGTGCAATTCCATGAAGAAAAATCACCATTGACCGCCTCCCCACAGTGCGCAATGAGACTCACAGTGTTTACACCCCCCCCCCTTTTTTTTTCGTGTATACTTAGACGCTAGCTACTGCCCCCAGTCACCCGTGATGAACGAGCCGAGCTGACCTCGAAACCTTTCAAATTACAGTTCTTGGTTGCATGTGTGTAGAGTGTATTATAAAAAACAACATTGCAGGTGAAACATACCCAACATGTTTAGCAAGGGAAAAAAGGCTTACTTGGCCCTGCGCACAGTAGTTATCTAGGCTTGCAGTCTCTCGTTCTCAACCTTTTCATACTATGTTAAAGCGAAAGCTTTAGTGGCCGCAGGTTGAGCAGTTTCGAGTGATTCCTGGAGAGCCGTGTTGCGCATGCGCGAGGAGCAGTGACGACACACGGCGCATTTCTCTCTCTCTCTCGCTCCCTAGTCACAACTGCACATGCGCCACTAGTAGCACCGAGCCACAGGTGTTCCGCCGCTGCGCAGCGTCGCGCCTTTCCTCAAAATGAATATTTCACTTTTCAGATTTCACTTTTCAGTTTTTCTGAAAAGTGAAATTTTCATTTTGAGGAAAGGCGCGACGCTGCGCAGCGGCGGAACACCTGTGGCTCGGTGCTACTAGTGGCGCATGTGCAGTTGTGACTAGGGAGCGAGAGAGAGAGAGAAATGCGCCGTGTGTCGTCACTGCTCCTCGCGCATGCGCAACACGGCTCTCCAGGAATCACTCGAAACTGCTCAACCTGCGGCCACTAAAGCTTTCGCTTTAACATAGTATGAAAAGGTTGAGAACGAGAGACTGCAAGCCTAGATAACTACTGTGCGCAGGGCCAAGTAAGCCTTTTTTCCCTTGCTAAACATGTTGGCTATGTTTCACCTGCAATGTTGTTTCTTATAATACACTCTACACACCTGCAATTTGAAACGTTTCGAGGCCTGCTCGGCTCCTTAAACACGGGTGACTGGGGGCAGTAGCTAGCGTATAAGTGTGCACGGGAAAAAATGGGGGGGTGAGTCTCATTGTCGCACTGTGGGGAGGTGGTTAATGGCGATTTTCAGTTTTTTCTTTCTACCCGCCGAGCCACTTAGGGCGCTCGGCTACTGATCCGGAGTTCCCGGGTTCGAACCCGACCGCGGCGGCTGCGTTTTTATGGAGGAAAAACGCTAAGGCGCCCGTGTGCTGTGCGATGTCAGTGCACGGTAAAGATCCCCAGGTGGTCGAAATTATTCCGGAGCCCTCCACTACGGCACCTAATTCCTCCTTTCTTCTTTCACTCCCTCTCTTAACCCTTCCCTTACGGCGCGGTTCAGGTGTCCAACGATATATGAGACAGATACTGCGCCATTTCCTTTCCCCAAAAAACCAATTATTATTATTATTTTTCTTTCTTCTTTCCCTCCCTCCTTTATCCCTTCCTTTACAGTGCGGTTCGGGAGTCCACTGAGATGTGTGAGACGGTTACTGTTCTTTGCGCGCTCGCCGCTCCATCTGGCATGACGTCACACCGCGTGGCTCGCCGCCGCTTCCGTTTGGTATGACGTCACACCGCGTTCTTCGTCGTTGCGCTCGCCTCCGCTCACACAGCACGCCCGGCGATTAGCTACCCTCAGTGGGGCCCTGCATTAGGGGCGCCAACCCTGCGAAGACAGAAGACACCATCTGAAGATGGAAGAGCTCCGTTGGACCACTAAAAGCTGTACTTAGAGCAATAAAGTTTTTCAAATCCAATCCGCTTGCTTCGCCAGCTGCGTCGCATGCCTGATAACACATAGAGTTTCTTACTATTCAACAAAGGGAAAGCTCGCGCCCCGCCTATGGGAGTTTGCATGGAGCTTCCTCGAGACCACCTGTACTACCATGGGCGCTCTAAGCATCGTGGGGCGGAGAGCTAGCGACTGCAGAGCTGCAAGTTTTGGCCAAAAAATAATGAGAAACAAACGTTTTTCGATTATCAAGAATGTCCTATCATTCAATATTCTGTCTATAAATTGTAACAAACGTGCAGAAAAGCATGCAAACTTTGTTCAAAATAAGCGATGGCTTGTTCTCCTATTGGACAAGCATTGCGGACCACAAAAGCCAATATTTCGTGCTTAACAGACGCATTTTAAAAAGAAATATGTTTTTAGAAAAAATGTTGGCGTTTTAACGTTTTAAAAGGCTTTTCCGCAACATTTCTGAAAAGAAAAACCTTTTATTGGCGTCGTGTGCTGTTGCGTTTTCGCTACTATATGGCTTTTGCTCACTACTTTTACGCCGAAGTTGTCTGCGCACGGAGCGCGCCGTGGATACGGAATGGGGCATCACAGTAATGCCACTGTGGGTTCCAGAAAAAAAAAAACCTACTGTCCCGCACAAAATAGCTCATCGCCCCAAGATGCTTTGCGTGCCCATGGAGGGCCAGGCGCAGCGCCTCCAGCTTTCCCTCTAGTTAATAGTAAGAAACTCTATGTGATAACATGTCGGAGCATTGAAAAGTAGAGCTCGCGTGCGCCGCAACCACAGTTGTGTCGTCTTTAATGCGACAACATAGCTAGACAACCAGGCTGACCTGGACTTGCAATCAAGATTAACCAAGGCTAACCATGCGATCCCTTAGCTTTCGTTACGTATAGCCGAGCTAAGCCGCTGGCAATTTTCTCGCTCTCTCGCTTCCTAGTCACTACTGCGCATGCACCACTAGTAGCACCGAGACACAAGTGTTCCGCCGCTGCGCAGCGCCGCGTCTTTCCTCAAAATCAAGCTTTTAATTTTCAGTTTTTTTCCTTCCTCTGTCCCTCCCTCCTTTATACCTTCTTTTACGGCGCGGTTCGGGTGTCCACCGAGATATGCGAGACGGTTACTGTGCCATTTCCTTTCCTCAAAAACCAAACAAAATTAAGTGAGCCGACGGCGTTCATAGAGTTCATTGGGGTTGAAAACTTTGCAAAGACCGTTCATTTTGACGAAAGGAAAGGCGCACAACTGGCTCCGTGAGTCAGTGGAGACCTGAATCTCGCTTTCGCTTTGTATATCCTGGATTAGCTGGGCTAATCCACATTTATAAACGCTTCTGATAACGCGAGAAACAACAATGCCGGCGTTTTCTTGAACGGGAAGAAATTTATGAACGCAAAAATTTCATATATTGTAAGATTTCACTATAATAATTAATATATCCGCAAATCTCCCGTCGACATGGAGGCTTGCATTTTTTGCTATTAATGGTTTTGCTATCGCCAAAAACGTTCTCCGTTTTCTATAGCAGTTTTAACTGCCCGATGCAAGCGATGGAAATTTTTAAAAATATCTTGCTACGCATCGAAAGAATAAGTAGCAATATTTAAATACTTCCATACCAGTACCTTACAATATTCTCATATTAAACATTTTGTCGAAGAATGCAAGCTATGTCCAGGAAATCGGTAGCATTTCACGGGCAGCTCCTAGCCCTTGGTGTTCAAGGAACCATTATGACAGCCCCCGACACAAAAGAAGTTTCCCCGCTCTTTGAACGCCGCGGAATTCCGGCCATGACTCACAACGAGTGGCGACACCTCTTTTGTGCATCTGCGAGCAGCACGGCATGTGCACACAATGAGGAGTGTACCAGCGGTGCGGGCAGCACACGTGCCAGTCGCGACGTTGCTAACTTAAAGCGCTCCGCCGGCGACGTGCCAGGGCAGAATTTCGGAAATGACCGCCAGGGCAGAGGCGGCGCTGGTGCAGTGTTCTTCTAGAACACTGCACTTTAGGTAGGTGCTCTTCCCTATTCGCGAATTCTCCAATCCATGCGGCACCTAGCGGCGCAGGAAAGAAACGGAAAGTGGAGGTCCGATAGCAGATGGAAACACGTTAGCATAACGCTCATAGAGCCGCAAAAAAAAAAAAAACGAACGAAAAGAAAGAGAACGGGATATCATATCTGCACCATTCCGCAGTCGGTGTCAACGCATTGGCACATCATTTCATAAATAATCTTCGTACTGAAACGATCGGCGCCGCAGGATTGGCCGTATTGAGATCCTCCGCGGAACTGGAAAAAGCCACACCGACATTCGTATTTTCGCCAATTCTGGTGCTACGATTTCGTGTCTCCTAGTGTCTAATATCTCCTCCTAAGGTTACTAAGGTGCGAAACTCCTGCGCATCTGTTGTGCTCGTACTCGCCTTAATCTACTGCAACAGCTGGGATAAGAGTGCCCCTCAAGCTCCTGCTCTAAAGTTAAAACTATCGCTAAATGCGTGCAGGGAATCATGGTTGTCGGATTTTTTCGCCGCATCTTTTCTGAGCGGGTCAGTGGCACCGGGGCCAATATTGCACCGCGCGCGTTGCTGCGAGTTGCACGATCGTTCGCGTATTCGGCGCCGCTTGCCGGACTGTAAATTTGTGCAATTAAAGCATAACACCCGCATTTGTATTGCGTGGACTGCAAGGAAGCGACGATCGGCCGACACGGCAACCGTTACACAAATGCCTTTATTCTAAATAAGGCCCGCGAAGGGCGCACACCTAGGAGCCAAGTCCATACATACAGCGGTGCGACGCGCGCTGGAAGGTGTGTTTTGCTTGCTTGCAAGGAGGCGCCGTTGGCATGGAGCAATTCCTTATAGATTTGATCTGCGTCCACATGAATCCTCCACGTGCAGAGGAGTTTTAACATTCATACCTGCAGCTGCACTTGCTGTTACAACCTGCTAAGTACTGAATAATAAGCCACAAAGCCCCAGCAACAAGCTAGCCGAGAAGTCTGTCAGGAATTCCTTTCAGTAGATTTGCACATTGTCGTAACAAGGAATTGATGTTTCAGTGTCCCTAGGGTAGGGACATACTGTACATAATCATGGGCCTGCATCCGACATACTTCTCTTGATATTACTTCTTGCACTATAGTCTCGCTTTTTTAGTATTCTCCTTCCTAAGCCTTAGTAGGCAACAGCAGCAAATGCGGCATTGTTCGAGTAGTGCAGAATAATAAATGGTATGATCAGAGAAAAAAAAAGATATAGGAGCCTTGCGGCATAATTCACAGGCATGTTTTATGGTTTGCCCTGCAGTGGAGCTTACATCAAATGTGAACTTGACCGCACACACAGACAAGGTTATTAATAATGCGTAGCTATTGGCTGCTAAGTACCCACCGTCCTTGCACTGACACTGGAGCTGCGCTTCATGCGTTATGCATTCACTTACAGTTATCGTACGCATCAATGTTATTTTTGAATTTTCAGTTTTTACAGCAATGTTCTCCTGCCTCAACCACAGCGTCATTATAATGAGCTAGCACTGAGGAGGAATTTTGTTGTTCTTCCAAGAGGAAACATACTCATATACATACTATACATAGAATACTTTTATTATAAACCGCAGAAGAATGACACACAAGTTTTCAATTTAAACAGCTGTGCCAAACACATCATCACCCTCTCCTGGTTTTCAGCGGGGAGGGAACAGTACCATTCGATATCAACGATGTCATTCGCACCAGACACCAGAGTAGACAAAGAAATGACACTAGTGTTTACGGTAAGTGCGAAGTGGCTTTTGTTGTTGAAAAATGAGACTGCCGTCTTATGGCACTCACCTGTCTCAGCCATTCCAACCACATAGGTAGATAAAGAGGAGGAGGGAAAGTCAGGGATGTTAACCAGAAAGGGGTTCCGGTTGGCTACCCAAACTTCACAGCAATCACACGCATTCAGTTGCAAAACATTATCGCCCCTATTAATGCCCATTGTGGCAAACCCATACCAATCTCTACCAGCAGTATCCATAAAACACTGGTGAACATTCACGCAGAGTAAAACCTGAAGTGAATGAATTACAGAGCACATACAGAAAAACACTGTTCATTTGAATCCTTGCAGAGCTACAGAGTACAGACAGCAATTGGTTTCAAACCAATAAGCTAAACATGTAAATTAGATATGAAATGTGGGTGGCAGTAAAGTGATATGGGCTTTCATACAGCCACATCCAATACCATCTAATACCAACGAGGTCTAATACCATCGCTGTGTGGTTCCCGACTTTGGCTGCTGTCGAGCGTCTGCAAACGTTCAAGTGCATATCGATTACGAGCGAGATCGATCTCGGTGCCGGTCCAGGTGTACCTAGTAGAAGGTTCCGACCTACAACGCTGTGTTCTTTACAACGTCGATGTTGCCGAAGACCAGACGACCCCCCAGCGTGAGTTGTATTGTCCGACCCACCGTGTCATCCAAGCGCTGTATATGAGAAAAGGGCGCTCGTGCATCATCACACTACAGGGCCCACCAACTCTCTAAGAACGACTTTACTACTATGGCTGTTTTCTGCGGCCTCGCCCTTACAAACCGAGTGCTGTCTATTGCTACAGCTGTTTCAGACCTGGCCACATGCGCCGATCATGCCCTTTTGCAACGCAAGATGAGGCTCGGCCACAAGGCACACCGTCTTACAGGTGTGGACTTTGTAAGACTGACGACCACGAGATCACCTCTCCAAGTTGCCCAACAAAACAGAAAGCAACTGAGAAGGTTCGGCGTGGTATTCGTAAGCAAGTGCCTGCGAATGAAAACAGAGCCCCGATACAGACATCCAATAGGTTTGCGGCTCTCCAGTGGGATAAAGACGATTGGCCGGAGCTTTCTGAGCCCAATCTACCTGCAGCCCCTGTCCAACAGTCGTACAGTGATAAAGTGGGCAAGGATCGCCGTCGCCTTCAAGCTACACAAAAGTACAGCATACTGGAACCTGGAACCTCTGTGTGAGGACATGGCAGCACTTGGCGACCAAATTACACGCCTTTTAGCCGAGGTCTCTAAGCTACGGCAACGCCGTGAACTGCTTGCTCGTCATAGACAACCAGCGGAATCCCACTCCACGCCAATCAACGCTCAGCGCCTTCAACTACGTCCAGCCCTCATGCGTTTTTCGCAGACTCTACCAGGTCTTCTGCAGCACTGCAGGATAACTAAACAAGATCCCTCCTCCGATTTATGGTAAACCAGTTATCTAAACTGACATCAGTTCTATTACAACGCTTGGAAGCCTAATGGAAAATGGCGAGTACACGTTGTTGTGGTGTGCACCAATGGAACTGCAGAGGCCTCTCCACAAAGATGGGAGAGCTCAAATCTCGACTTCGCATGAACAAGCTCCAGGTGTGGGCCCTGCTACTGCAGGAGACCAATGCCTTGCCATCCATTCTGGGTTTTAATGGAGACATGTCTCCTTCAATGAACGACCGCCGTGTGCACACTGCTGCTCCTCCGGGAAAGGTGGCGGTGTACGTTGATGCGCGTTTTCCTCAAGTTCACCTCTCTCTAGAAAACTGGTGCACCTCATATCAAGAGGTAGTCGCAGTGGCTGTGAAGCTTCCCAAGGCAACTGCTGTTGTGGTCGTGTCATACTATGTAAGACCCCCCGGTGGAGCTCCCTCCCGCATTAATCTGGGGTGGTTATTAACTCTACGACAGCACCCAGGGTGGCCTGTTTTAGTCGGTGGTGACTTTAACACCGCTCATCCGGACTGGGGGTGCCCCACTTCAAGCCCCCGTGGTAGGCACGCGTGGGACGCATTCGCGGATGCGCTGTTTGTTTTACTCAACCATCCAGATTCAACAACGCGGACTGTGCGCCATGCTCGCAGTCCAACATATGCTCAGGACCTCACGTGGTGGTCAGGACCCTGGACCCCATCGTGGCACCTGGAGCCAGACTGCTGGGGCAGAGACCACCATCCTATCATCATCGGTCTTCATCCATCAAGGGCAGGCCGACTACGCCGTAGGTGTTCTGTGATTAATTGGGACACGTTTCGCATCATCGTCGAATATCTCTCTCTGCAATTATCTACACTACTTGTGGACTGCGTACAAACTGCTCTGAATAAGGCTACTGCTGTCACCTGGACGGACGTGAATCGCGCGGCGCCGGATGTGGGTCTGCGTAGTTTGTGGGCTGCTCGCCGACAAGCGGAGATGGCAGCTTCCCGAGATCCGACTTCTGCGCAAGTACGGACAAGGCTGAATCGCCTTACTGCCAAGGCTCGCAGATATGAACGCGACCTCTCGCGACGGCAGTGGCATGCGTGGTGTGAGCAGTTCTCGACAAAGTCATCGAATGCTGCTCTCTGGCGAACGTTTCGTGCAATGGAGCATGGTTCCCGCCGTCCTGACGCAGCGGCCACAGCATGCTTCGCAGCTAACTTAGCTCCGGATGATTTCGCCAGAGAGGCAGCGCGGAAGTTTTTCCACAAGTATGATGTGTTGCCTCCAAGGGTCATAGGAGCCCCCTTGGCTGCCATTCCAGCATATGTCGATAAGCTCCCATCTACAGCCGACGCCGAGGGAATTGCAAGCCCACTTTCAATGCCCGAGTTGCTTGCAGCAATAGACGAGGCCCGTCCAAACGAGGTTTACAAGAACTTTGTTCCGCGGTACTGCCTCAACTCCTCGCCACCATTAACAAGGTATGGATAGAAGGCGTCGTACCAGAAACCTGGAAATCGGCTATTGTGATCCCCATACCAATGCCGGGGAAGCCGCCGACAGACCTCGGAAATTTCCAACCTATATCGCTTACGCCAACATTATGCAAGCTTACCGAAAAAATGCTTGCCACACGACTGTCGCGGTGGCTTGAGCACCATGGTTTCTACCATCCCGCCCGAATTGACTTTCGTACGTTCGTAGGTACAGAAGATGGACTGGCTGCTTTGGCGTCAGCAGTTCTGGCCCAATTTGCAGCCACAATGTATGCTTGCTGTACTGGCCTTGGACGTTGAAAAGGCGTACGATAATATCAGTCATGCTGCCATCCTGGAATCGCTTGACATGCTGCATTTCCCAGTTAGAGTGCGCAATTTTGTTAAATCCTTCCTTGAAGGCCGACACTTAGCCATACGCCTCAGTGGTGAGGCCGTCGGATCATTTGTGCCTCTTCGCGGCGTTCCCAAGGGATTGGTGTTATCGCCAACATTATTTAATATTTCTTTTATCCCCCTTGCTTGGCGGTTACATGATGTTTCTGATATTAAGTTGTTATTGTATGCTGATGACATAACGGTGTGGAGCACTCACAACGACCTGATGACTCAAGAAGCAGGCCTACAATCAGCGATAGATATTACGTCGACTTTTGCTTCTTCAATTGGTCTGCAGCTTTCAGTGAGCAAAACCACGTTCGTGTCAGTCGCCAACCGCTGGGGGCGCCGTAAACTGGCTGCAACACCTAATCTTCTCCATCTATCTGGAACTCCAATTCAAGAAATTTCGGCCGTAAAAATCTTGGGCTTGACAATTCACGAGTCAGGAACAGGTACTGTTTGGTTTTCTCGGGCTAAAAAGCAAGCAATTCAGGCGTTGGGTCTGATTAGACGCATTTCTCCTAAAACAGGCGGAGTCCGCTCGCATGTTGCACGACATTTGGTGCAGGCAGTTGTGCAACCGCGCCTCGTTTACCTAGCCAAATTCCAGCATTTGACGAGGGCTCAATGGGATCGTCTAGAAGCTGTTAATCGAGAGGCAATGAGGGTCACTACCTCTCTTCCCCGCATTACCCCGATCGTGGCGCTCCAAGAATATGCGCGGCTGACAACGACGCGATGCTCGCCGCCTAAAGTCAAACCTTACACACACAACGTGTGCACTCAGGGCATATGCTTCATCCCACTTCATTCTACAGCCGCCGCCGCCAGTTCTTCCTCCCTGGCGTTTTGTGCAGCTAAGCTACAAACCAACTGATCTACGTCGACCATCATCTACCCGCGCGGCATCGTCGTTTCGCGACCGAATTACAGAGCAAGACGCCAATCTGCTGCATGGCTCCATCGTTATGTACATTGACACAAGCATCCAGGCCTGCGAAACAACAGCGGCAGTTTACTGTCCTTGCAAGCCTGCCCTTAAAAAAGGTCAAGGTTTCTCCTCTCAGAACCTCCTTCATCCTTCTGTGCGGAGATGATTGCGGTTCAAGATGCACTTTGCTCTGTGGCCGCCGTTTCCATGCTACCCACGGCCCGAATTGTCATTCGCACCGACGCCCTTCACGTCACACGCCTACTACGACGCGTAAGTCGCACCCCAGAAATCTTCCAAGACATCCATCGTCTAGCGGCACGTATCCCGCAGCAAATCCGTATTTAGTGGGTCCCGTGTGACCTCCTGAGCGCACAAAGCCGCGCTGATTCTGCGACCCGCCTTTCGACCCCAACCTAGTCTTTGCCTCGAGTCCTCACTCTGGATGACACCACCCTCCTTTTAACAAGAAAGGAACACCTCCTGCGCCGCACTCGTGCTCTAATCCCTCAGTGTGCGGTAACCCTCCCCCGTGGTCTTACCTGTGCAGAGGAGGTTGCGCTTCGGAGGATACGGGTCGGGATTGCCCTAACTGCAGTCATGACACGCAAGTGGCCGCGTTTCAAAGATTTATATCCCCGCCGGATATCCACCACCTGTTTGTGGGTTTGCCCGGCGCTGAAGCCGACGAGAAGTTGGCACCTGGCGGCGGTGCGTCTCTCACCGGACAATCCGGATTCCTATATTGCATGCACACGGGGTCCATATCATCGTTCACTACTTGATTTCATTAGATCAGCCAACCTTTTTCACTTATTTCAGCTTCTTACTCATCTCTAATTTCATAACCTTTATGCCCGGGGGCAGTAAACATCGCTTGAAAAAAAAATCTGCCAGTGTGCGTGAAGAACTGGCGCAATTTGTGGCCAAAGAACATCTGGAAGCCAATTGTGGAATTTAGGAGGACTTGCACACAGGCATAAGATACCTGGACGTGCAGTCAGAGGAACCTGACCTTTCTACCAATATCCCTTCCCACGGACTGGAATAAATTTAGTTAATATAGACGGACACAACTCAACAAAGAGGAGGAAGATGCCCTTCAAAGGAGGCACTCAGCCAACGCCGTCGACCGATTTTCATGACGCTGTGGTTAATACAATTCAGCGGAGCTTACTCCCAGTCATCTGCCACCCTTGCGTTTTCACGTAAATCGGGCAAGGGGGATGAGAAGCGCTCGATGCCGTTGGCTGGAGGGGTTCCTTTGAGGAGCATTTGCCGCTTCATTCTTGAGTTGTATGACAACTATAGTAATTCTTTTTTTTTCGTGCGCTTTTCACCTTATATATTCACGTTTTTCCAATAAGCATTAGTTGCTAGACAGTGCCCTTGTCGTCTTGTCTTTCCTAGGTCCGTTGTCCGTTTTGCGCTGGTCCTCAACATGGTCCTCAACATGAACCGGGTAAAAACTCCGGTACCCCTGTAAAAACCCCGGTTGGGGTGTACAGTATATCGAAATAAAAAATTAAAAAATTACTTCCAACTTGCTCAACACAACGTAGTATTAGGAAGCCGACTGCGGAACCTTACAGTTGGATACAATTCAAGAACGAAGCGGCTGTTCCACGTCAAGGGACCCCTTTCCAGCCAATGGCGTCGACCGATTCTCATGACCCTGCTAGCGTGACAAAGCAGGTAGAGGCAGATGAAAGGGGACACTGCCCTCCCTTCATTGTCATGTTATTGCAGGGTTATGAGAACCGACCGACGCCATTGGCTGGAAGGGGTTTTTTTGGGGCGAAAAGCCGCTTCGTTCTTGAGTTGTATCCTAATATAGTTACCTCGTACAGCTTGTTGCGCTCAGTTTTTCCAAAGTCCCTATGTGACCATAAAACCATTTGTGTCGGCTCCGTTTGGCAGACCCGTTTGTGCGTTCCCCCTGTCTTCACAGCCGCATCTCCGTTTCTTCCTGCTGCGCCTATATATGCACAATACCCCTGTGTACAGAGCCCTATCTATAGACACAGCCCCAAACGTACACAGCCCCTTGTGCACCCAGCCGCGTGTGTTGGTTTTCCTTTACTGAAAAAACGCGTCTGAAATTTAAAAGGTGTCATGACGTTTTATCGCACCTGTCTGAGCCTACCACTGCGAAATAATTCTGCAGTGCCTCGATACATCCTTGGAGCCGCGGTGCTGGGGAGTCGCCAGTGTTACCAGGGGCAGGCCGTCGTATTTTGCGACGAACAGTGAAGCGTTAACTCGGACCTGTTGCCGGCAGCTCGGTGATAAGCTACGTGCCTTTCTCGAACAAGGTGTGCCAGCTCAAAGTCTCCTTCCATTCATTATAGATGTTTGGCTAATGGTTGGGGAAACAATATGCAGTATTTTTCGCTCTTCAAAATTTCTCTTGATGATGTTCAAGCAACATACTGAGGGAGGTGCACGAAACGCTTTGAGTATACGCTACAATAGAAAACTTGATTCTTTTGGAAAATACCCCTTTTCGTCTAGCGTTTCACTTCTGGAAATAAATGCGAGGGAAAAGAAAGAAAAGTATTCTTTCCTCCTCGAAGGCCCTCAACCGAGCGGTTATCATCAAATCAGAATTGTTATTCTCTTTACCCAGACAAGGCTTTAAAATAGTCTATCGGCATGTAATCATGTCTTATCTGCAAATTTTGTCTCTTGTCCCCTCGCAGGTCAAGTGCTGGAACGAAGGCAGCGGCTGCCAGTACACCACGGCTGCTTCAGGGATCACCGAGCATTTCCTGCTGGAATGTGAACACCACTCCGTACGTTGTCCCAGGTGCTCGGCCACCGTTCTTTGCAGAGACGTGCGCACGCATCTCAGGTCGACCTCTTGCAACATTTCGACGTCTCTTGCATACAAAAGCCAAGTTCCGACAACTCGCGCGGAGGAGGCAGCATCCGTGACTTCTTTCAAAGGGACATTTGAAAGTCAGACGGAAAGGCAGGCGGCTGAAATCACAGCTTGTCTGAGCTCAATGGCTGTTGACATCGGCAAACATGGGGACAGATTAAGCGAAATCTCTCATGGCGTAAACTCACTAAAGACGACCCTGAAGCCAGAACTGGCATTTTTAGCGAGGCTAACCCGAGATTGCTGCATGAAAAGCGAACGCGAAATGGATTCTTTTAGCGCGGAACTCAAAAAACGCTTTTTGGCATGCAGTGATACAGTTAACATTTGCTTGAAAACTATAATCACTTTAGAAAAAAAACTGAACGACAAATTGAGCAGATGTCGAGAAGAGTCGTCGCACATTGCAGCTACCATGGAACAAGTCAAAGCTGAAGTAAAGGAAAGCGTTCAAAGAACATTGAAGCCCGTCACCAATCTGCTTTTACGCAAGGAACTAGAAGTGGCACAGTGCTGGTTTCTTGTAAAAGGCGTGAAATCTCTTCAAGACACCGCGATGGAGAAAGGCTTCGCTGACTATGAGACCGAGAAGGTGTACCTTCGAGGATACTGCATGTCTCCTGGAGTGCAGACCACACATTTCATGGGATCTTTGGAACTTTACGCGAGGTACACCTTGCACAAGGGCGACATGGACGACTTTGTCGAGTGGCCATTCGAGCACAAGATCAGGATGAGCGTTATTCATCCTGAAGAAGGTGTCGAGCGTGGGTTGGAAGTTGAGCCATCTCGACGTGCCCCAAATAATCAAAAGCCAACAACAGGAAATGCTGGGTTGTACTTTCCTTTTCCCTTTTTCGACCTCAAAGATCTAATCTCTGACGGGTACGTAGACAATGACCAGCTTCGTATAAAATGGGAGCTGCTGCCTTGAATCACACTTTAGGGTCGACAGGAGCCGCCACTCACCATTTCGTGCTTGTGAAATACCTTGCTGGGCTCCATTTCTTTCAGTTATTTTTGAAGTAACGTTATGTCGCGTAAAAATTCGTCTAAATATAGTTAGACGAAGTTTTTTCGCAATGGTTTCAATTAAACGCATCGCTAAACAGTACCTCATTTTGTTTTATTTGGAAAACATGAGATGTCCTTCAGCGTGAGATAAAAAAAAGCATAAATAAAGCTAAATTTACCTCCTGCTGCGGGCATTGTCTCTTTTTTTACACAATATGGTAAACCAATAGGAACCATTTATTGCATCCATTTTTATTTTCTTTATATGAACGCCAGCATTCATTTGCGACGCTAACGCCCAGTTCAATGTACCGCACATGGGAACCCATTGTCGCAGTGCGACTCCCCCTCATGATTTGCTGACATCGACTTTTTGTCTGGCCGCTGGCTTCGAGCGGTGATCGCAGAGGCCTCTCATATTTAGAGAAATTAAAACTGCTAAACACGTGTAAGCCAGCCATTGGCTGCGTTACAAAAAATTAGCTGGGGTTTAACCCGGCTGAGCACATAGTAAGGCGAGCGAAAACTTTGTTAAGGTAAGCCCACGAAGGTAAGCACACGCCATGCGCTTTTATATAGCGAACGGCGTGTCACGCGATTTGCAGCAGTTGCGAGAGTGCTGTCGGCTCCGCACCCGCCGCGGTGGCTCAGTGGTTAGGGCGCTCGACTACTGATCCGGAGTTCCCGGGTTCGAACCCGACCGCGGCGGCTGCGTTTCTATGGAGGAAAAACGCTAAGGCGCCCGTGTGCTGTGCGATGTCAGTGCACGTTAAAGATCCCCAGGTGGTCGAAATTATTCCGGAGCCCTCCACTACGGCACCTCTTCTTCCTTTCTTCTTTCACTCCCGCCTTTATCCCTTCCTTTACGGCGCGGTTCAGGTGTCCAACGATATATGAGACAGATACTGCGCCATTTCCTTTCCCCAAAAACCAATTATTATTATTATTATTGTCGGCTCCGCATATGCAGCTGCGACGAGACGCAGCAAGTCGCGTGATTCGATAGTTGCGAGGCGAGCAAGAGCCGTCTGCTCAACGCGCGCAGCTGTGACGAGGCGCAGCAAGTCACGTGGGATGACCTCAGAGTCGAGCCTCCGCTCCTCCTGGCTTGAAGGTCAAATTTCACAGCCACATGAACTTCAGCTTTGTACCGGAAGAGTAGAGCTTTCGCTCTAAAAGAAGAAATATAGCTCTTAGATAATGACGAAAAAGCAATCTTTAATGGGCGGGAAAGGGCAGCACAAGAAGAGGTTTTGTTCTTTCTAGTATTTCTTTCTTGTGTCCTTTAGCTTTGGACTCTTACTTTCTTCAACTTATGCTGCGTGCAGTCACCACTAGCAAGCATGTATCATTTCCGATATTTCGTCATAAAACTGCAATCGTTAGCTGCGTTTTTATGGAGGAAAAACGCTAAGGCGCCCGTGTGCTGTGCGATGTCAGTGCACGTTAAAGATCCCCAGGTGGTCGAAATTATTCCGGAGCCCTCCACAACAGCACCCCTTTCTTCCTTTCTCCTTTCACTCCCTCCCATATCCCTTCCCTTACGGCGCGGTACAGGTGTCCAACGATATATGAGACAGATACTGCGCCATTTCCTTTCCCCAAAAACCAATTACTTTTAGCACCAACCTCACACCCGCCGCGGTGGCACAGTGGTTAGGGCTCTCGGCTACTGATCCGGAGTTCCCGGGTTCGAACCTGATCGCAACGGCTGCGTTTTTATGGAGGCAAAACGCTAAGGCGCCCGTGTGCTGTGCGATGTCAGTGCACGTTAAAGATCCCCAGGTGGTCGAAATTATTCCGGAGCCCTCCACTACGGTACCTCTTTCTTCCTTTCTTCTTCCACTCCCTCCTTTATGCCTTCCCTTACGGCGCGGTTCCGGTGTCCGTCGATATATGAGACAGATACTGTGCCATTTCCTTTCCCCAAAAACCATGGTTATTATTAGCACCAACCTCTCCTCTCCGTGTCCTTCCGGCGTTTGGTTGGTTTACAACATGAATCACTTTAATCACGGCCTTAAGTCACACGTTTCGTCAATTCTGGCGCGCTGGAAAGCTTATCGACACAAGGAGGTACGTAAAAAATTTTTAGCTCGCTTGCAACGCGACCGTGAGCTCGACTGTTTTCAGAAACGAGACAGACTAAAGCAACATGAATGAAAGTACGTATAGTCAGACAGCTGAGAGACTTAAGTTACTTCGGAAGGGTTTTAGTGATCACTGTACCAAAAACCAGGTAATAAAAAAGGAGTACAGCAAAGAGTAACTATGTGCGTCTGCACCGGCATCAACACTGACGTGAACTGCACCAAAATGTATTTTGAGAGAATTCCTGATACAAAAAAATGTACTTTACAGTTGGCACCAATCGCTCAGCGGTTGCGAACGGTCTCAGTTTTTATAGAAAGTGAGCACCGCTCAGCGGCACACCACTTTGCGTCATCTCCCATTAGTCAAATGAGGCAGGATGAAATTTCGTGGGATACCACTGGCGGGGGAGGTTTGGTCATCTTTGGTTCCTGGCGAGGCTCTAAGGACGGTCTGGCCGTAGAGATAGTGTTCCTATATATACGCACCCATACACGGCCGAGCCATCTGGGGAGTGCGCACTTAGCTGTCCGCCATGGCGGTGCTGAACAGCATTCCGGATGCCGCACTTGGAGAATACGATGACCTCCTCGCACCCTCATCTTGGACCGAGCGAGTCTTCTGTATTCATACCACATCACATGATCTTACTCTCTTCCTCCTACCACGAAAATGTGAAAATTCTCGAACAAGAAGACCATAGTTCTTGTAAACAAGCGCAACGGCTCGAAGCCAAACAGAAAGGGACAAAACACAGCGCTGAACTAACAACAGAATATATTTATTCATGGCACCATGCCGTGGTGAAATACACGCTGGTATTGCAGAATAACGAAAAAAACAGAGAAAAACAAGACAAAATAAGAAAAATATCGTTTCACAGCCTAGCATTGTGATTGTGCGAAAGCTTTGCCGAAGCACGTAATCTATGACATTACATATCCGTGTTCTTTTTCCGAGATAGCAACAGAAGGGGTGCTTATATGCATTGTGTACCTATCCTCATGATTTCCGATGCCTCAATTATCTCCCTGGTGAGCTGGTCTTTGCTTTTTGCTACAATTTTACTGCTCTTGAACATTGGGCGGCATGAGCAATCACGACAGTGAATCCCAATATGCCGGATGGCATTCTTCACATTATTGTTGTGCTCCTTAATTCTTTCGTTTAAACACCGACCAGTTTGGCCAACGTACGACCGACCACAAGACAGAGGAATTGAATATACCAAGTTGTCTTGGCACTGAACATATTTCTTCTCATGCTTCTTCGTGCACACAGGAACATCGCGACGTGTTTTGTTTCGCCGATTTACACGCGCACATAAGGTCCTCAATTTTACAGGGGCTGAAAGCACAACAATGCTTTCCTTGAAGACATCGCTTGATGGAGAGTTCTGCCCTCATGGGTACACGGAGAGTCAGATTGAATAGGCTGTACGAGGCTGCTCTTTGTCTGGTCACCGTACTTAGTTCCGTGATCCTGGTGCTGCAGGGAATTGGTCAATAACAGAGCGATATGATCCTCGGGAAGTTCATGAGCCCATTGTGCGCTTGGCGCCTTTCCCTGGCCTCGTATCTTTCTGCAGCGGTTCATGGCTGGGTGACCTTTTTCTGTAGCACTCAAACCCCTTTGGTCTGTAGTATGTATGTATATATATATATATATATATATATATATATATATATATATATATATATATATATATATATATATATATATATATATATATATATATATATCTTGCCCAGGAAGAAACCCTTATTTTCGTCGGGGGGGGGGGGGGCAGCCTACTGGTCTAAAGAGGGCCAACGTCTGATCAAAACTCTTGAGAAAGTGTGGTTAAACTTTCAATCAATTTTCAAGACACTGGACAAACGCTCAGCGAAGGTACCCCCTCATGAAGTCTACCGAATCAAAATTATCACTAATGGGGGGAGCCATCTTCCTTGGTAAGACCCAGCATGCCTCGCGGATGGAAACGCGCTGTGAGCAAAGGGTCCTCTCTCTTGACCGAGATTCGCGCGTGGGCCACTGTATTTGCCGTCAGGAATGACGCTAGCAGATACAACGACAAAGAAGCCACGGATGTCCACATAAAGTCTGTATATAGCTGATGATATCCCACGATTTGCACCATTTCTTATTACAAAGAGGAAATACAGCATGAACGTGGAAGAAAATGCAAATCAAAATCGCACAGTGCAGAAAGTGCCGAATGGAACCACATTCGGACGCACACAATAATTATCAATTCGTTCGAAAAGTATTGAAGCAATGCGGTTGCACGAAGAACACATACAATACGAGACAGATATACGAACTGAGTAAAACCTTGCATAAAATAAAAACAAAAACAGGCAAGGATAGTGGAGAGAAATGCCGCAAGAAAACTTAGTGTGGCGCTGAAAGTACAATAACGTTGCCGATATTTGAACAAATGTTTTTGGAGGCAGTAAGCAATGTTTCCTGTGAGGCCTTGTCACTTAAAGGGAAAGATCGAGAGGAAGAGAAAGCGACAAAGATGAAGAGCGAACGGAAGTATAGTGGTATGAACCGGCGGCGTTCTGATGACACTTGAATCAGCCAAGCTGAATAGAGGGCGACTTTGCTGGTCTGAACTGCAGGCTCATTGAGCGCGCGCTCGAAGGCACGCGCGGATTTGGGCTGGCCTTGCCACTGGCACTGCGTCGCGTCCTCGCAACCTTTTCCTTGGCTCGAGGCTGAAGAGTTGCCTTCATTTCCTTCAAAACGCCAGCTGAACTCACGGTGTGCTTCGAGCTTCGCGTCCCGTCTTGGCTGAGCGCGTTGTCTTGAAGCGGAAGTCGCTCAATAACGAGGGCGGAGAGGAAGAGAATGGTCGCGGCGATGATTAGAAGCAAGTCCTCATGTCCTGCCGCACGCAGAAGAGATGCGGCCGATGCGAACACACCGCCCAACCTGCCGCATGCGAAGAAGAGGCAAAAGCCCAAGCCGCGGACATTCGACGGGAAAGCCTCGGCTGCGCACAGGCATGTTATAATCACGGCCACACCTATCAAAGCTTTGGCCACGATGAGCAGGGCGATGGCGTACTCTTCGGGTGCACCGCTTGTCATCATGCCGGCCAAGAGACAGCAGATGGCGCCTGCCGTAATGAACACCCTGACGGCTATGGCCACCCTCTCCACCCTGTCCACCAGCGCGAGGTACAGCGCCTGGAAAGCTCCATCGACGGCGAGAGACGCCCAGGGCATCCAGGGTTTCCTGTGGGCCACGGATGTTAGGAGCACCACGTAGAAAGCGCCCATAACTTTGAAACCGGTAGCAAACACGACAAGCCCGCGACGCAGTACGGTTGCAGGAAGAATATTCTTGAATTCGGTGGTCCCTGTGGCCATCGTCCCCTTCTCCAAGGCCTGGCTTTTCAACCCCTCGATGAAATCCAAGGCGTCTTGGGCGGGAAAACCGTTCTCTTTCGCTGCCGCCAGCACAACCACTTCGGCGCGTTTCAGATCTTGACGAGCGATGAGCCAACGAGGAGACTCCTGGATGAGGGTGCAGCTGAGGGGAAGAAGCACCGTTGGCGACACCATGAGTAACTGCAGCGCGATCCAGTTAAGCCGGACGCCGCGGAGAACTGCGAAGCAGGCGTTCCCCAGCCAAAGACCGGCGATCTCAGAGAAGCTGAGGTGCAAGCCCCGGTGCCGGTTCGTGGACACCTCCGCTATCAAGACGAAGGCCACGGCGCAGACAGTGCACGAGGAGCCAGATATGAGGAAGCGAGTGCTCAAATACATGAGGTACGTGTCGGCGAAACACCCACCGAACGCCGCCAGCATGAGCACAGACGTTGCTCCCAGGATGGTAAGCTTTCGGCCGATGATATCCGTGAGAAAGCCGCCCACGACCAGAAAGCCAAAGGAGCCGGCCATGTAGACAGCGAAGGCCACTGCGAGGAGCCACCGCCGATGGCACACCAGGTTCCAGCTGCTCACGATGGTGGTGTGAGCCACCTCGACGTCGTAGTCCCACTGATCGCAGCGGACGACCGTGGTGCCGTTAAGGTCGTACGGGCTCGCGTACGTGGTGCAGCGACTCCTCTGGCCGTTGTCTTCTACGGGGATGGCCATGCTCTTCCAGGCTTCGGCCGAGATGTTGACGTCCCGCGGTCGCTTGCACCAGTGGTCCAGGTCGCTGGCGATGAGCGGGAAGGCGAGCGTGTGCGCGTGCATTACCCCACACCGGTGAGGACGGCGAAGATCAGCATGCCCTTCTGGAAGTTGCCGTACCCGAAAAGCATCGGCGCAGTCGAAGGCTTCGCTTGTGTTCTGGCCACCCATGAACAGGGAGCGCGAAGTTTGGGCGCTTTCCATGTCGGTGGCGTGCTGAAATCTCCCTCTCCTTCGTACTGCTGGAAGGGCTCAAGGCTGTAGCACATAAGTTACTCCGTCGCTTTCTCCCTAAACCGTTCGTCTCAGGGATAGCTCTTCTTCTTCTTCTTCTCCTTAGTAAGCATGGCACATACCCACGTGGGGGATTGGCCAAGGTTCAGTAGATAATCCCAATAGGAAGGAAGGAAGGCCTCAGACTTTGCTGGCACATACCCACTACGGGGAGGCCAAGACACAGGCGGTTAATCGCTGGATACAGGAAAGTTTTGACGGGAAAAGGAGTGGTAATAGTATGTAGTCTGGTTGGAGATTGGAAGACGGGAGGACAGGGTCCTGTTAACTTGGAGATCGAAGACGGGACAATGGCTTAATGTGCATAATAGTATAGAATGCCTGCAATGTTTTAATGTCGTACTGACTGAGAGCGGGAAAATAGCAATTGATCCCTACTAGCTCTCCTTATCTTCTATCCTCAAGTAATAGCTCTCCTGCTTCTTCGTTTCCTCTCTTCTGCTATTGGCTCCTCGTGAGGGCATGCACCGCTGGAACAACGACCATCCAGAGATATGTTCTCGCAATACTGCGAACCCTCTCATTTTTTCTTTTCGTTTAAATTGTAGTTTCGAAGCTCTTATTAGGACATTTTCATGTGATTCGTAATGTACGCTCCCCCCGTACCACTCATCCCGGTATAAGGGAGGGACACTGCCGGTACAGTGTAGCCATAACTTATCCTCTTATCACCACCAATTCTTATTGCGTTTCCTGCAAGCTTTAGGCTTTAGGCTTCTCCCAAACACGTCCTATTTAAATCTTACTGTCCCAGCCGGACGCAGTCTATTCCGATAGATTTCCTAATCTCTTCTGCCAAACCCCGCTCACCGCCCATCTGCCGGGACGATGACGAAAATATTTTTTTAATTGGACATATATATCCTAAAACAAGTGTGCGATAATCTGCATATTTTCATCATTCCGTCAGGGAGACTCTTTTGTTAGTTATTTTTTAACAAAAACTCAACCTCGAATACCTTAAAGGGGCTGCGAAAACACCGCTTGAGCGGATGCCGGTTACGTTTCAACTGGATTCTTTATGTCACACAGATGCTGACTCAAAAAGAATTACGAGAATCGATGCATAGGAACGGGAGTTATTCAGTGAAGAAAATTTCAAAATACAAGCAAACAAAATGCTGCCCTCAACTCGAATTTCGCGCAGCTTCCCATTCCCATTTCACTCTCCCATTGACGACATTGAGGGCGACCAATCAAAACAGCCTATCTGAGCACGTGGCGGAAGTTTGCACTCCATGATTGCCTGTTCTCTGTAACTCGTTCTTGCCAAGACTGGCAGCGCCGTTTGCATGGTTACAACCATGTGAACGCCCAGCTGACCCAGCGATGCTTCACCGTCACGTCGACGGCGCAGAAGGGAACACTATCAGTGACGTTCCCTTACTTACGGATCCGAACTCGAGCGCGAGATACTGAGACGGTGTGACAGCCTGCGCAAGATATCACACACATTTAGCATAGCGCGCACCGCTAATGTTTATCGCCCGTCGCTCCTAGCGCGCTGGTTTGCCACGGCGAGCAAGGAGCGCGCGCTCTTGACAGGAACGTGGCCCTGGCGCCACTGCGCCACGCCCAGTGATTCTCCACAAACTGTGATGCGCACTGCCTGCTAAATTTGAAACGTACTCATCCTTCCTTGGGACCGAAACGAACGCTTATAGAGTGCAATGGCTCGATCGAATCGATTCCGCAAAGCCGCGCTCAGATACATAGAGAGTAGTCATAAGTGCTTAGTGCTAGCTCGTAGGATGTTTACAGAGAGGCGCAAAGTCCTTCGATGCAAAAAGCAGCCAGTGCCTCTGGTGGCGTGTTTTTGTTTTACTTCATTCATTTATAGTGGTGTTTTTTCTAGGGCAAACAAGCTGTTTTTTTTAATGTAATATAAAACACAAAAACTTGCCGAAACGTATCTCTAGCTATTAACCCAATTTGCAGTATATTTACTCATTGTCCAATCATCAATCTCGCGCAAAGTGATGTCATATCCGCTGCTAAAAACCGCCACTGTATGGTGACACCGTCAGCGCCACGAATTTGTTTTTGCGAGCTAATTAAAATATTAAAAACCACAGTATACGCGGTACGACCGATGCTAATAGCATCACTATAACTCATTATATGCAACCAACAGGCAAAACAATGCACTGAAAATTTGTTTCGGGGCACCTTTAAATGAGTCAATGGTTCACAACTGTTTGTGCAAGGCACCTTGGCTAATCCCCCACTTTGGGTATGCGTGCCACTCCAACAGAGGACAACAACGACAGTCGGACCTAAAATTGGTATTTGGTCCCTCTACTCCGGGATTTCATTGGATCTTAGCCGCTCTAGTCCTTTCGATCAGCTCCTGCTGAACTTTCGTGTCTACGCATGACAGCATTTCCTCTCGCCGCTCAGTCGATGGTTCTTCTATCCTATTTCCGCGTTGTCTTGGCAGGCTCGTGCGTAGTATAGACCCGTGGCTCATAGTGTTCTGGACAGAAGACTGCGTGTAATCTTCTGGGGCTCTGTCGACGGGCTGTCTCGACTTACCATTTTCACTCGGAAATCGTATTTCGAGCTTCATCTTTGTTTTTTTTTTTCAAATTCCTCCTGTCTTGTCACTCCCTTTCCACAGCCGACTGCTGTATTCTCAATTTAACTTCACCTGTTTTCGCAACCTCCATTTTCTGACCACTTGTTGAGTGGAGGCAAGATTAAAGTGTGGCTATTTTCAGAGATTTGAGAAACCTGTTGTTGGTACCCTGGAGTTCCAGCCAAAGGCACGTAGAGCCTTGTCTATTCTGGTAATTTTCTTCTCATCGCTGAGACCTAGCTGTAGTTTCGCTTTCAGATATATATACATGCAGTATCAGCAACGAATGAAACGCGATCAAGAGAACTGGATTCGAACGCAAAAATACCAAGAGTTTACTACCTGGAGGGAAAATAGAAGTGAGGTTGATTAACACTTCTAAAGGACAGACTTCGCGCCTGCGAAGTGAAATCACCCTACGCTAATACTGAGGTTCCTCTGGCTAAAAGCTTCTCATTTTGCGATTCGTTGTTTAAGTGTCTTGTTCGCGTTTCATTTGTTGCTGATGATACCTCCTAACTGCTTCCGGTACATCCCCCCTATCGTACACTTCTGTTTCATTCTTCTTGGCGCCTTCGTCACTGTTAAAGAAAACATATCTGACTTATTTTAGACAAAGAAAACACGCATTACCCTTTCGTAGCGTTCGCAGTGTTGAGCTTAGTCTCCATGCTAAGAGGGACTTGAGGAAGATGAAATGGTGAGATTTAACGTTTAGAACATTTCGGGAAACTTAGACGCAGATAACGGTGTTGAATAATTCTCTAACACGGTCACCATTTGTGTTAGCAATGCTGGGCTGTTTAAAAGGTTAGTCTGCAAATCTTTGAACTTAGAAAGTATACTTAGAAAGTATTATGCTGGTCTGATCGCTGCGTGTTCCCGCGCTGTCGACACATTTTAATGCTGTGTCAACACTGTTTTCATTCAGAGGTAAATAAGCATGTAATTTTGCATCAACGAAAATTTGAGGGGGGGGGGGGGGGGTATTTCGTAGACGTGTTCTTCTTCCAATCCTAGCTACTTAATAATAAAAATAATAATTGGCTTTTGGGGAAAGAAAATGGCGCAGTGTCTGTCTCATATATTGTTGAACACCTGTACCATGCACGCCGTAAGGGAAGGGATAAAGGAGGGAGTGAAAGAATAAAGGAAGAAAAAGGTGCCGTAGTGGAGGGCTCCGGAATAATTTCGACCACCTGGGGATCTTCAACGTGTACTGACATCGCACAGCACACGGGCGCCTTAGCGTTTTGCCTCCATAAAAACGCAGCTGCCGCAGTCGGGTTCGAACCCGGGAACTCCGGATCAGTAGTCGAGCGCCCTAACCACTGAGCCACTGCGGCGGGTCCCTAGCTACTTACCCCTACTCAAACTCAGAGCACTAACTAAGCACTGTTACGATCGGCTGCCTTCGGAGCCACTCAGCTGGGGCGACTGTGCATATGTTCCTTCAGAGACAGATAAAACACTGATAAAAGTCTCATATCGCAGCAAGACGCCCCGCATATCAGATCACTACTTCATCCGGTCAAGAAAATGGATCATTTACTACCTTTTGTGGTGTTCAGGGGGTGTTTGCTCTCGATGGAATTGATTAAACCGAGATGTGACTCAGTCACAACTGTCTTCCAGAGAAAGTCCGACATGGAGATGCGACCTTCGAAGGTCGCAGAGAGCTTCCCC
Source organism: Amblyomma americanum (assembly GCF_052857255.1). NCBI lineage: Eukaryota > Metazoa > Arthropoda > Arachnida > Ixodida > Ixodidae > Amblyomma > Amblyomma americanum. Next base: position 131,788,624 of record NC_135505.1, read on the forward strand.
GAAACTGATAACGGTGGCAAGTATCTGCCACTTATATTTGTTCGGTGTGGCCAGATGTTTCGTAAAACTAGGGCTTCCTCACCAGAGAAGCTTTCAGCTTTATTACTGCGTCCCCAACGAGACATCAGTACACAAGAACCACCCTGCGGCGTTCGCCTACAACTAAATACTTTGTAATTAAATTTTTAATTGACGCTGTATCGCTTTCGGTTTCATCAACCATATGGTGGCTATGACGGATAGTTGGTCATGGGGTCACGTGAGGCGGAAAAAAAACGGCAATATAACTGCTGATGCGTCCTTTGTGGTCATTCAAGGTCTTGAAGCTGGCGGGTTTAATTCTTGTTAATTAAAGCTACGTATCGGCGTTCATATTGCTGTTTTTTTTTCATTCCTCATGTCACCTCAAGTTTAAATAAACACCACAGCCATCGTTCGGTTGATGAAACCGATACAGCACGAGAGAACAAATCCAATTACACATTATTTAGCGGTCGTAGGCTATACCAATTGATGATCCACGTATTCTCATGTCTAACGCATGATTTGAAGGAGAAAACACGCAGCTAAAATTAGGCGTCTGTAGTCCTTCAAGCGGGAGCTTAAGTCCGATCTTTGTCTGAAACCTGCTTGACGATGAAGACCGAGCCTCGAACCAAAATTGAAAACCGAAGTGCTAGCGCATCTAATTCTCATTTGACCTCGTGCCTCGGCATAAATTAGTAAATTATTTAAATGATTCTTTTGTTCCGCTCATAACAAGCTCTGTTCGACCAAGCCATTGCGATCAGTAATATATTAAATAATGTCCGGAATATTTTAGGAGCCGATGCACGAATAAATTAGCGAATGAACGAATCGGTAAAACTGAACACGTCAGCCATAGGTCAGTGAGTCCGCCATAAAGATATCGGCTGAGTCATCTTTGCCAAGAGTGAAATAATTGTCATCTGTGTTTATTGCTTGTTTACTAAAGATCGTGGGCTTGTTGACTTCTAACGAACCTTTATTCTTCCCCATGCTTCCGTTCACCCAGATCAGACGTATACCATCAGATTGAAGAGGACCGAAATCCGTGAGAAACAGCTCGCCTGCCGTGTCTGCGAAAACTCTTCTTGAGAACCGTGTAGTGAGTAAACCGAGTTTACCGAATCACCCGAGCTGAGGACTCACTCCAACGAGGGGTCCCCAGACAGCGCATAGTGCGGACAACTGTTCCCCTCCGCCGCCTTCTTTGAATGTCAACAAATGATGCACTCCAGCAACGCAGGGTCGTACGTGCTTGCGTTCAGTCTGCGGAGTGGGCTTCCGATGCATTGACCACCTGAGAAGATAGCTTTGTATACACGCTAAAGGAATATTTGTCTCTCACTAGCGACGCGTGGTCGGTGATATAAATGTCCTCTATCGAGGGGTCTCTTATCGTGACGGGTAAAAATCCGACGCCGCCAAAGACCTCGAAAGTTCATAATCATCATCATCATCATCATCATCATCAGCCTTACTACGCCCACTGCAGGGCAAAGGCCTCTCCCATATATCTCTCCAATTCACCCTTTCCTGTGCCTGCTGCGGCCACCGTATCCCCGCAAACTTCCTAATAGCAACCGCACACCGAACTTCCTGCCGCGCCCTGCTACAGCAGAAAGTTATATGGCAAAAAAAGAAAAAAAAATGATATCGCCCAGTGAATGTTACAGAATAGCAAGAAACGGCCCATCCTTTGTGATAAACAAGATCTAGTTGCACGCATGCCGGCACTTATCTATAGGCCTCCTTATCGTTGTGGGAAATGGAAGGTGAATGTCGCCAATAAAAGTCGCAGGAAAGGAGCTATTTATGCCACAGAGGTGAAGGGACTTCCCTTTTGTGCACCGCAAAAAAGAGCGAAGGCTCGAAGTTTTTGTGACGCTGAACGCTCCGACTTCCACTGCTTGAAAGGTACGAAAAAGTTTAATTATGGCGCATGGCAAAGCACAGTGCTCGCAGCAACTTGTTCTGCTACTGTAGATGTCGCGTTGGAACCGTACTATCGCTCCCAAATTCGCGCGAGAGAGTTACCTCTTGCCATGTTACCGCGAGACGCTTGCAAACCCGCAGTTGCCACGGATGCTTTGGTAATGGAAATTTTGTGACAGATTTACGACGCGTACGAAAGATAGCATACTAAAAACAGCGCTACTCCAAAGGAAAATGAGACATAAGAGCCGACTGTCTGCTAATGTAGTTTCCTCTTGCGACCAGAGAAACGTACACACTATGAACTAGCAACAAATACAAGATAAAGTAGGATAAAAAGAATAAATTAAACAGAGGGCGGAAAAGAAGTGGAAATAAAAGAATACGAGAAACGACAAGCAAAATGCATCGAGGAGGGACTGAAGAAGAGAAAGGGGAGAAAAGTTCAGGGGATCCTTAGTCTGTCACCTGTAGTTCCTTCCGCGCGTGCCTATCCTCGTTGGACTAGTTCGAGGAGCTGCCGCAGCACGGTGCTGATTTCGTCAAAATCTCCAATAGGCCGTTTATGCTACATAAACATCTAAACCAGGATGTCGGCAGCCGCTGCGATCCCGAATGCCCACACGATCAGCCATTGCTTATCACACAGCTAGGTCTGAGCTGGACAGAGCAGCTTTCCAATAGGAGAAGGTGCAATGAGGAATGGGTGGGCGACCTTGTGGTTTGGGTCATGCCCATACGGAGCATGACTGGCACCTTGAAGGGTACTACGAGGGGAAGAACAGATGTTTGTGGTAGGGGCTCGGGAAAGTGTGTCTTTGAAGCTGTCGCCAGTCAGTGACGTCTGCCCGGCACAAGAATTTTTGTGGCGGAGGAAGTGTTCTTTGCTATGTGTAATATTGCCACCTGGTGTTCTCAGGTGGCGCTGAAGTGTCTTCGAAGACGTTGAAGTGTCTCGCGCTGGCTGGCTGGCTGCTTGCTGTATTCTGCTGGTTAGCGACCTGTCTCCCTGTTTTCCGTTACATATTTTGGTGTAGGCGCTGGGTAAAGATCCCTGTATATGTCTCATACTCCTCCGGATACCCTGGGCTCCAGTCCTTCGCTAGTGGACACCCCCGTGCACCGTGCTAGCCGGAGAAATCAAGGCCTACCTCCCGAACACGGGCTTTTGGAGTCTGCCAGAGCACCCACCCATCGACCTGTCATGCCAGCTGCTGCCTACTACACCTTGCAGAATCCGCGACTGCCCAAACCATTCCACGGCAGTCAGCTCGAAGACGTAGAGGACTGGCTTCTCGAGTTTGAACGCGTGGCCTCATTCAACCAGTGGGACGACGCCGCTAAACTTCGAAACGTCTTCTTTAGTCTCGAGGATGGTGCACGTACCTGGTACGAAAACCGAGAAGACGCCCTAACATCATGGCACGAGTTCCGCCGACGCCTGCTGGAGACCTACACCAGCACGGATCGTCGAGAACGGGCTGAACGGGCTTTGCAGTCTCGCATTCAGATGCCGAATGAGACTGTAAGCATGTACGTGGAGGATATGACTCGGCTCTTCCGGCGAGCTGACCCGGCCATGCCCGAAGATAAAAAGGTGCGCCATCTCATGCGCGGCGTTAAAGAGCAACTTTTCGCTGGCCTCGTGCGCAGTCCACCTGGGACTGTTGCTGAGTTTCTCTCGGAGGCGGTCACGATGGAGAAGATGCTCTTGCGGCGGTCTACCACCTACGACCGGCCGGTACTCGCCGCTTCACTTACAGAGCCGCTTCCTGCCTTCGGGGCTAACCCTGGTCTTCTCCGCGACCTGATCCGCTCCGTTGTGCGCGAAGAGCTCCAGGCGCTTTTCGGTGCTCCCCTGCCGACGGCCGGCTCTCTCGCTAGCCTGGTCCGCGAAGAGGTTCAAGCCTTGAGACCTTCGTTCCCGTCCGTTGACCCGCCGCCTTTACCAACGGAGTGCCGTCGTCCAACGTACGCTGAAGCCTTGCAACGTCCTGCGCCCTCTTCGGCGCAGTTTCCTCCGTCCAATCAAGGCTCGCTGTTTTCCGCACACCCCGACACGTACTACATCGACAATCGACGATCACCCCAGCGGAAGACGGACCTGTGGCGTGCTCCGGATCGGCGGCGTCTCTGCTTTCACTGCGGGGAACCCGGTCATCTGTATCGCCAGTGCCCGTATCGACAGCTTGGGCTGCAGGGGTTCCCTATCGACATGCCCCGTCCACCAAGAG